>NC_134194.1:4991860-5291860 GCF_964188355.1 Buteo buteo
TTCCTGAGGAATTAGTTGTGTTGTATGCAGACAGGACTTCAATTTGATTGACAGATAGCCACAACTGAAGTGTGCTTTTGGAAATATTAGAAGAAACAATAACTGATCTTTTCTCAGGATACCCATTTTGTTTCTCAAGCCAACATACATTAGGCTCTTTGGGTGGTCATTAGTTGTCTAGGTTTGTTGGAATGGTTTAAAGTATATGTCAGTCACTGCCTCTTGAGCATGATTTTCTCTCTATTAGTAATCCCACTCCCCACACCCAACTTGAATCAGGGATGAGCAAAAGTCAGGAAGTAAAATAAAGCTGTGTGTGAAGCATAACAGAACTCAAGTACAAGGAAAACTGAAGTAGACTCAACTTGAAAACCATTGCAAAGAGAATGGAGAACCCATTTGGAAAAGCTATTTGCAAACAGCTCACTTTCTCACACATACAAGCCCAGTCAGCAGCCAGGCTACAGCAAAGCAGTGAATCTCCAGAGCTTCGGTGCTGTGTATTCATGTCTGTGCTCAAGAGAGGCTGCCAACATCAATATTGATTGTGCCGTCCATTCCAAAATACACTATATATGTCACAGTTTTGTGGCAGTTGAATCGGCTAATATTGAATACAGGACAAGCGCCAGAGCTCAGTGGCAAGATTGTGAGGGAGGATTGTTAGTTTCCCAGCTGAAACCAAGATACAAGTGAAAGACATTTTCCTTGACCAATACGTGTTTAGGGGGTGATGGGAAGGAATTTGATTTTCAGGGGTTGTTAGTATTTTGGATGAAAATCCATGGAATTTTTCATTTTATCAAAAGATGTCTTTTTTGTTATCTTAAAAAAACCAAAAAAACAAAAAAACCCCAAAATAACCCCCAAAACCCAAAACGAAACCCAGATTTTTCTTTATGCTCTAATTCACGTGCCTAGTTTTATTCATGCAATTAAACATAATGTTTCAAATAACAAAGTTAAGACAAATGTGAAATATATCAAAGGTAGATCTTTGGGAGGTGTAATCTGCTAGTCCATTGGTATTTTGTTAATATATAGCTGAAAATCTGCACCTACACTATAAATAACCATACTATACAGTGTATCATCAAAACATAGCTATTTCCTCGTAAGGGATGAGATTTCAGGATTTGTATTGGTTAACATTCCTATCATATTCTTTATGTATGTATGATTATACCAAGCAGACAAGTTTACATGTGGAAAAGGTTGACTCTGCATTTTTAGCCTGTGAGTCCCTTGGGTTCTGCGAGATCCTAAAAGATAAAGATTTTGCCAGCTTTTTCAAATTTGTAGGGAAAGTAATTAATTTCTTTTGCTAGTGAAAAGACACCAGAGTGTCACTGTTGATGCTTAGAATTCAAAACTAGGCATATTCAGGCTAGCAATAATGCTCTTAAACAGTGGAAATTAACTAGTAGATATCCAGATGCTTCTTGGTCATGTGAAATCCTTAAATTGGAACTGGATACCTTTGTAAAAGTTTAGTCTACAGTAGGTATACAGATTCTGAGTTTAACACTGAAAATACTGAAATTTAACTTTACAGGTGTGTAGCATTCGCTACATATCAAGGTGCCACGCTTAGATCACTGGTCGGCCCGGACCAGGGAAAGAGACAGATAACACACGCAGTGTGAGCGCCAACTTCCGCCTTTTATTGCACAGTTAATTCCTTTTATACTAACAAGGGGAGGTGGGGTTACAGGTACATCACAAGGCTGCGACTAACCCTCTAACTTTCCGTGACAACGCGAGATCTTCCGAACGCCGACCCCTACACAGGTGGTCATCTTTCAGTCAAGTTTTTACTAGCAGGGCAACTGCTACCTTATTTTTTTTTTTAAATATGCAAGACTTAAGTGTCATAACAGAGCCTTATAACAATAAGGTAAACTTTGTTTTAAAGTCACAGACTGTAGTGTTCCTGCATAATGAGGCAGACAGTAATTTTGAAAATAATTTTAAAAGGTCACTTTTTCCCTTTTTGTGCATGGGAAACGTGCCAGCTTTTTCAGTACTCATAGATTCATAGACTTCACAGTCGCAGTGGTCTCCTATGACACTTTAATACTTTAGTCTGATATCCTGCATTACCCTTTGACAGGAAAGGCTGAATTCTTCAACATCTTCTCTGATGCTATTATGTATTTGTTTGTTTATTTATATTGCAATTTTACTGGAGATCTCAAGTCAGGAGTGGAATTTCTTCATGCTGGGGAAAAAAAAAAAAAAAAAGCCAGAGTACCCAAGATTTTGTATGAGTCTCTATTTCTAGTATGTTAATTACTTTCTTCCATTGAATGAGCAGTCAGTGTTTTGGTTTCAACTGTATGGCTTTTTATTGTGGCTCGCACAGCTGCTGTATCTTTTTTGTTTCCCAAGATCATACTTCAGTTTCCAAGACATTTCCTTATTGTTCAAGGTGTGTCTGCTTTTGAGTTTGAGTTGGTTTATACCAAATTGCCCCCATTCTTTTAATGTAGGATAGCCCACATCTGATTGAAATAACCCTAATTTTCCATTGCTTGTCATTTGAATGTTACTTCCAATCATCACAGTGGCTCAAGTCTACCTGTAACTGTATTTGGAAAGAGTTTATGGCTGACTTGTTTCCGTTTCCTCTGTTTTAGGAAAGATAGCGCTACTCCCTTTTTTTTTTTTTTCCTTTCAGAATAAAAGTTTTTTCTTTATTTCATTCAGTGCTTTTGACATCACATAAATTTCATAAAATTCTGTAACCTAAAAACCTAATAATTTTTCTGTCTACTATTAATAATAAAATAAGGAAATCAAGTGCAATTATCTTCAGAGTCTTTCACAGAAGTGTACAAAGCTACACATGTCTGTGTTTCCCTACAAAGTTCCATTGTGTTTAACTGTTTCTACATTTGTGGCACATTGGTGGAATATTTCACCTTTCTGCTTCCAGCTTTTTAATTAGGGCTGCCTTAGTCTGTGACTAACCTGTGTATCAGAGTATGTAATTTCTGTCTTGATTGTCTCTGTGTATGTGTAAGGGAGGGAAGCAATGCTGCAATCTGTTCACTGGCATTTCTTACAGTAATAGTAAAAGAAGGTAGCACCAGACTTCAATGAAGCCCTGTTTTGTTAGAGCATGCGTATCTCTGTGTAAGAAAATAGTAAATTTATTGAGAGAATAGCTCTGTATTTGATACAAAATTCTCCCCCCCCCCCAAAAAAAAAAAAAAGAAAAAAAGAAAAAGCTGGGTGTAACATTTAGGAGAGGAAGGTTTGGGTGTTTATTTTTTTCTTCTGTCTTTTTCTTTTTTTTTTTTTTCCCTTTATACTAAAGGAAAAATGTGTCCCAGAGAAATGTTTTTTGTACTACTTCATGGTGAACTCAGACGCTTCAGAGTCAGACTTTCAGTTCGTAGAATCAGCCTCAACTCACATGCTCTCAAAGTTTGGTCAACTTTCCTCATCTGGCCGTCAGAATTTCAGCAAATCTGTTCTGCAGGAACATCTAGCTTCTTTTTGAACACTGCAATACAATATATTCACTGTTCTGTCCTGGTTTGTTTATTTTAAGCAAAGTCTCTTTTCATGCTTATGATAGGTTAGTCATCATCAGAAAATTATCTCTGATGTTTGTTGATCAAGAGTGTATGCTCCAGAGGAAAGGGAACCTGAAGCTGTCACATTATTTTTGTTTGTTGGAAAACATATGCCTTAGTTGCTATCAGATGTGATACTCAGAGTTGTGTTAGGACACAGTCATTCACTTTGCCATACCAATGATAAAGCCAAACGAATATCTTTAAAAAAGAGCGAGCCTTTTTATTTCCCTTTTTCTAGTGCTCCTCTCAGGTAGGAGACAGCTAGCAATTTAAATGAGTTGAGTTTATGGATGGCTGCAGAAGCTGTCTTCATTCACACCCTGTATATATCCATCAGCCACTCTGCAGCATTTTACTGCAGCAGCAGGGGAACAGCTAATCAGGCCCATCCCAGTGGAGTGCTGTGACGGGAGGGAGAGTGCTGGGCTGTGTGTTTGTGTAGGCTTGGAAATGCGCTGGAACAAGAAGGCTGTTTGGAACTTGAGCAGTCAGAGGCATATTTTGTGAGTAACCCCCCCCCAGCAAACACATATATTAAAACCCTTGGAGGTTTAATAATGAAACAAAACGTACTTTCCTACTTTTTGCTTGTTCTTGTGTATTTTAAGGGCAAAAATTGCTTATGGCAAAAATTAAGTACCCATTAAAAAATTTGTGGACTGTACCTAATGTAATCAGACTTTCCTTACATCACAGCAACTGAATATATAACAGTATGTTTTTTCATCTCCAAATCACTTTCAAGTGTAGAAGCAATGTTCATGCCACTCTACTGCGGTGGGTACATTGCTCCAATTGCTAAAGAGAATATTTTAGTAAAGAAACAATGTTAAGAGCTTGCTTGGCATACAAAAGTGTAGGTCGTCACACTTCAAAAGGAAGAAAATTGTTTTAAGTAGAATTGGGTATTTCATGGATTTATATGAATTTGACCCAGGAGATGAGAGGTCCCTAGACCATCCCCCAGAATCTTTCTGAAATTACCTTCTTTTGACTGATGAGCTGAAATGAATAATATTGCTATATAATGCAGCCAGTATAGAGTGATTCTTGCTTTGGAAGCTTATTTGTGTTGCACGTATGTCCGGCACAGTTCTTTCCCTCTTCTATCTCAGGCTTTTTTGCTATGCATTCCAGAAAAGCTAAGCATACTCTGTGACAGCCAGGTGAATATATATAGTGTTAATAAAAACAATATTTTAGCTATCAATCTTCTGAGCTGTGGAGATACCTGTAGTAGCTCAGTGCTCAGAGGTAGCTCAGAGCTCTATACTCCAAAGACCCAAGCAAGTTTTGACATTATAAGAGATGTATTGAGGAAAAAAAAAGGGTCCTCTCTGGGATCCAAAGAGTATTTTGGGGTGTTATGATTCATCAGCATTTTGATTTGATAATCCTAGGTGCTAAAACTTGAATACGTCACTCGGGGGGGGGGAAGGAAGTAGCTGTTCCTGAATGACTTGTTTCCCAAGTGCAAGCACTGGGAAAGGAGAAGACATTTTTAAATGATTGAGGAGAGAGTTGGGGAAAGTGACTGTCTGCAGCAAGAAAACTGTTCGTCTAGGAAAGAGGAGAATGGTCTGGTCAGCCATGTGTGGAGAACAGCAGACCAAATCAGGCAGAGAAGGAGCAGAGCATAGGTCATGTAGATGAGTTAGAGAATAAACAAAGGCCAGCTGCTGCCTTTTGGGGAAAATTAACAATTTTAACTTTGGCAAAGTTACCTTCAAAGTTTACCTTGCCATCTATGGAAAAATAAGTTTCAAAATCACAGCTGTGTGAACAGCCCGTAAAACTCTGTAGCCAAAAATTTTGGATAAGGGATCAGAGACCTTTCTCCTTCATTGCTTTCATCAGTGGTCCCACTTCATTTGCCCCTAGGGTCAGCGGAGTCCCGTCCAACCTGTCCAGGAGACCTGACTGGGAGCAGGTGTGTGTGCGTATCTCTACATCTTAATTGTTCTCTGCCTGCAGCCTTAAGGCATCCCTGACACATTTCACATTTCAACAGCCCTTAAATCCTAGCATCTTTTGCCCTCCCACAGAGGTTTTATCTGTAGCATTTTACGCGCAAACCTCTACTCATCTGCTCCTGTTCCACACCATATTCCCAGCCTCATGCTGTTTGCTGACGAACTGGTGCTCAGCCTCATATCAGAACTCCTTTGCCATCCACTGCTGCCAAAGATGTCCTACGGTATTGGCACAGCGGCACAGCCCATGCGCTGCATGCCTCTCTCCTTATACAGTTTGTCTTGTTGCAAGAGAAGAAATGTGTCTGCATTCAGGGGGCTGCTGCTTCATACTGGTAAATCACAGGTTGACCATCACTGAATGTGTCTTCGTGAACGAGCTAATGGTAAAATAAACCAAAAAAGTAGCAGTGGACCAAAGGTGTTTTGCAACCTTCAGCATAAAAGAAGAGAGACCTGACAGTTTAAATAACACATGGGAAATAATCATGCATTAGAAGCACTTGGAGGATTTCTTCCTAGTGAACTGGAAATTTTAATCCACTGAATGAAAAAATATGTTATTGTCTGGCTAGAATGAACTGAAACTAGATTCTGATTTATCCAGTATGGGAATATTGGAATTGCCATAAACTGTGAGAGTATTATTATGTTCTGAGCTTACTGGCAGTAAGTTGTTGAGGTATGTCCATAGGATTGCATTATAGCAAGTGTCTAACTTTCTAAAGATAAATTCTTTGGTTCAGTTTTCACAGAACTACTGGATGATTAAATCTTCAAACAAATAAACTACAGTCTGGTTTAGATTTCTCTAAAAGCTAACATTTTCTGGTTTTAAATATGATGTAGGAGGCAATCCATTGTCTAGCTGATGAGTATAGGTATAAATAATCAGTGTTCATCAGAATGTCAAAGAATATGTGTAGAATCTGGAAAGGCAGGGTGGTGAAGAAAGGCAACATTCTGTGAGTACCCCCTAAAGAATAAATTAAATTTTCAGGAAATTCCTTCAAACTTTTCTTGACAGGTATGTAATAGATATGTAACATTCTTTGTTTTTTCTCTGTAGCATCAGCAAATCATGAATCAGTGTTTTTGCTAGTGCTGTTGCTGCAGATGACCAATATATTCAGAAAGGAATCCGTTATGCTTAAGCTTAGGAGGAAGCATTGTAAATTCTGAGCCATGATTTTCTGTTATTTGTATAGAAATAAATTAGGCATTAATTCTTTAGTCCATATTCTGCTCTCATTTCTATCACTTTTACATCTGCACAAATCTTCTAATTTCAGTTCACGTACTCCTGATTTATACTGAAATAGCTGAGAATATAATCTGTCCCAGTAAGTGCAAAGTAAACAAAGAGAAATAGGTAATTAAAGATATCAAGGACATATAGGAGACAGAAACTCTAGTGAGAATCCATCAAATGCGTCAGGACAGACAGTGAAAAATCATGGTATCTAGATGACAGCCAGAAGTGAAATAGAAAGCAGAATAGGAGTTGTTTTTCTAAAACATGTTGAAGAAATGCCAATGTGAAAGAGAGTAAGTGAGAATACATTGAAGATGCTAATTGCAGAAATCCAAAAAGGTCATAATAAGAGGAAATAAAAAAATTAGGCGCTTATCCTGAAGATCAAGTTAGAAAGACTTGAATGCAAAAGGGAAAGAGACAGAAAAGAGTAAATGTAAACTGCCTTTTACTAAATAAATTTAATGTGGGTGGCTGAAAACCAGTATGAAGTTGAGAGAAATTTAAGAGATCAGTGGCAGCAAAAGTTTTTTCAACCTGACTGAATGCAAAACCGAGAAGAAAATCTGAGCCAAGGTGAAGAAACATAGGTAATAAGAATTCTTTTAGGGAGTTGCATACTAAAGTTGAAGCAATAGGCACAGAACAAAAACAACTGCTAACAATCTTCAGTAAACACTCATTCTGCTGCTGGATTCGTCAGCAATCGCAGGGAAATCTTCACAGTGTTTGTAAAATGTAGGACCACTGAACCTTGCAGAAAGAAATAAAAGATGTATAGGTAATTGTGCAGTTCTCTTTAATGTTATACAAACCTTCAGGAGAAAAGCTGTGAAATTCAAGAGGAACTCAGAAGATGCTGAAGGTGTTAAAATCCAGAATTATGCAGATTTATGATTAATGACTTTTTGCCTCCCCAGCTTGTTTTGAGATTTTGATGATTTTTTTGAGGCAGGAATTTTAGATTAACCATGCAGAACTAGATACAATAAGCTGTAAACCAGGAAGTAGAGGTAGTTTGGAATGAAGGCAAAAGGCTGCAGTTGAAAATATAATTGCACAGACATGGTAACCAGGAAAGCACACTACAGGGTCACACCTTATAGTGACAAAGAATCATACAGAATATTGAATATGGTTGTTTGAGATGTCTAAGTATATTGACTTAGTGTGGGTTTTTCAAAAATGAAAGGCTCCATTTTTGTAGCCTATTTGTAGATATAGGGAAGAGGGCATCATACTGAGTGTAACACAGTCAAATAAAGCAGTACTGGATCATGCAGGGATGTTGGTGTGGAGTGTATGTTTATTCATCCTTCTGAGCAGATGTGAGAACTCATTGTGGCCATTCTCTTCAAGCTCTTCTCAGCTCTTGTCATGATTAATGACACTTGATTTTTGAAAAAGTAGTTACAGATGTATAATGATGCCTTCCGGCAAATTTCAGGATCTACCAGTCTTTCTCAGAGGTGAACTGTAGATGTAATCTCAGAGGAGGGTCTGCTGTAAGGAAAAGAATAATTTAAAAATTCAGAACATGGTCTGTTGGCAGCTGGTTCTTGAGGTTCCTGCTTGCCCTCTTGCTGTTGCATTCATTACACTTCACTTTCTGGATTCATCTCACACTGCATCAGACTTTCCCATCACTTTCTCTTCAGTTAGTAATGTTGCTCAGCCCACAACAGTCTAGCTCACGTGATCTAGATCTCTTAATCATCCACTATTTAATCAGGATCTGTTTTGGTCCTTGAAGGTCTTAAAAGCAGTGTACAGTGAGCACAGGGCATTTCTTCATTAGCATTTTAGTTTGCATCAAAGTATGCCTTGGAAGCAAGTCTCCCATTTGTCTCCAGTTACTGTGCTGCTGTTCACATTGCAGAGCATGTGAAGTAGATTCCTTATTGATGAAAGGAGGAAACAGACGTGCTTGGAGATATCTGTACCTAATAACCAAGAGATCAGTTCAGGGGATCAGGCTGGAGCTAGTCTGAAGCAAAGTGTGGACTTCATGTGCAGAGCAGATGTTGGATCCTCAGCATGAATTACTCCATTCTGCAAATCCACTCCTCAGGTACCATGCTGCTTGTTGATGTAGATGCCAGAATCTGTACTGTAGGAGGCTTATAGTCTATGTTCCTTCCTTCTATAACATACATCTGCAAAACTTGCTTGTGTAAATTGCAACTGGTGAAGGGTCCAGTCCTTCCCCTGTCACATAACATAGTGTTTTTCAGCCATCAAATATTCTTAACCTACTGTTAAGAAACAATACATTAATCCATCATTTGCATTTTATTAACTGATTCCAGGGTTCTAACATGAAAACAAGTGCACATAGCCTCCAGACTGGTGCTAAGGGCTCCATTTCCTTTTAAGCATCCCCTGTAAAGCTGTGGCAGTCTTAGTGTCTCAGTGTGGTCAGCTGTAATTTTCTGAGGACTAGACAAACTGGGAGATTTAGGAGAGTCTCATATAGGGCAGATTTTTCCAGTCCTCAAGCTAATATTAAAACTCTGTGGGGTGTTTTTTATTCAGCTCGATTTTTGTCTCTTGATTTCAGGTTGCTGTTTCCCTCACAAACACTTTTCAAAATACTTTTTTGAAAATGTGTTCACTTCTGTTGAAATACTCTACCAGCTCATATTATGTTTGACTGAGCTGACAAATGGCTTGACAGCATTCCTGGAATCTGCCAAAATACAATTTCAGAAACTACAATGCCAACCAAGGTAATAATCTAAATGACTGTTACTGCAGCTGAGCACTCACATTCCTGACTTTCTCTAATTCAGTTAGAACCAGGCGAGTCCCCAGTTGTTTGTTTCTTAGTAATTGTAAAACTTTCTGGTTTGTGTTTCCCTGTTAACACATGTTTATAATTCACAATTCATGGTTAGCTTATAACCATTTTAACACCTTTCAAATTGTTCCTTAAATAAGGGGGTGAACAATGGGAATGACCTTAATGTACAACTACAAAGAAGAATGTACAACTACTAAGAAGTAGCTTCGGTGCAGGAAATGCTATGTTTTAATTAGCTGTTCAAACTCCATTGGGTCTCCTAAAAAATGAGCAAGAGCTGCTGTTGTTTAGTTCCTCAGAAATCTCAAGCATATATGAATTAGGAGTTTCATAGTGTTTGTGGAGATGAAGTTTATCTTGTGCATTCTGTAATGTTACTGAGTTTGAAATGTAATTTCGAATTTGAGCTTTCTTAGGTATTAAAGTTGTTTTAGAGGACCTAGAAATAGACATTATAGCCCAACCACTTCTGCAGTTGAGAAAATCACCTTCCTAGGACACAACAGCAGGGAATTTTGCCTTCAGTGGAAGCAGAAGGGAGCTAAAAATCAGAGAAAAGATGATGCTTGGGTGATGTGAAAGTAATGCTAAATCTGTGTCTGTCTCCAACAACAAATATTTAATAAAGGTAAGATTGAACCATTTCAGGACACTTTTCTTAGAGGGTAGATTTCCATTTCGTTCCTTTTGCTAAAATCTGTTAGGATGAGCTCCTGTCTAAGTCCATTCTTGTATATATTGAAACAAATAGAAGTGTGACTCTCAATCTCGGCTCTTAGCTTGCGTGAATACTGGTCCTTATTAAAGAAATCTGCATTATTAATTTGCAAGTAAAACATGCTATTTTGCTGGAGATTCTCAGAGCTTTCCACTGCTTGTGACACTCATGAATAAAGTCGAGGCTTCGGCTTAGCAGCATGAAAAATTGTTTATGAAGAGCACTTAAGGCATATGTTCATTAATTAGGTCACTGAAGACAGAAAGAAAAAATCCCCCTCTCCCCCCCCAACTGGGTAGGTTAATTATAAAGCATCTGCCTCAAACCTTTTGGTACTACAGTCCATGGAACCAAGAAAAGGGTTAGTTTATAATGTGTATGGTGTTGAACAGAAGACAGAAGAGTATTTTAAGAGTAAGAGATTAATGTTGAGTTTTACTCACTGTCATCTTAATATATGTGTGAAATTCATAGTAAATGTGTGTATGTGTGTCTGTGTTGGAGGGAGGGTTCAATTAGGGTGCATTTCTGGAGATCCTCAGCACATCTACTTAATAATTCTATATTCTGTAGATGCAGCTGCTCTCCAAGATATGTATTTCCTCTGATTTTACATCTCTAAGGTTTGGAGATTAGTTAGACTGCATGTTTGAACTATTTTCTCAGTTGTTAGAATTAAATAGCTGGTTGTACTAGACCTCAGGTGTAAAATTGCAGGTGATCAAAATTCAAATGTTCTCTTGTGTCTAAAGCATTCTTTATGACCTTCAGTACTCTTCAGTTGTTTCTCAATGCTGGTTTTTTCAGGTTCTATTCTTTGTTAAAATTCTGTTTTGATTTGCTTTGGACCCATTTCATTATTTAATCCCTTTAGCAGTGAGCAACTGTAATGTCTAGAGATCAGGAACATACTTCTGTTTACCGCAGAAGAGTTTAAAAATGCCTTTTTGAGATCTGGAAGCTATTTATTCTCTTGAGCCACGGTTGTTTGGTTAGAAGGTTCCTGCAATTGTAAAATAAAGTTTTGCTACATCTTACTTTCTTGTGTCATTGTTCATTCCATGCTGTGCCATGCTACATACTGACCTTTTATCACTGATGCACAGAGGCGTATGTTCTGGCAAGTTCAAGAGTGCATTATATCTCCCTACAGGAGACTCTTTCAGATGTCTGTCCTTGATGCAAGAAGCATGCTACTGTAAAAAATGAAAGGTCACTTAGTTTTCTCAATTTGGTCAGAAGAACTTAGCTTGAATGTTGCTTTATCATCATAATCACAGCTATATGGAAGCTTAATACAATATATATTTCATATTTTTAATTCATCCTTTTCTGAGCAGCTCTGAACATGCATCACTAATGACAATGTTCATGCTGAATATAGTTTCTGGAGTGTGTATTGTGTGAAATTCCCTATGTACACAATTGAGAATTTTACACGATGAATCAAGAGCCACTGAAAACATAAAATGTTCAAGGTTTCTGAAACCATGTAGCACCAGTGTATCATGTTTGAATCTTTCTGCTTACTCATTTGTCATAATTCTGAAGCAAAATGGAAATACAGCCTGAGTATAGCTGACATAATGGTGCTTGCTAGTATATCGACTTGTAACTCGTGTAATGATGTAGTTTCTGCAACAGTACTTTTGGGGGGAGTAGTTCTGGGCCTAATGTATAGGGTATGAGGGGTCACTATCTCCCTCCTTGAGGGGAAAATACTAAGATGGTTGCAGTGGTCAAATGGAGTAAAAACTTTATCCAGTAATGATGATGTTGCCTTTGCTAGCTAGGACTCTTGCTAGCAAATAGAGGTGTGCAAATTAAGCTATTAGATCATATTTTTCATTGCAAATGCAAGTAGAACTCTAGTTTGACTTTTGTGGCTTAAAATGTTCAGCATGGATCTGAAGTTGCCTTTGGACAGTGTTCAATGGACTTCTTGAGAACAAATTATGCACTAATTGGGCAGTCAGGTGCTATCTTCTGCTAAAATAAAATAGGATCAATGCATATGGAAATCTTTGTACTGTGGACGCTAACAGCCTTGGCATTTAAATCCCACTGGAGCCATTACTGCAGTTTACCTATCCTTTGCCTGAACCAGAATATTTTGTTTCTTTGGCCTTTTTATCTTACCTTTTTTCTTTTTTTTCCATTGATTATTTGAGCTAAATCTTTTAAAATACCATTCCAACAAAAAATGTTTGTCTCCAAAATACTATTGCTTCAACCAGATGGCAAGTAGCAATCATTTATGAAAGGTAACTTTTTGTTATTGTTACTTTACAACTGACACAAGAAATTAGTTTCTTAATATTCAGAATAATCTGGTTTATTTTGTCAGTTTAATGGATAAATGAGGTACCATCAGTAAAATGTTACGTTTGTGCACCTCCTACGATTTTTCAGGAAATGGGTAGAGATAACATAAGTCTGTCAGTAACAAAATCATGAGGGACTTTACTTGAATCAGCCAGCCCTAACTATTATGGAAAACCTCATCACATGATAAGTTTTATAAATTGAGCAAGGTATTTAAAATAACCTTCTATATATTCAAGTTGTTGCTGATAAAGTGAGGAGCGCTTTCTTGAGGGAGGACAGGATTTCTGTTTGCAGCAACTGCTGCAACTATTCAGCTGTTTTGTTTCCATTAAGCTTGCTGTCAGTTTTGCATAATTATTTTTGATGTGTTCTTTTTTTTACAATGGATAAAATGCCAGAGACAACTAACAAAATGGTATTATAAACTGCAATGGAAACAACGCATTTGTAATGGCTCACAGGGTTTCTGATCTGAAAATGTGTACAACTGTCTCACAGTCAGCAACTGGTTATTTCCTAGACTAGTTGACCATGACTGCTTTTTCCTGCTGCAGTTCTAAGACACTTCAAATACTGGCTAAAACTGGCTAAAAGGCTGCAAAGTTGTCTTTTCCAAGAGCAGCCTGGCTAGTTTGATTTCACCTTTTGCAAAGGTTTTTCTCAACAATACTTGGATTTTCCTTGAAGCTACAAGTGAAATACAAACAAAAGCATGTGTGCTCCCAGGGACAGTTCATTGCTCATAATTCAATATAATTCATACAGTCTCCTTCCAGTCATTAGTTATGCATTTAAAGAAGTCATTTTAAAGGCTTAGGACACAATAACTAGTTTAACTGTCTCTATGGATCTCAGGAAATCGTGTCACTAAATATCAAAGTTAGATAAGTTGATTTTATTCAAGTACTGTTTGTTCCCTTGTACGTTTTAACCACTGGGATTTGTGTATCTAAGTAGAATAGCAGTATGATTTTATTCATAACTTTTATAACTTTGATGTTAGGAGAATTATCGCTTTATCTCATAATGAAATTATTCCTATAACGGTAAATTAAAAAAAATAATCACATGACTCAAAACAGATTTCTGAAGGCTTGTGAAATAAAACAAGAAATAACTATGTATTTACTCATTATGCAAATTGTTATTCACTGTAAAGCAGTTCTTATATGTGAAAGCAGTGGTAGCATTAGGATTCTTTTATGTGGATGTTGTTCTCCAGATACAAACCCCAAATGTTCAGCTAAAAAGGGCCAGTGAATCTGTCACAAACAGCTACTGCAAATGTACTCTCAAAGCAGCAAAGATACTGAAAGTGAAGTAACATTGCTAATGGCTTTATAACCTTCAAGCTCAATGTGTTTGGCTTTCAAGCTGCCTAAAAACAATTGCTTTCTAAGTATGTAATTTGAGTCTTGAAAATTAAGATGTGGAAAGAGTTTAGTAGCTATCATTTCAAGGTATGTTTTAAATATTACACCTATTGAGAATGTGATTTTATTAACAATACTATTCTCTATATAGAGGGAACCTGCATGGGGCCATTCTTCACCAATATTCACAATAATAAACCTAGATGAAGGCACAGTGGTTTTGATAAGTGGAAAACAAGCAAATGATCATGTGAGAAAACAGCACTAAGCCATGTTCTCAACTTGTGAACCTTCAATTCATGCAGCAGGCACTTATGTTATTTTTGTGCATTTGTTGGAACCTTGCAAGGATCACTAGATTCAGTGAGTTAGCCTGTCTACCCAGTTGCTAATTCATGCGTAGTGTTAGTTCAGAGATTGGAAATAATGCTGCTTTAAGGAATTCCACCTGGAAGGAGGAAGAATATATTTCTGTAATCTCTGGCTCTGCTTCTTGCTTCCTGCTCGACTAGGTGCTACTCAGTTTGTGAAAGTGGGAGTTAATGATTCCCAGGGCTGCTTCTATCTGTGCTCTGTGCTGAAGCTGCTGCACAATTTAAGTAGTTCTTCACGGGTCAAACTGAGGACCAGCACAAAGCTCACAGGGAAGAGGGCATGTGTATTTTCTAGCTAAGAAGTAAAAAAACCATTGGTCTTGACTGTATTTTCCCCATCCTCTGAAAACAGTGTAACTCCATTGACTTGAATGTGTTCCATGGCAGACTTTTGTTTTCTAACTGTGTTATATAAATTCCACAGCAGATAGTACAAGTGCCAAGCATCATTATACCAGAGGGATGTCTCAAGCTTATTTTACTGAAAGAAGTTTGTTCTCTGGCCTCCCACGAAGGCAGTCAGCTTTGCTACCCTGTACCATCCTGCTTGGGCTTGGCTCCTTGGGTGGGAACTCCTTGGTAATGGGACCACAAACAGCTGCTGCAATCAGGACCTCTTGCACCCTGTGGAGCTCTGGTCCTCTTTGTCCCAGAATTCTGGTGCCGTCCTCTTCCTTTTACTTGTCTCCTGTTTGCCGCCTACATCTTCCCTCCCAAAGAGTCCTGTTTCTGAATAAGTGATTATAAATTTAATTTACTGTCTATCACTGGGAACCCTGACTAAAGTTCAGAAGCTGAAGCAACCATGTTTGTTGTGGGAGGTGGATGGGGAATTCTGGTTCAGTAGAGATTTGCATAAACATGCGGTAGATATTGGGGTATAATCAGAGAATAACCAAAGAAATCAGAAACTCTCAAGTGTCTGGGACCAAATGCCGGAGAGTGTAGGGCCTTACAAATTTGTTTAGGGGTCAGTAACTATTGAGCTTCTCTGCAGATTGCCCCAGATTCCGATTACCTGAGGAAATTGTTTCAGCTGAGATGGTAAATCATCTCTATACCACCTCTCATCCTCAGGCCTTGTTAGAAGTATTCCATTGCCTGTCTTCCCTCCATCCTAATTCCTTCCTCACTTTGCTGCCTCTCCGATAGCCGCAGTGGAGGCTCTTTGCAAAGGTCATGGAAGGGGAACTCATGACTGGAGAAAAAAATGCATTGAATGTGACTCTGTAGTGCCTCTAAGAGAGTTCTGAGTGGCTGAGGCACTGTAGCTAGTGAGTATGTGTTGTTAATTTACAACATAAGCAACCAAGTAGCGTTCTGTTTTTCAGCCTAGTCTTAGAGTTGTAGCATCTGTGACGACAGTAGGGCACATCCAATGCAACAAGGATCAGTGAGCCCATACCTTGGAAGTCTCCTGAGTTTTACCTTTCTGGGCTTGTGAGAGCTTTACAGCTTGCAGCGTAACCTCGTGTGGCTGGTGGGACATACTGAGGAGTGAAAAACTTGATGAAATTAAAGTTAGAAAGAATTATTTAACACTAGGTGGGGACAACAGGCTTTTTAGCACATGCTAATGGGAGGAAGAGTTCAGGCAGAAGTGATAATGTATTTCTAATAATGTCTACGAAAAGGGCCAGCAAAGAATAATCAAACTAAGGCTTTTTTTCAGTTTTAGGTATTTCAGCACAAGCTAGCGTAGACAGTTGTGTGATTGTTCCAGCCACCCAAATATATCAGCTGCGTATGCTGGCACAGTGCTGTGCTAAAGCAGCTATATAGCTTCTGGCTCACAGCTGGGCCTCGTTCATCCTGCTTGAAGCACAAGCAGAATAAATGAGCATCTGTTTGCCCTCGACATTGTAGACATATCCTCTGGCTTCATTCTTATGGATAAACAAAGAGTGGTTTGGGGTTTTTTAAGAAATATTTTTAATTCTTACTCTATTTATCTTTTTTACCTAAAAAAACCCCCAACAACAAAAAAACAATAGAGCAGCTGGAAGATTTCTGTGTAAAAGGCCATATGATTGAGTTCTAAAGAATGAGAATTCTTCTTCTGGCTTACATGGGCTCAGTGGTAACTTACTTTTCAATGTTTTTTCAAATTTTTTTAATTTCATTTCTGAAATTTTTGCCACGCCAATGAATCATTGTGACTGTGGGTAAAGAAAGCCTATGCTGAAAGTTTTGCCTACCACTTTCTTACTGGAAAAGTCTTCCAGTACAACAGGAGTGGCAAATCTTGTTTCCTGATATAGCAAAAAAAACCCCAACCAACCAAAAAAACTTTAAATTTATGAAAATAAGAAAAAAGTAACATTCTGGGCCATATTAAGAAGAAGAAATTCTTTTTCACGTTAGTGGTAGCTGAACAAAAAGTACGTGTGATGAGAATTTGAGTCTTATGGGACATCTGAGATTGTAATACATGGTCAAGGGTCTTTTCTATGCCATACGTATCTGAGGACTTATTTGGATATGTATTTATGTAAATTATACCGTTAGTAATAAACAGGTATTAATATATTTAACATTATATACAAGTCCAATGTGAATCCTTTATACCATTTCATTCTAGGCTAAAGCATTTCATTATATTTTTACTACTGTCTTAGCTACAGTATTCTAAACAGGTCCTGACATCCTCAGACCTTTCATTACATGTGGTACTACTGCAGTCTGGAGTGGTTTCTTTCAATTTCACCACCTACTGTTGCTAGGTCTTTAACTAAACCCTACATTCCTGGCCTTTCTGGGAAATTTATCACTAAACTTTTCAAAGATTTCCCTTACCAAATTTAAAATTAAATATCCACAGCACAAGCACTACTAATTCCCTAAGCAAAAGCATTCATTTTGGATGCACATTCTCTGATTCCTGGGGAAGAGACTGAGCTCAGAAGTGGTTAGAGATGTCTTAATGTGCTTAGGAGTTTGGGGTCAGCTCTTGACACTAATGCAGACCCTGGGCACTAGCTACCACTGAGAAATCTTTATTCACTGAAGTACTCAGGGGGTAAAATATTTTCTCTTCCACTTAAATAAATAAATAACATGCAATTTGCGGACACAAACTATTTGCTTAAAATAGGCAATAGGCTTTAGGGAGATATTTACGATACAAGCTAGATTGACTTTAGCAAGCAGCAGCAGCTGGTGCTTTAACACTGCTCAGTGTTGGAATGATCTTCTGTTCTGCAAGGTAGAGAGGCAGAAAATGCAGCTGCATCTTTCTGGAGCTAATTTTAAAAAAGCAATGAGCTGGTAATTACCACTTTCCCCAGCTGGTCTTTGTGAGGGTAAAAGGTTTGATCATAGATCGAGGATGGAAGAGGAAAATACTAAGCAGGCTGCAAACAAGTCTTAATAAACGTCCCTCCTGGAGATACTTAGAAATTTAAGCTCTTGTGGGCTGGGAGGAGCTGGGAATGAAGATTACCTCCAACAGGTTATCTGACAGTCCTTGGGGTTACGCCTTTTGTATATGAGTTTTCTCAGGAAGGCTATGTGATGAGGGTTTCATGATGGCTGTGTACCCTGTGGGGTCATCCAGTTGAGTGTGATCTTCCCCCCCCTTGGGGGAGGAAACTGAACTGAGCTGGTTCTGAAAGGTGCAAAATAAGGCAGGGGGCGGTTCTGTGGAGTTTCTTCAATCAGCATCTCATTTCTGCCTGATTCATACAAGTAATTTATAAGCTCAATTAACGCAACAAAATATAAATATTTATGCACCCATTTAGCTAATGTTTGGCTCTATTTATAAACAAGAGCATCTTGCAAGAGCTTCTTTTTGACAAGTAAATAAAGTAAGTATGGAGAGTGCCTGTGTGTTAAATTAACCATGCTTCGTTAACTCCTCCAAAATATCAAGTCTTAGGTAATAACTAAACCAAAAAGTGACAGTAGAGTAGGTTTGGAGGGAATAACTTAAATACCTTAAACTTCAGGAGAACAAGAAGCTGTTTTTTACTTTCTTAGTTGATGGGGGGAAAGATGATAAATCTGTTTGGTTTTACCATTAATTTGACTTTTTTAACTGTATTGTAGTAATATGGAGGGTAATAGGAAGAAAGAGCAGTCACATAGTAATGTACTGGTCTTAGGGTCAATTTCTATTTGCTAACTTTTCTGATATAACTAACAGGAAATTGTGCCAGACCCGGGTCTAGTTCAAGGTTTGATTTTTGCAAATCAGAACCCAATCTATGAATTCTGATGAATCCTTGTGCTCTGATGAATGAGGTTTTTGATAGTACTGCCTGTAAGAAAGCTTTTGTGAGCTTTTAAACTAGCACTTTTTAATATGCCCTTTGCATACTTAGTTTAACGTATGATTAGTCTCTTGATTGACTTTGTTGATGGCATATCAATCTAAGTTGGCTGGATTTGACACCTATGTATTGAATGATAAAAGAACATTTTGCTCGTGTTAAGAAACAATAATATGCATAGTATGGCAAAATGGATTTAAATAACTTCAAAAAGTGTTTCATATCATCTCTTGATTGCTGAAATCAAAATAATCAAAATGCAATAAAGAACTGAGGCCCAAGTCTAGCAATTTATACTTGCTTTTCTAAATTTTTTTCATTTTTATGATCATAACTTATTCCTTAGTTAAATTTCCTGAGGATAAAATCTTGAAGAAGGATTCCATGATGCTAAGTGATGAACAGATACAGAACTGAAAAGACAGCTCCTGTCCCAAGTCTTGCAATTGATTTAGGTCAGAGGATATCAAAAGGGAGCTGTTCTTTGTGTGAAGAACCATCTGCTATCCCAGGTGGATGTCAATCCTCAGCAGGCAGTAGACTTTATGAGGGGGCAGAAGGGAATCTTGCCAAAGGCCTCATCCTGCACCCAGTAAGAACAGAACAGAACTCAAGATTTCTTCCAGAGTGGGGTTGGGGCCAGTTTGAGAGGAGTCAGATTTCTTTTCCTGGTAGTGGAAGCTGAGTTTTGACCTGTGATGTGAGACTGTGAGTCCATCATGGACCTGGAGTCACAGGACTTGCAGTAAAGCTCTGTACCATTCCCATCAGTGTGTTTGTGCTCTGTGAGAGGGACAGGCAACTTCTAGAGTTTGGGGTTCACGTTTATTCCTGGCTGTGTACGGAGGCCAAGCCAATGCATCACATTTATATAATGCTGGGTTGAGCTAAGGGAGTCACATCCAGTCTTGGTTTGCAGTATCAATTCTTCTCTTTTCATGCATGACTTCAGGTGTGCAGTCCCTTCAGTTAATTAAAAGATTGACTTAGTCATATGCAGCCACTGAACCATAGGCAGAACCTTCAAAGTGTGAATTCTGTGCAAGGAGAAAGATATTTTAAAGTATTTGTTAATCAAAAATATTTCTCAGTTGCTGTCACCTGTTGTATTGAAGTGGATCCACACCTGGTTTTGCCTTCCCTTCAAAGTCCATCAAATAAATAGCCATTAAAGTCAGCTGGGGGGGGGGGGGAATTCTCTTTTATATCAGGTATGTAACAGATGAGTATGTGGGAAAACACTTTCTGGTGGTTTTGTCAGCCAAAAGGAAATGAAAGTGCCGTTTTTTGGAGCTCTACAAGACAGAAACGTGCTAATAGAGTGGCATTTGGCTAATAGTGCAGCAGATGAAAACTGGGCCATGACAGCAAAGGTGAAAAGATCAGAAAAGAAAGAGAAAATTATTTCATTTGGAGGTGAAGGTCATCTGAAATAAGTGATTTCACATTTAAAAGGCCGCCAAGGAGAAAATTGATGAATGTTAACATATTTTTATATTGTTTTATTTCATTCTTTTTTCTTTTCTCATTTGTAATGCCTACGTATTCAGGAAGTTGAGGTAGGTTTTTCACTTTTAACTTGTAAATATCCATAGAGCGAACGAAAGTATTTACAACATATCATAATTTGTATTATACTTTAAACTTATGATCAACTGTTAATATTGTTATAAATGAAATGGTTTGATATGTGTTAATTATTAATGTGTTAATACTGATTTATTAACATGTTAATATTAAAATGACATAATAGTTTCACATTGTACAGCAGGCATAAGGTATTTTAAGCACATTAGTATCTGTCCTAGTAGAAAGCTCAGAAACACACAGATTTCCATGCAGTCATTTTTGTCAGGAAGGTGTTTTATTGAATGGGAATGCTAAATCTCTTTAATCAAGCTGATCATATTTTATATACATATATATACACACATATATATATATATGTAAAAAAAAAAATATATACCTGGAAATCACCGTCATGTTTAGGCACTGTATATTGTTATATCGGCATGCTGTTTTTCTGTTGGAGGAAGTTACAGTGAAATTGATGGTATCCATTCAGAGATGTTAAGAGTTCCTCCTCCTAACAAAAGTCATTTCAGGTTAATGTATAAATTTCAGCACATTGCAGAGTACTAACACAAAAGCCCTGTCCATTTTTCAAGTCAGAGCTTTAGGTGGTATTTAAATGAGACATAGATTTTCTGCTCAGCCATATCTACAGGGTAAATTTCACCTTTACAGTGCCATAACCATTCAGTTACGGTTCTTGCTGGTATCAGTACTGAATTGAAACTCTAGTGCTGTATTTTCTGTTGTCCAACTTGCATAAGTTATTTCAAACTGCTATTGACCGTATTGCTCTAATGTATGTATAGTCATTATTTACTCCTTTGAATAATAGTGAGTTTTATATATTGAAAGTATCAAAGATTTTCTCTATTCTACTTTTTAGGGGTTTTTCCCATATTTTTTTCTTGTGTATTTTCCTATGTTATCATACTATAGCTTCAGGCATATTCTAAAATAAATATAGCTTCAATTTTCAAAAAGGAATACTAAGCAGGTGTGCATAAAGGAGAAAAGGAGAAAGAATACGTTTACAGAAGAGATGGGTGTTTTGTAGGTTTTTTGTGAGGAAGGTGCATTTTCTGTAAAATATTCCTTTGACACTGAAATTGAGATACACCCCCTTTCCAATCCTTATTTCAAAACTGGTTCCATATGCCAACAGCATAAGAAATCTTTCTTGGGATTTGAATTATTTAACAGTTTCTGATGCTTAAAACCCAGCAGCAAAGCAACACCTAAGAAAAAATGTAAGCAGGCAAAAAAAGAATATTTTGTTGCTGGAAAAAAATTATTCTGCTCAAAAAGCTTAAAACCCAACACATTCTGAAAAGTGATTAATGCTTGGTGAATTTAGCAGTACATCATAATCAATTACAAAGCACTGTATAAACATGAGGGGGTTTTTGTATTAACAAAGCTGTGGAATTCAAAGGCAAGTCTGTGATTCTATTTCTGGTGCCAAACCCTGTACTTCTGAAGAAAAAGTATAGACACTTCTGATGTATCTGAAATAAATTATGAATAATAATCTCTGTTGTTATTGTGGAACATTGTCACTGTCCATGAAGTCAGTATAGACACCAAGCACGAATATACTTTGAGAAAGAAAATGCACTTCCTCTGGATAGTCATGCAGAATTACCTCCAGTCCCCTTCATTACAGGGAGCATTTGCCTGTCCTTGCCTGTCCCCAGAGCAGGCAGAGAAGAGCAGGATAGCAGTCCACAGTTCTCCATGCTGTAAGCATTAGTACTTTCTGCTTCTCATGCTGGCCACAGCATTCAGAAAGGAATGAGCTGCATCTCCTGGGGTTCGGTGAGGGCGTGGAGAGTCCCCACTCCTCCTGTAACAGCCCTGTGGGCTGTTCTGAACCCAGAAAGTAAGACATGCTGGCTTCCAAGTCTCCAAAATATTCCAGGTTAGGGTGACTGGATAGCATGAGAGCATGTGAAATTCAGTGGACTGGAGATAAATGGTAAACAAAGCCCTATGGAAGAAATAATTTAGGTGTCTTATTCACACTGATGGGTTTTCAGTTACCCTTCTGGCACGCAAAAGAAATCTAGGTGTCATCCTGGACAGCTTGATAAAGACATCTCTTCAGTGGCAGCCCTCAAGAAATGAATATAGAATACTGGATATATTAAAAAGGAAATAAAGATTAATATGCAGAAAAATATCACAGTGTTAGAGAAATCTTCCATGCTTCCTCACTTCAAATACATTATTCTGTTGTTATCACATCCTCTCAAGGAGGACACAAGTGAGATGTACAGAATATGCTGAAACTAAATATTCCAGTTCTTGAGGACTAGGGTTGATGGCACTCTGAAGTGGGGGAAACTTTGCCTTCAGGTAAATATTTGCTAAGTGCATAGAATACAAATTAATCCAACACACAGAAGGGTTTTCTATTCTTTCTGTGCAGAGATTCAGTTGCAACAGAACGATCATTTGCCCAGGCACTCTGACAGTTTCTACTTTCTCCATTTTAAAGTCCAATCAGAATTATGTAAAACAGAACCACAGGACTCACAGCAGAATAGTATCTTTACATTAGATTTAAGAAGATTTTTAAAATTTAATGATGAGAACAGTGACAAAAGTATTCACTGCAAGTGCTCCTGGATTTTATTGTACTTGAAGTACAATGCTTATGATATTATTGCTGTATTTCTGTACATTCACAATGGTGTGATTTACATGTGTCCAAAGGAGTATAAGTATTTTTGGATTTACTTTGCTGACCTTTCACCAAACCAGGATGGTGTGGATCATGTTACGTTATCTGAACAATATGCTCATATCTTTGTTATCAAAAGTTGTAGACTGATATGAAATAATACAGAGTTATCAGAAAATATTTAATAATGAACATACTTTGAAAAACAGTTCAGAAGAAAAATTCAAGGTGCTGAATCCAAGGAATTTCTTTATTCTTTAATTTCTAATCTGCATTTTCTATTCTGTAGGACACAACCCATTGAAAGTCTTATCTGATTTGGGCTAAATATGTTAGCATCAAAAGATGAGTTGATGCATTTGTAGTTTAGTTATGTAAAATTGTAATGAAAAGACTGATTATATTTTTCCTAAGTTTCCTTTTTTTCCTCTCCATTTAGGATGATTATTTCAGAAACTGGAATCCAAACAAGCCTTTTGATCAAGGTAAAGTTAGTATGTGTTTTGTGGTTGTCTTCTGCTATTTTGTGATATCTCCATATACTTATGCCTTTCTTCCTCATCTGTCCCATGCATTAGTGAAGAGCTATATTCATACTTACGTCTCATTCCCAACTTAGTCACAGCTTGAGCTGGTTTATGTACAAGGGTTTGACTCATCTCTGGTTTTTTCAGCCACATTTTTTAATCTCCATCCATTCCAGTTTATAATCAATGATGATATATATGCTTAGAAAGATTCTCTGTAACCATGAATCTCAATCTAACATGCAATTTAAAACAGGTACATTTTCTTTCATGTTAAAAACATGATTACTGTACTTCCTAACACTTCAGGGGCCAATTCTTTGAAGCCAGTTGTAATGTATGAATTTCAGGGCTGTTTTTCAAAAGAAAAGGGTGTTGTGTATATGCTGCTGATTCAGATGCAGATTCTGTAAATGACATTTTGTACTTTGTCTTGGTGAGTTGTTAAGTTATGGCAGTACTTCAACGATTTCTAGGCCAGCCACCGAAGGATAGGAAAAAAACAATAAAAAATATTCTAATTATTATGTCCAGGGTAGCACTGGAAACAATAACCATGCCAGGAAAAAGAACTTCAAATTGACAACTTAAAAGAGATCTCGGATAGCAACTCCACATTAGGCATTCTCTGCTTGGTGTTCATAGCTAGCAACAAACTTTTCAGCTGGGATGGTAAGAGACATTCACTCTAAATGCCATAGATGAACATCGCTGGAAACACTAGTAGCCCTGATGTTGCTGGGTTGTATTTGATACTTAATGTCTCGTCAGTAAAGAACACTGTACGCAAAGAAATCTCAGCAGTCTGTCCTCCAAAAGACAGATACAAAAGTAGTGCAAGCTGATACTATGCCATAATTTGGTCCTTAAAATCAGAATATTGCACTTTAACTTTGCTATTTGTTATATTTGTCACTCTGTCACTAAGGTTCTGTAATGGTCCATACCGGAGCACCCTCAAAAAGTGTAATATGAAACCACTTGGGTCTTGTATTTTATTATTTCTTAAAGGTTTCCAGAATGTATTTTTTTCAGGACAAATGTTAAAAATTACATTTTGCACAGCTTCTTTTCATTTGGTAGAACCAGTTATCAGCTGTTTGATTTGTGGAAGATAACAGCAGACAATATAAAGAGCAAGTCAGTTAGCTCCTCTGTTTGCCTTTTGACAGTTGCTCATTTTTCCTGTTTGTAATGTTCAGTGAAGCTCATATAACTCCTGCTTGAGAACACATATGAGGGGAGAATATTACAGCTGTAAAATCACAGGTAGATGGTAAAGTTTTTCCATTGCTTAAGGTGTTTTTAGGATCTTGGATTTCTTTGACTAGTTTTGGTTCATTATTGTCCATCATGCCTCTTAACTTGCAGAACGGCAGTGTCCTAGAATTTTATTCAAATGGTATTCAATCAGTTTCAATCTACTTCTGCTCTGAAATTTGTAGGGATTTGAAAACATGTTGTCCTGAAGTCATATAGAAAGGAATGATCATGTACATGGTAACTACAATACAAATGAATTTCAGTCATGTAGATCCCTCGATTCATTGCACAGTCCTCCTCTCTTTGGGATCCTGTGTTCAAAGTTAAGTGGCATTCAAGTGGAGTGTGAGACTTCCTCTGCCCTTCAGAACGTGAAGTGGCTATCTGGATATATAATTGTTGTGATTTCACATTCAGAAAAGGTATTCCTGCAAGAAAATTGCTTAGGCAAATTAATGAGCAGGCAGGTAGTGCGCGCCTTTTTTTTTTTTTTTAAAGAAAAAAAGAGTTCATGGTGAAACAGTCACAGTGTGGTACGCAGAAGGAGACAGCAAATTAAAATGTACATGGCCTTCTCCAAGCGTGACTTATGCCTGGTGTCACTGGGATTTAACCAGTGGATAATGGTTAAATAATATTAGATAATATCGGTGTTGCATAATTGCAGGAGGTGCCCAATAGTTTAGTTAGTTGCTAGTTTTTTAATAACTGCTTAAGAAAAAAAGCAAGTCATGTTACAGAAAAACATTTTTATGCCTCTGGAAGTCAAACACCATGAAATTATACTTGTGAATCATACCACAAATGAGAAGAAAGAGTGAGTCAGTTCAGAAGGAGAAGGAAAGGCGTGAACAGATGAATGAAGGGATAACTAGATAAATGACAGGCCAGTGGAGGAGATGGAACTACAATGCTTTCTTTATTTGCTTTCAGTTTCAGCTTTGGCAGTCATTTATTTTACAAACAGGAGTCATAAAAGGGAGCAGCTTTGCTGATCAGAGATTTGAATCTTCAAAATTACTAAAGTGTTTAGGGAAAAAATACCCATTGGAAGTCTCTGAAGGTGCTTTTGAAAATTCCACTTTACATCTACTTCTGTATTTCCATTGCCAGGCATGTTCCTTGTATTGTCTGTAGGTAGCTTGCAGGAATATCCTTGGGGGCTTTTACATGTTACAGCTGAAGAGTGTGGATTCTCTGTCTGTATGGAACTTAAGTGTCAAAGGAAAGGGAAAGATGATGTTTTTGTTAAGGCATATATCCACAGAGATTTTCAAAGGCATTTGAGGGATTTAGGGTTACAAATCCTATTGACCTCAAATGGAACTTAGGCTCCTACCACCTTCAGAGGCCTTGTGACCCTCTTTCTTTCCAAGAGGAAAAGCAAAAAGGTAAATCCTGGCAAAATATTGCAAAAAGATTTTGAACTGACATGCTTTAAAACTGTATTGTTCATTGTGTTACTGAGATGTCTGACTGAGCAAAAACACAAATCATTTTAGAGAATCTAAAATCACAGGTGGGTACCTTGAAGCGATACAAACAGTTGTACATCTGTTAAAGATTCCCATCTCTTTACAAAGAAAAGGATCATTTCTCTATCAGTTTAAAAATTCTCCAAGACTATGGATAGTCTGTTGTCAGAAAGCAGAATGTAGACTAGGCAATGCAGTTTGAGCATGATACTCGGCCTTGCACAGAGATCTGTGCACTGCTTTTGTCTTATTTAAATCTTACAGATGGATTTTATTTGGCCAATAGGTCATTCTTTTTGACAAAGTGGTCACTACTCTTGGCTGTGGTAAAATTCACCCTCACTAGAACATTAAAATAGCCACTCCTTTCTAATGAGATTTCTTACAAAAAAAAATTACCTTAGAAAACTGTTGCTTACTTTAGTTACATATACATGGAGCATGTGAGTCTTTAGCCACTGACTCCTATGTTGTTGTCACCCAAAAAATGAAAAGAAGAGAAATCACGTCATGTTGCTGCTTTGGCCCACATGAATCAGATGCTGACAAGACTAATGCTCGGTTTATATATCCATATAGTTATATATACATGTGTAAAGGTGTATATACTATATGTATGTGTATATAGAGTACCATTTAAATAGGAAGCACCGAGACAAAGGAAGGAAGGAAGGAATGCTTTCTTTCTCTTTTCCAGGTGTTTTCCAGCACATGTTTAATTTCTGTCATTTTCCACACAGAGAAAAAAGAATAGTCAGAAGAATTTGTCCTAGACCTTTTGTGGTGCAAACTGCAAGAAAATTGTTTAATCTGTCTTCAGTCTTTACTTCTCCATTCACCCTGCCCTGACATTTTTTTCCATGTTGTTCCTTTTGGCTTTGGGGTGTTTAAATGCCCCCTGTACTCTTGTATGTTTTTGGAGATAGAAAAGCTTTCATTTTGTATTCTTTGGGGTTCTTATATCCAGAGAGCCTGTGCAGATCCTGCAGTAAGGAGTCCTAGC
The DNA here is from genome assembly GCF_964188355.1 of Buteo buteo. Taxonomy (NCBI): domain Eukaryota; kingdom Metazoa; phylum Chordata; class Aves; order Accipitriformes; family Accipitridae; genus Buteo; species Buteo buteo. The sequence continues at coordinate 5,019,072 of NC_134194.1, forward strand.
TTGCTCTTGTGTAGTAGCAGCTCCAGGTTCTCACCACACAATTGTTATTTTGAGAGATATCCCAAAAGCAAATTTTAACCTCACAACACCAAGGTTCTTCCTACAGTGACTGAAGAGAAAAAACTTCTCCAGTGGGTGAATGAAAGCAAAAAACTGCCTCTCTCCCTGGGTTGTATGGGAAATCTGAGTCTAGCATTACTAAGCTAAGGCTAACTTGTGTGAATACCCACTGTTCGGGACAAATTTACAAGTTTTTAATGTTTAAAGTCTATTTCTCAACTCTAAATGTAAAATCATGTTTGAATATTCTAATTGTGAAGTCTTTATATGGAACCCAGGCTGTAGAATCATGATGAGGGAATTGGGAGAGCAGTGCTTGGAAGTAACTGAAGGTGGCTCGTACCTGCCAGAAGTAATCTCGCAAAGGCAGCTGGAGGGCTCAGTATGTTTAAGAGATTTGAAAACCAACAGCAGTCAGAGGTTTTGAAAATGAGCAGAGTTCTGCTTCTAGGCTTGTATTTCATTTGCATCTTTTAAAGAAGAGTCTGCTGGGTCCAACCAACTTATATTCTTTTCTACAAAAAAAAAAAAAAGGCTAGCTTTATTCAGCAGATTGAATTATTTAATTATGCATTTAAAAACAATAGCAGTGGAATCAAGCTGTCTGCTTTCTGCTTGCAGTGCAGAGAGAAATATCTGCATGTATGTCTCAAGAAAAGAAATACCTTGTTTTGTAAAAAAACACACCTGACTTTCACTGAAACAACCCCTAGAGAGTCACACAAGGTATCTTTGCATAACACGCCTTTTCAAGGGAAGTCAACTTGAATGGTTCAGCTGTGTCTCAGAGAGTACTTGAGTGATCAGCATTTATTTTTAGCCTAGCTACCAGCCCAGCTTTTTATTCATCTTGAACCCAGTAGAAACCAATACAAAGGTGAGCATCTTACCGACTGAGCCAAGCTAACGAGGCATTCGGACTGCAGAAGGCAGGAGAGCGTATAGCCTGAAAATGATTGCTAGTCATTAATATTGAACTCAATTCTGTCAGAGTTGCAGAATCCAGAAAGCAGAAGAGTGGAAGGGGCAGGTTAGTCAGGATTTTAAAATATGAATCAAAGGGTTAGTTTGGGGTTTTTTTCTGACAGGTCATTTGAGAGTTCTTAAGGAGCTTGACAGCTAACTTGACATACATTCCTAGTCTTCTCAATCTGCATTGAAGAAAGAAAAGTGGGAATCAAGGAAAAAGTTTAGTGTAACATTCTCAAGTCAGAGATTTTGGCATGGAAATTAAATGTGTCTGATGTCCTTCCCAGAAAATTAACTCATTAAGACTTTATGTATTATTATAAGTGAAAACTGTTAAATAAAAAAAATAAGTTTAAGTTACTGACAATTTCTGCTAAAAGCCACCTCTCAATAGCTGTAGTAAATTCTTCTACAGACAAACGGATGTTATTAATTTTTCCAATAAGGTGCACAAATAAGAGTACATTTTGTTAGGTTTAAAGCTTCTGGAAGCAGTTTGGAATGGTGTCAAATTTGCTTGCCACATAGCTTGTTTTTTAAAGCATCGTTACCCAGAACATAGGAACTGTGGAAGTAATGGAATCCACTCTGTATTGCAGATACATAAGCTCTGAATCCAAAAACGTTTAGACCATTGACCTGCTGTTATTATTAACAAGGCTGTAGAAGGACACAGTAAGAGGGGGGAAAAAACTTGATTCTGTTGTAGTGCTGAGCTTTTTCCCAAATCTATGTCTAAAACCATCCACTGAACTGTGGAATTTTCTGTTCAAGTAGGTGCACGTCTCACCCTTTCCATTTTGATTTGACACCAGCAGATGACTGCAGTGGACTGAGCTGGCCTGAGTCTTCTACCTCGACCCTGCCTCCTGCACTGAGGCAAAGGGACTGGCTAGAAACATGGTACAATTTTACTCATTGCTGGTGATAGCAGTCCCAAGTGTTCCAAGCTGCTGGACTTCTCAGGAAAAGAAGCTCCTGATGAGAAATAGTCTGAATTTTCCCCCTTGTCCTCCAGCCTTTGTCTTTATTTTTCACTGTCTTTATTCCCAATCCTCTTCCCCAGCAACTGAGAAATCTGGGCAGGGGTATTACTGCTCAGGGCTTTCATTATCTGCCCTGGAGGGGGAAACAAAAAATTCCAAAATCCCTCTTCCACTGTACTGTGTGAAAATCTTCATCTGCCTGAATTGGACCTATCAATGACTTTAGTCATACATGCTCGCATAGACTCGATGTGAACTCTCTATCATTTCAAAGAATTCCCCCTGAGCACTAATGAAAGTCTGAACTGGCAAAATACCCTCACTTTTGAAGAGAAACACTGCTTTTGAGTGGATTGTGGCCTCCAGCATAGCATAGCCTATGACTTTCACAGTCCAGCAGCCCCATGGAAGTGAATTTGTCAAATTTAGAGCTTTATATCTAGAGATGGATGTATTGGTATTCATGCTTCCTCTCCTACATTGAATTGTACCTATGCCTTTCCAGTGTCTAACTGGCAAATCCAGACTCCAGAAATGGCTGCCTGCAGCTGTGCAGAATAAAGTTTGCCTAAAATACATAAGCCTTCCAAAACAAAAAGGATGATAATGGGAAGCCTGTGATGCAGGATAAAAATCATAGAACCTGCAATTATTTTTGAACATGTAATTTTCTGTTAGCCCAGTTAAGATGTTCTTTCAGAAAAGCCTGAATAAATTCCTTTCAGAGAGTTATTTAGTACTGTACACATCTCTAGCCACAAATATATGTTAGTTTTATAATAAATGTTTTCTATTACTGTGCCTCAGATGGCAGATTTCAATTGAATAACTTATTTTGCAATTTATTTTTTGACTGTGGTTGAATTAGAGGCTTATTCGTAGGACAACTACACATGAATTATGTTTGTAAATCTTCAGTAAATCAGTACAATTTTAAAACATGCTAACTGAATCAACAGAAAACAATAGCTAAGATACAGCACATGAAATACACTATCTTCCATCAAATGCATTTCAAGCACATATGGCTGCTTATATCCTCCAAGCAGATGCACGTGGTTCTCTTTGTGCACTAGAAGCATAATATTAAATTCCTTATATGCTTGTAAGCAACCAATTTTGTCATTAAATATGGCATCAGAAGTGACAGAGGTGGGGTCCCTGTCTGTGATTGTATTATGGCTGATGTACTTTGAACTGAGACAATGATTGATAAGGTTGCTTGTCTGGAATTTTATTAGCACTTGGGGAGCACTTGTTAAGTTTTGTCAATAATGGTGCTGGCTCTCTTTTAATATCTCTTACTTCATTGACTATGAAGCAAACATGATTTTTAAAGGGAAATTCATGCCTTCCCATGCTGATCCAGATCCTACTGAAGTAAATATATTTTTTGGAGTATCACAGGGCCCAACCCTTCTCTCATTGACATCACTTAGTGAGCAGGGGTCTCCTTCCCTTTGCTTCAGTTCAGTATATAGGAGATCATTTTTGGAAACTTACCTAAACCTTTAAAAAAGAAGTGTGTTTGGAAAATACATGCCTGCAAAGCTTCCCTCCTTATGTGCTGTAAGAGAGACCCCAGTGTATTATTCAAACTAGCTGCTTCGGTTTGTTTTCTGACTTAAATAGGCCAAACCAATCAGGGGCAAAGTCTCCAGCCTTGAAATACTATTTGACTTAAATATTGGATGACATAGCAGTAGATTTATACTGCATGTCAGAGTTAGTTTTAAATCACTGGCCAGTCAGAAGAGTAATTTGCACAGTATTTAAACGTGTTTATATGCTTGTGAGTTAATAGGTGATTACTAACTGTCATTTAATTCTAATTGAAAAACAGGAACTCCTGTGGAGAATGAAAGTAGAAGGCAGAGTGACAATGGCCATAAAAGGATATAATGCAAATTTTTTAGGAAAAGAACATCAAAGTAAAGACAAGTTATTTCAAAATCAGTTTCAGTAAACTGAGAATTGGTAAGGCAGAAACTAGAGGAAGAAAAATTAGGATAAGTGGCATTTCCTCAATGTAAAGGACATGAATTATCCAAAAGCTTGGATAATGGTAAAGCTCTTAGCAACTGCAGTGGCAGGGAGTTAGTAGAGAAAGCGCAACTAGGTTGAACTCTTAGGGGAGCGCAAACGGTAGCCCCAAACTCAGAAAGCCAAGTATAAAATGAGATGTTTGGGCAAGGACTTAAGAATAACAGGTTTTTATAAGTGTGTTAGAAGAAAAAGAAAAATCAAGAAAAATGATGGTTCACTGCTCAGTGGAGAGAGACACTTATATAAAGGCATTGCTGAGAAGACCAAAGCATTGTTACCTGTCTTTGCTTTGGTTTTCACTTGAAAGGTCAGCTGTGACCAGGCGGCTATCATAATTAATATCTTCAGCTGAAGTGTAAGATTCTGGATTAGGGAAAGAACAGGCTTGAGTAAATTAGATGGTTGCAAATCAGCTGGAATTGATCTAAGGTTTAAGTGAATTGGCTGAAATAAAGATACTGAAAGTTATCTTTGAAAATTTATGAAATTGTAGAAGACTGGGAAAGGACAAGCAGCATGCACATTTTTTAAAGTTGGAGAAAAGAAGAAAATTGGAAACTATATCCTGTGAATTGAACATGAAATCCTGAAAAAAAAAAAGTACTGGAATAAATATTAAAGCAAGTATTTGTTAGCATCAAGAAGATAAGGGGATAAATAAAGCTGGTATGGATGTCAAACAGAACTAATTTTCTTCTGTGACATTTACAGGCCTTGAGACTCTGGGATAAACTTGCAGTAACACATATCTTTAATAAGGCTTTTGACATTGGCTTAAATTACTGTCTTATAAACAAGTTAAATATTGTCTAAAAGAAATAATTATGAGGTGGATACAAAATCAGTTGGAAAACTACATTCTGGTAGTAGCTGTCAGTGGTTCAATGTCTGGCTGGAAGGATAAATTGAGTAAGGTTCCTCTATCTATTTTGGGTTCAATATTATTAATAATTTTCATAAAATTGTAGATCTTGAAATTAGTATGCTTATTAAATGTAGCACAGAAATAAAATTCACAGTTGCCTTAAGAAATTAAAGAAATGGTCTGAAAACAAAGGATAACTTTCAGTCTGGGCAGATACAAATTTCTTTACTTAGGTAAGAATAACCATCTGCACAAAACAAGATGAAAAAAATTTAATAGTAATAAACTTGGAGAAAAAGGGTAGGGGATTACAATGGATTACAAATAGAACATGAGTCAACAATGTAATTCTGTTGCAAAAAAGGCAAATGTTGCACTGGCATGTGTAACTATGAGTAATCCTTCTGCTCTAGTCAGTGCCAGTAAGACCTTGGCTGGAACACATTGTCCAGATTTGAGTACCAGGCTTCTAGAACACTATGAATCAACTGGAAAGTACCCAGAGAAAGGTAACAGATACCATCAGAGTTGCAGAAAATACACTCTCTGAAGAAAGACTGAAGAAGAGGAGCACCTCCTCTGTGGAGAGAAAACAAACAAACTAAACAACAACAACAAAAAAACCCAAAACAACCCACAAATCCTATTTTCAAATACATAAAATGAACTGCAAAGTGGGGGACTTGTTCTTTGTCCATTGTGGATACAACACGGAGCAATATGTTTACATTGCAGCAAAGATGATTAATTTTAGCCTTTGTAATGACAGCAATACTTAAGCACTGGGAGAGTTATTTTAAAGAGGATGTAGAGTCTCCATCTTTGAAGGTATTCTAAAACGTGTTAGATAAATGTGTTGCAGATAATGACACATTGATAGCGGACCTAGCTATGGAGAAGGGGAATTGAATCAGCATCCTTCCCAGAATTGCCATTCTAGCACTGTGATTCTGTGATTGTATTTTGATTAATGGAAACCAGCTAATTTCATTGAAAGTACAGAAGAAATGCTGAAGAAGGTATTTCTTAAAATAGATTTCCAGTCAAAGCAAAGAAGTGAAAATAAATGAATCAGTATCCTTGACAGACATTTTGGCACCACCTAAAAAAATACAGGTTCTCATTTGATGGGAGCAATGTGCATAAAATTCAAGATCGACAAGCATGGTTGTCACAGGCTTGCAAACCTCCATGAATGTAAAGAGGGACTGGCAAAAAGCAGCCCATTTTCTCTGACTGCTTCTCCCTATCTCACTTGCTTTCTAGTATAGAGTCAGGAGGACTTCCTATGGATGATTCTGTACTTGGATAATAGTGGGGTTTTTTTTGTCCAGGCAGGAATAAAGGCCATGATCTAACCCTAAGATTAAAGATTTGAATGAAAATTGGTTAATTAGTCTCTTTCAATTCATTAGATAAAACATGACAATGCATGTGTATTTAGGACTTAGGTTTATAGCAGAAGGAGATTTAAGTGCCCAGGTCATCAAAACACTAATTGAATCACAGCTATTTTTCTTCCTGTTCTTATTGCTTCAGATTAAACGTATTTGCATAAAATGATAGTATTTCTGCTCCAATCTGGTTGATTGCATTCTAGCTTTGCATTCCTTGGTCATTTGAAAAGTTACTTTAAACTACAAAATGGTATGAGCCACAAGATTAATAGAAAAAGTTTTCATATGTTTTCTGGTGGCGTTCTGCACTAAAAAGTTCCCTAATCATAGTGTGTTGAAAATTAGTATCAGTTTGGTAAGCACTGTTTAGTCATTTAATTATGTTCTGTCTTTTTTCTGTGTCCTCTGGTTGCAATATATCAATGGACCTTGCCATTGATATGTGTCTCTGTGTTGTCAGTTATTGCCCAACAGCTTTCTTTAAAGGTCTTGTTAACTTTACATACATTGTCTTTAAAGTGTAGGGACAGGAAAGCTATATCTGAAGACCAGAATTTGACTTCCACTGTCCCTCTTGAAACCTCTCTTTGAGGATTTGATCTGTATTATCTAGGGGAGATTAGCAAGCAGTGTTGTTGTCTTATATATGTGCATCTTTCCAGTGTCTCTTTAGTCGTATGAGAGCGATGCATACAAGCGAAGTGCTGCCGCAAAATCTGGAACTGTCATGTTCACTTTAACCACGAGGCAAACAGTAGAATTGAATCTGTATATATACATATATATATAAGGTAAGTTCTGTTCCTGGGATAGCTTTAATTTATAAGCTGAGCAATTGAATCACCTAGTCCTCCGCTTGCCATCTTACCCTTAGCAACAGATAAACAGAGCTCTGTGATAAATGGATGTACAGATAAGCAATACTAGGGATCATTGCACATTACAGCAATCTTTAATGCAATGTAAGTAAGCATTATAGTAATTATTTTAACGTGATACATCAGTGTGTTAATGGAGTTTCTCCTTTCTTTTAGTTGCTGGGGGTTAAAAAAAATCAGAAGATGCATGTAGTAGTCTCTGAGAGCAAATGTATCTTTGTTGTGAAGGCTCCAGCATTTAAGCCTGTTTCTCTGTTCAGTGGGGACCTTTGTAATGACCTTTCATATTTAAAACCAAGCAATGAAAAGTTGCTGACACAGGTTGCAGAAGTCTGCAAAACTGAGAAAGGGGAAGAAACCCTGCTTTTCATAGTGTTGAATACAGACATCTAAGAAAAAATGTGTCTGCTTCTCTCTCAGTAGACCATAAAGCTACCTAAGGAATCAGTGTTAGCTTAAAAAAAAAGTAGCCATGATTTGTTAATTCTATTCTGAACTCTAGCACTAATGGTTTTTACGGTTATAGTACATTCGCTCTAACCCATAGGACCTATTTATCCTCAAAATCCAGATTACATTTAGCTATGTCAAAGGAGAGCATGGTGCAATAATTGTGTACTTATGTAAGCAACATTTCCATCTTTGATTTTATCAGTCATCACCACCTTGCATCCTTGACATTAATGGCAGAACTGCAAAATGTCCATTCTTCTGTAGGTGCAAATGCATTTGTTTCTCTCCCTCCCTCCTGGTTTTTCTACAATTTGCCTGACATACAAGTGGTACAAGAGTCACATGATGATTGTCTGCAGTATGCCCTTAAAAAGGCATTATATTTTTATCTAGTTTTTCAAATAGCAGTGCTCATTTTAAATTTAAGCTTCTCAGCACCCCTTCACTGTGGTGAATAGCCACAGTGAATATCCATCTGACAGCCATTTATACAACCAAAAGCCAAATGCTCTTACTCATCTTCCAGGTTGTCTTTGTTAACTGTCTGTCTTCCACAATTGCTTACCTCACTAAGCTCAAGTTACTTCAATAGTGTTGAGTGTTTAAAAACCTGTGCTTAATTATGTGAGGGTTTTCTTAAATCTTGGGAGATTCTCAGGTTGCTGACATAAAAATGCAATGTTAAAAAAAGTGTGTATCTCCAGCAATACTGAGACTGTCTGGTCTTTCTGCGTGCACTGTGCATCAAAGGGAAGACTGCTTCTTCTAACGTTTCAAATTGCACATTTGCATGAGTGTCAGCTAAAATCTGACATTCATGATAGAGCCTGAAAACTTTTCAGCAATCACTCCTTTCTTTGTTTCTTTTTGTGTTTTGTGGGGCTTTTTTCTTTTTTCTTTCTTTTTTTTTTTTTCTTACTAGCATGGTAAGAAAATACCTGATCTATCTGAATGTCCACTTGGGCTGATGACATTTACAGAGGTCAAACCATTTGAAGTATCCAAGTAAAACCATGAAAAGCCATGTAAAGTAAAGCCTAAAGCCATGAAAAGCACAAGTCTATTTGAAATATACCAGCAGGACCTTAATGTGGATGATACGTCCCAGTATCAGAAACATAAATATATTGGTCGTGATAGTTTAGAGCATAAAGATCATGACTTATTACTTCTCATCTTTAGATATTTCCTCAATAGAACTCCTAAACATGCCATTGCTGTATGCTGGGTATAGGTTGTACTTAGTTGTTCTCACTCCTAATTGCTTAACTTTGCTCCCAGCTTCATTGTTACTCTATTGCAAGAAATCTGACTTGGATATTTAGGCAAACAATTTTCATTTTCTTTATGTTTCTCCTTTTGAGCTGCTTTTTCATAAAGTGGCACTTCTAGTGTATTTTCCTACACAGGACTGTGTCAATAACATTTTTCCAATGCCTATAAATAAATTAAGTATACTGTGGCTTGAAAGAGAAATTGCTATCAGCTGGTGTACTACTGCCTACAAAACATTTTATCTTCTTTCAGTTTCTATTACTTTGTTCTCCCTTGACTTTGTATAGGAAGTTGTATTCCCTGTTAGTGTCATGTGGTGCATTTGTGTGTAGCATGCTTGATGTATGGAACTATTGCAAACACCTACTGCAGATAGCTCCGCTTTTGAAATTGCATTGAAGATGAACTTTTTGACAGATGGAGCTGTTGATATGATTTGGAAATAGGCCTTTTTGTATCAGTCAGTCAGGTACTCCATTTTTCAAAATGGAAAAAAAATAAAGGTTTAAGATGAAAGAGGAGAGAGAGGCCACCCATCTAGTGAGAGCTTGAGCCCAAAAGGAGGAATGTACTCGAGAGCTATAGATGTTGTTTTTATAATGATACAACAAATAAATTCTTTTTCACAGGCTGTACTTTTAAACAGAACATAGTTGCTTAACTTCATCTCGTCTGCACGGTTGTCCAAAAGCCAGATGCCTAGCCTGAGGTAGTTGTCCATTTTGTCTTTGTGGCAGACACTGAAATAACTGTTTCAGATTAGGAAACTTTGAGGTCTAGATAAGACTAATTAACTTTCAGAAGGCTAAAGTTAGGTGGAATCAGACATTGCACAGATCCTGTCCAGGAAGGCAAGATGCATATGGGGACCTCTTCTAGACACTGTGATCTCAACTTCCCCAGAGAAGAAGAGGTCAAAAGCACAATGGTTGTTAAATTTATGAGGTTTTCAAAACCAGTTCTCCCGATTTTGAAGCTCAAATTGAGTGAATTTTATGCTTGAAACTACTTCCATGTTTTGTGGAAGAGATGGTGCAGTCCAGGAGAGAAGTTGTGCAGGCTGTTGTTGTAGTTCATTACATGACCTCCCTGTTTTGCAGGAAGGATGCTGCAGTCCAGAAGGGTCGAGTGGATTAGCGTCGTGGTACCAGCTATGCTGTGCATAGTCTTGGTGCAGGGTCCTCGATTCTTTTCAGTGTCTCGCATTCCCCTTTCTTCTGGCTCCCTCCGGAGTGTCTTCCCTCTGAGTCTCCCCAAAAATTCTTTGGTTCCCTTAGTTATAAGATGGGATAGACAATACAGGTTCACAGGCTTACACCAACAGCTATGCTAATTAGGCAGAGCTCATACTAGTTTATACACCAACACAAGATATTTGGAAATTGCTTTACCCATGTTTTCTGAAACATTAAAGAACAGCAAATTCTGCCAGGCTTTCAAATGAAGAAAAGAACTCAGAGGAGTTGTGTGACATTAAATAACCATGACAGGTGTCCCTTACCAGCAGGATTCTCCTGGAACACACCCCTCTAAGCATTTGTATCATCTTTGTGAAGGCCAGAGTATTAGAAAATTACCCAGCTAAGAATATGGCAAAGCACCAGATAGTCAGTGGGGAAAAAAAAACCATGTTGGGGTGAAGGCTGCAGGAGCTGGAAATTTATGATAGTGTCACTTTTACTGTTTTCCATTGAGTTGGGAAGAGAGGAGGAAGAAAGAGAGAGCTGAGAGAAGTGAAAATGAAGTATGCAGTAGATTATGTTTAACACTTTGAAAAAGAATCAGATAGTTTAATAATGGATTTGCTGTGTGACAGTCCTTTGGCATAGCTGATTTTTACCTGTCCATTAGTATGCTGTCTGTTTTGTCAATCTAGCAAAGAGAAAAAAGTCCCTTGCTTGCTTTTCTGAAAGAACTGGAATTCTGTGATCTCTATGCAGCTTTTAAATTAAAAATTATTGTTTTGAATTAAAATACTGAATCCAGACTCTCCAGACCTTAAGATATGAAGTTTTTATCTCACTTCTAGTTAGTATTCAGTGAAAGAAGGGATGGGGTTTCAGGGGGTTGCTGGAGCAAGGTAGTACAAGATGGAAATACTGCTTTCTGTGCAGTGGAGAGGCCAAGAAGGGAAGATTTAAAGATATGTCTAGAACAAAGGTTTTTCTTATGAGAACATTTTTATTAATTTTGGGGATGTCTACATTAAATTCTATTTTGGTATCTCTCTCCATGTGTTTGTCCAGTACATTGGCACAATTAGATGTTTCAAAAGGAAATTATTAAAAATTAAAGTCTGAAATATTCACAGGCATGCTTTTTTTTAAGGCACTGAATAATTATAAGATGCCATTCTTACATGTAGGCAATTTCCTCAATGATAAGAACTGTTAGTTTGAGAAATTAATTTTCAGCATGCTGACTAAATAAAAAAGTTCATTAAAATCTTTGTATGGTCTGTAGTAGCAGGCTAATAACAATGTTTTGTCTTGTATTTCAATTATGGTAGATGTGAATTAACTAGTATTTTAATAAAAATTAGTAGTAACATTTATTTTCCATTGAGCAGCGTGAATTTATGTGATGTGTCTGAAACATAAAGAGCCTACACTGTGGATATGTGTGGTGAATGGATTTTATTTTAATGAATTATAATATAATTGCCCTGTCTTGGCAATTAAAGTTGGGCATTAAATCTTAATTCATTAATTCCTTTGCATCCTTTTTTTCTTTGGGGAGAGCGGAGGAAGTACTAGAAATTCCTTTAAGCTTATAAAGCTGGAAGATGTGTATGACAAATAGATTTAAAACGGATTAGTAAGAGGTAGAACACAAAAGCAGAATTACATCAGTGTCAAATTCTGCCCTCAGTTACGTGCAGGCTCCTTAGTGAAGTTACAGTGATTTAAATTTAGCTTAGACTTGCATTACTTGGATGGAAAATGCATGCTCACTGGATATTTCTCTTTTTCAGTTATTCTGATATAAACCTGGCTAATGAGCTTTAGTATCACGTGCATTTTCCTATCAATATAGACAGCATATATTATAAGAGTAAATTTGGGCCAGATTAGCTTCTTCTTTTAAATTTAGGTGAATTGTTTATCTTGGCTTGTGGATTTAGCCCATTTCTCCTCTGGCAGATAGAAGTACAGAGGTGCAAAAGCAGTGTTGATAATGTTGGTAGAAATATCTAAAACCTTTGAGGGATTAGGAAGCCACCTTCTCATCTCTTGCCCTCCTTTAACACAGTAGCCACAACAGTGCCGCAGATCTCTTCATCGATTCTGCTGGAGGTATACTTCTGAGTAGTGACCTGGTGGCCTTCTTGTCTCTCTCGTATGTGTGTGGGCATGCTTATTTTAGCAGAATTGGACTAAGCTGTGGATAATAAGATGGTGTCTGAGGTATCTGGCCTCATTCTTCAAATGCTTATGAATTACAAGGCCATGGATTTGAAAGAAGTTTTAAAGTGACTAAAGCACATGAAGCAGAAGGATTATGCATGTGTCCCATTTTGCAGTTTTGCTCTTCAGCACTGTTTTCTAGGGGATTACTTCATAGCAGAGACTGAAAAAATACGAATTGTCCAACCATTAAAAAATGAGCATGTGACCAGATCTCTGACTTCCACAGTTTCCTAGCAAATATGCCTTAAAGAAAGAATCTGCAGATCCAGTGGTAGTGGTGAGCTCAGCATGATTCTTAAGTTTGACAGTCTTAGTTCTGTTCTTCTAAATGCTGTCTGATGCTGTTATGTGCTGCGTCCTTCTACTGAAGCAATTTCACACCTCATCTGCTAGAGATGAAAATGGCGGGGAACAAACTATAAATCCAGCAAAATCTTAGTTTAGTAGATACATCATCCTATCAGAATCTTTTCACATAAATAATTAGTTCCTCAATCCACTAAACTTGCAAAGCTTTGGAAATGGTATGGGGTGACGTTATCTCAAGAGACTCTCAAGGAGTTAGCTAATCCACCCCTTCCCCCAAGGCAGCATCAACCGTAGCTGCATCATTCCTGACACTTATTAACCGTGTTCTTAAAGACCTTCGGTGCAGGATGCTCCACAGTCTCCCCAGCAATTTATTCTGGTACTCTCCTCTGGTACTCTTAGCCATTAGAAATTTGTAACCTGAACATCCCTTTTACAGTTCAGACCTTTGAATTGAAAACTTTTGTGTTGTGTGCCATTGACGTGACAAACAATTGGGTGCCACCTTAAATTTAGTGTCCTTTTCATAACAACAAGCATTCATATAACATTTCCCTTCAGTGCTGTCATCTTAACCACAGATCTGTTAGTTCTTCCTCACCGATCGTTTACTAGCCTTATTAACCTTTCTCAGACTGATCAAAATGGGGCTTTTCAAACTCATGACAGCAGATAGCAAGAAACCACATGTTTAGGAACTAGAAGGTCATCCTCTGTGTATGATGGTACACCTGTGTACATGCCTGTGAGTTTTTATGTATGTGTGGAACAATCTATGTATACGTGGGCATGGAGGTGAATGTATTTGGTGCTGGTTTTGCAAATAGGCAGGATCAGAGGAGCAAGAATGATATGCAGTAGGATTTGAAATGGCACTTTTACATTCTGTTCTTTCCAGTTAAGCTAGACAGTTTGAAAGATTCTTGTCACATCCCCCCAAGATACAAAAGTTGTAACACAGTTTCTGTCACAAAGAGTTGTTGATATGTTTTCCAGGGACCATGGCAGAGGCTTTATAGCTCCCAGTTCCTTAGTGCTAGGGCATCTGGACATTGGAGCATATGTGTGTGTTAAGATCTTAATTATGCAGTCCAGTGATAAAGCTTGCACATGCAACTGGGACTGAAACAAATTTAGGATATTATCAGGGCAGATAAACTACATCTATAACTTTCCTCTTCCCTACTTTTTCACCTCGTGTTATTTAATGGGTTACTGGTCTGAAGAGGGTTGTAATCTGTTCCATCCCCTTGGACCTGTTGACTGCTGGTATCATGGAGCTGGCAGAATTGCCAGAATCAACAGTTTGCCATGCACCTGAGATTCTTTAAGCACCTCTCCAAAGGTCTATGATGCCAAACCTAACTCTTCTGACTGCAAGCATGGGCACGTACTCTTCTTTTTTCATTCCTCTTCAATAATTCCACCTTGTTTCGTATGCTTTGAATGTGCAGAGAACTAAGATACCATTTCATGTGTGCACCCAGCTGTAATGCTCCAGACATGAAATCTAGGAAGGTTTTCCTAAACTGGACTAGTAATTATTCAGACACATAAAGAATATCAGTCTAATGGAATGATCTGGCCAGTGGTAGATTCTTATTGTTGTATATGACTGTTCATGTTTTATTTGACTGCTGTTAGACAATTGCATTCATGTGCAAGCATTTGAACAAAATATATTTAATCTTTCTTCAGTGTAAATTGCATGTAAAATTAAAGAGAACTTGGGAATTTCTTTCCTGCACTTTGGATTTTTTCCCAGGATTGTATCTTCCATAAATAACGCAACCCACTGTTTGTATTCCTCATGCTCTTCACCAGAATCTCCAGTTTTCAGTTTGAAACAAATGGTGTTTCCACATTGTTTGAAATAATTTTACCCTTGTTGATTTCATCTGGCTAAATAATCCTTTAATCCATGCTCAGAACCAACAGATCTTTTATTTTTTTAATGTTTCACTAGTGGATGCCTATATTATGCTATGGTAGTGCAGATAAGGTATGATAGATCAGTTTATCAAATGACACTTATTACTGGACCATTAATTCTGGCTACATAGATGATTAGAAGTACAGATTTTTACACCTAGGCCCAGTGATTTTTTTTAATAATATGCATTTAGAAGATAGTTATGCAAGCAGAAAATTGAATCAGCATTACCATCAGTGCATTAAATTATGGCATTTTATTAGAGAAGAATTCCTTTAGAATATAATAGTAGATATACATGGGGGGGGGGGGGGGGGAAGGTGTGAGGATTACCAGGAAGGTTTTAGCATCTTTAAATTACATTTTGAACTTTAAAGTATTGTACATGCCCAAAATCATTCCTTTTGCCTGCAGGATATCACTCCTATATGATTTATGTGTGTTCAGTGTGCACACCTCTCTCCCTGAATCACTAGATGCTAGTGATGATTTAGCTTATGTGCTTTGATTTGTGCACTTTGAGATAGTATGGTCTCCTGGACCAAATTAAATAAAAGAAAGGAAGGCAAAAATTCTTTGCTATATGGAGGGCTGACTTCTGTTGTGTTGCAAACAAGTGGAATCATTGATATGACGAAGAATAACTCTGTTACTTAAACCTGACTCTGAGCAGCAATACTGTGATTGAAATTTCTGTGCCAAGCTGCTCTTATCTGAAGAGTCCAATTCAGCTGCTGACTGGCAGAGTTAGTACACTTGAGTAGGAGACCGGGTGTGCAGGTAATTCCACACTTTTCTGTACATCCCGTCACTGCCATAGAATTTCCTCCTAATGGTTTGCACAAAGGTGCAATTGCACACCAATTAGATATTCTTGGCACCAAAAGCTGTCTATAAACTAGATGTCATACAGTGAGCAGAGTTTCTATTTTCCTGGCATAAAGTCATAAATGCACAATGCTTGATGGGAAAACAGTTGAGTTTGGTCAATGGTCATCTTGAGGGAGACCTTCCACTTGCAAGGGGCAAGCAAATGGGTGGATACGTTTTTCTATATGTTGTTTTACTCTGGATACAACCAGAGGCTGCCTGAGAATGTCCTCACTCCTGTAACAGCAACCTGTGAGGATGAGTTGAACGGAAAGACTGCTGGTAAAAGGGTAGTGGAACACTGGATCCAGTTAATCTCTACCTTCAGGTACCCCAAAACTGTTACTTTTGTGGAACAGGGTCACCAATGCATAGCACAAATCCCTAATGCATTGCAAACTCCTGTTTAGTTTTTTTTTTTGTTTTTTGTTACTACTTCTTTAACATTAATAACTCTTGTTTGTTGATTGTAGTCTATTTGCTTGTGTAGCAAATGATGTTTCCCATACATGCAAATCACCTTAAACAAGTTAGGAACAAGCTGGGACCATGATATAAAGTGTCTGAATTTTGTTTCTAGTTGGTCTACTTGTGTGTTCAACTTCTTTTCTTCTCTTGTATGCAAAACCTTTTTGTCTCATTCTGGGCGTACTGGAAAGTTAGCAAAACTTATCTATAACTAAGAATCCTACCTATTAGAGAGAAGTAAATATGCTTCATCCCTGGAATGTCCATACAGTAGGAATCTGTCCTTTGTGATCACTATCTTTCTGTCAGATTTGTAGCACATCTGTTAGGGAAAGTACCATCACAGCCACCTTTTACTTAAACCACTTGATAGGTTTAGTTTATAAAAAAGCAAATTGTAAGGTGATAGATTGTGTAGTATGAATTCCTTCATTCTAAGGAAACTCTGACTGCTAAAGCATCTTTAATCTCACAGAGGAAAATTGTAAAACAACTGCCAGAAGTAAACCTAGATTAATTCAGTCTGGAAATTACACTTACATTTTTAGAGTGCAACTAAATTGTGCACCTTTGCTATAATAGAAAATGGCCATAGAAAGTTGCAGAAGATTATTTAAATCCCCATTCCTGGACTTTCTCATAACAATACACAGACCATGACACTAGATGTTCCAGTAGTTAATTCTAGCCTTCATGTCTGTGAGTGAATCCGTTCCCTAACTCCGTGAACAGTTAGACTGAGAATTATGAGATAAAGTTTTGTTTTCCAGCTCTAATGTCAGCTATGTGGGAACCTGAGATGAGATCATAAAAGCTGAGTTTTAGTTTTAGTTCCTTGTGCATGTAATTAGAATAATAAAATTTTCTTTTTCCCCCTCTCCTCTGCTTAGTTTAAATGCATGTGAGTGTGACCTCCATGAATTGTGGGCTCTATAATTCTTTACTAGGGCTACTCTCTTAGTTTTGGCAGAACCACTCATGGGGAAAAACCAAACAGTTGCAAAAATTGTTTCCATCCCTCCTCTTCCCATGTAGTCCATCATCCTTCCAAGGTTCTGCCACCTTGACTGTCCCAAATATTAAATCAGGATTCAAGATTCAGTGTTTAATAATCAGTATTCAATACTGAGATAATTATGAACTAACAGAAAGGAGGGAGCAGTGGGCAAAAAGGGGGCAAGGACCTCTCCAGGTCCTGAAACCAGGACAGAAAGAGTCACTGATAAACCAGTTACCATTTAACAGCCTTACTTTTTTCCTCAGCCACATACCCATCCTGCCCTTTACTGATCAGTACCCACAAACTTTCACTGAGGATGAAAACCTCCTGTTTGCCCCACATCCATTTAGTGGCTTCATTATAAATCACTGCTGATGGTCCTTCATCTTCGTGCTGTTGGACTCACCCTTATGGCCAAGTGAATTTTTAGAAAACTTTGGAGTCTGATCATGCAAATTCTATCCAATGTTTCATCCAGATGAAAAACTTACTACATTTCTGTATATCCTTCAGCAACTAATTTCTGTAAATTGATAAGGAAAAAAGTGATGAAATCTTTTTGACACTGTTTGTTGTGTGTAATCCTGTAGGATTTAAAGTTCACAGGCACAATATGTTCTAACATCAGCCCCCTTTGTAGTCAATGAGAATGCTGTCATTTATCTTAGTGGAGGCAGAATTTCAACCCAGATCCTTGCTTTCTTCTTGACTCTGTTTGGTTCAAAATTAACTAGACTGATTATGCAGTTTTTTAAGGGAGAAAAGGGGAGATATTGTTGTTCAGGGTAAAAGGCAGGATGCAATAAAGCATCCGGGAGGGACTGTGCTCCAAATAAATACACTGTTTTCACTAGACCTGCAGCCACTATAGGGTATTTTCAGATCCCAGGTTCTACTCCACAGCCCCTAAGGAGGAGCAGTGCCAGACAGATGAGTTTTGCAGACTGGTAAGTGTGCAAAAGGAACAGCAGAAGAGGAGTAAATGAGGAGCATAGATTGATCAGGTTTTGGGGAGGGTAATAGGAAGAGGGAAATGGGAGTGATCCATGGGGGGGAATTGGTGAGGAAGAGAGATTTAAAGAGAAAAGAAAACTTGGAGAAAAAGTTATTGCCAAAAAGGAGATAAAATGAAGGAAGCAGGGAGAATACTGGAAGGGAAGAGAGCAAAATTGTTCTGATATGAGCTAGTTATAGTGGGAGGACTGTGAAACAAAAAAGAATCAACTATTAATAGCAGTGGAGTGCATGGAAAATATTCTGTCCTTGATGTTGAATGAATGATACTGGAAGTACCTTCAGATACTACCTGCGTGTCCTTGGCAGGTGCCACTATGTCTATGGGTGCAAGGCAAAGATGCAGGAAGATATGCTGCATAACAGCCTTACACTACTGGATTTTTCTGTAGTCTCTTCCTATTGCTCCTCCCACAGAACATGGTATTAATTTCCACTTTTTATAAAAGCCTTTTCTTTAGGAAAGCCAGGTTAAAAAAAAAAAGGGGGGGGTAGTACAATTGTCTCTTTACAGCTTCTTCCTCTTACACTTTAGTTTTGTCTATATTCATTTTCATCCTCCAACTGTTTGTAACATTTCTATTCCTTTAGTTCCAGTTTTTATCCTGAATTTAGCAGTTGTGTGATACTATTTTGGTTTTCTTCTGTACAGTTTTCATACCACTGGAAATTCATGAAATCTAGCTACTATTGAACCTTACGGTGAAGAGTACTTAGTTTGTGTGAACCACTTCAGAGACAAAAAGCCCCTGTTGAATCTCAGAATAAGACTTTCTTATGCACATCGATTTTTTGAATTGGGTCTGGCTTTTGGCTTCATTTTTTCAGAATTTCTGTTGCATCTTCTGATGCCTTATCTTCTGGCTTCTGTGAACATTGCTGTTCTCTCTGCCTTTTATGCCTTTTCTTTTATTCTACTATGTTTTGCTCTTTCCATCCCAACTGTTATTACCTTTTTTCTTACTGCTTCAGTCTGGATCTCTCTCACTCATGTGGAAGTGCTGGTATGTTCCACATCAGTAGGGCTGATTGCTCCCATTAATATTTTGCCAGTATTGTTTTATAAGAGCAGGTGTGTGATCAGATGGATCGGATTAGCCCTTACATTGTGGGCATAATAGTTGGTGTTTTCTCTAATATTTAAAGTCATCAGAGAAAAAGGGAAAGATAAGACTAGGGAGCAGCAAGATGCTTCTATGACTGTAGGGCAACTGAGAATCATGAAAGAAAGGATTGCTGTCATTGCATGTCTATGTGGAGTCAGAAAATGGTAATACTAAGAATACTAAGTTTTAAAAAGATGAGCTAAAAGGTTGATGTTTTACTCCTGGAAGTCAGAACTGTACATTCTAGGGCCAAAAAATATGGTTGGTCCTGCAGGAGTTAAGAAAACAAAGTAAGTTTGTTTAAATATGATCTCAGGCAGTTATGTTCAACTAGGTAACTAGAAAAGCAATTAAGGGTAAACCATCAGTGAGGAGACCTGCCAGAATGAAAATGAAACTGAAGATTACTGTTGTTTACCTTCAGCCTCTCTGAACTGAAATTACTTTTTGTTGCTTCTGTATTCAAACACAAAGACAAGAGCGGTTTAATCTATTTGATGTCTTTTCAGAACCTCCTGATGGGAATGATCATTTTTCCAATCTGCCTTATTTGCTTATAGAGAAATAGAAAAGTAGCCAAGAGAATATGTTATTTTAATATGTTCCTTCAGTTGCAAAATATAGTGTTCACAGTTTCAAAGTTTTTTTTCTTCTTCTACACCACAATTGTCACTCCAAATGTTGTCTGAAATGAAGAATGTGTATCTTCATTAGGTTGTCACTAGATTTGACAGTGTGCCATTTTCTGTAGATGGATATAGTGACATTGGCCATATTCTCATTAATTTGTCATATTAGGATGTGTTAGTGTTTTTACTTTAATGTACCCCTGCAATGGGGTTATAACCAAGTTCAACAAAACTGGATAATGAGAGAAGTAAGATATCGCTAGAAAGGTTTGAGTAGTTTTTGCAGCTAGAGTCAGTCACAGAAAAATGATTTCTAAGACAACTATCAAACAGTGATTGCATGTAAATTCACATAAATATCCCTCATGCATTTCCCAGAGCCTCTGTGTCTCACATTTAGAGTTAAAATATCTAAAGATGACCAGGAAAATGAGGATGAGGGTGTGTCATGTTCATATTCAAACTAGATAGAATCTTATTACTCAAGGATAATCAGCACATTCCTCATTGTGCTTTTATCTTGAAAATTTGTAATCTAGTTGTCTGTTAAGAATTTAGGCTCCCGGAAATTCATTATTTCTTTCTAATTACAAAAACTTCTATCACATGAAACCAGCTCACCAGAAACAAACTCTTTACCTTGACTTCCTGCTTTTCATATTCTTTCCCAGTGAGTTGAGGGATGGTCTTTCCCACTGCTTTCCCAAGGACAGCAATTCAGTAGCAGGACCTGTGATTGTCCAGGGCCAGAAAGGCAACAAGGAATGCTTTCATCTTCTCTTCCCATCCTTCTGCTGGACCTAACCCCAACAGAGGTCTCAAAGAGGTCATATAGCTCTAACAATTGTTTGCCCAGGCTAATCATAAACTTCTGAAGAAGGTAGTCTGATTCCTCATAAAGATTCCTCCAATAGTTCACCAAAACCCCTGTGCTGTCATTTGTCTGTTGTTCTTTGTTCTGTCCTCATAGATATGGAGAACAATCTTCAAGGATAACTGCTTGCTTTATGACAAGCATTTGCTCATTTCAAGACATATCATGGCTCCCTTGCTGCGTCTTTTCTTTCTCGACTAGTTCAATCTATTTCCTTTTTTTCATTTCCTTACAACTCATATTCAAAATTTTATCAATTTTACTGTTCCCCCCTGAACTCTTATCCTTGTCTTATTCTCTTATCCTGTATATCTTGTTTATACTTTTACCCAGACAGAACCATATTCCAACTGAGGGCGTCAACAATGCTTAATAGAGCAGAATAATTATCTCCCATGTTTTAGTTAAGACTTTCCTGCTAATACACTCCAGTAAAAAGAGTTTACTTTTTTGCAACAGCTTGGCAGTTTTGATTCCTATTCAGCCTGCAGTCCATTGACACTCTGGGATCCTCTTTTGTTTTATTTTTTACCTAGTCAATGCCCATTTCATGTTTATTCCTTTGATTTGTGCTTTGTAATGATGCTGCTTTGTTTTTGTGTATACTGACTGTTGCCTTATTCATTCCTCCCATTTCTCAAGATCATTTTTCACTGTAACCTCCAGAGCATGACAGCTCCTTTCCTCATTTTTGTGGCTTATAAGCCTGCTCCCCATTCCATTATCCAAACAGTTGATCTCTGTTTTTTAATCTCAAAATACTTCTTCATTTAACAGAATCATGCCAATTAGCAAAAAGTCCGTCACGTGAAGACAGACTAACGTAAAAAAATGAAATAAAACTCCTTGGATCCCTGTGTTCATTTTAGTGTATTTTATGCTGGCTGGGTGGTTTTGCTTGTTGGTGTTTGGGGGCTGGGGAGGGATATTGCCTGTTTAGCAGTTATTCTTGAGTTATCCTGGTATTATCTACATTCTCTGAGGACTGAGCCTCCAGAGGCTCTAAGCCTGCCCAGCAGTCCATAGGAAAGGAACAGATGTACCAGCTTCACGGATCCATGGGAACAGGATGCTGATCCAGGGTAATGTTTGTTCTGTTTGGCAAGGTGATTATCAGACTGGCCAAAACCCAGGAGCCTTGTTCTCACTGTTGGGAATCGAGTATCTTTCCTGCTGATAGTGCCTGAACCTAAATCAAGGCCATTAGGAGCAAAATACTAGTTCCTAAGTACCGGCAAAGTGACAACAACAAGTCAAAGTGGTTTTGTCAGGTTGTTTTTTTCAAATCAGAAACTGAGCTGTTGAAAACTTCTTAACAACAAGAGAGATATTTCATGTAGGGAAAATCAGCTATCTGAGGCTGATAGCTGCAACAGGCATAGAACAAGAAATGCAAGTCGCATATCTCGGTACATAAAACAAATTTGAGAGTGTGTCCTTTGTGTACTGCCCCTGTGTCTGTGCTGCCTGTGGGAGAACCGCTGTGGCTGGAGCTATGGGTAAATAGTATGTGATCGTTGGAGTCAGTACCAGCCTATGGTTTTGCTGTGGTAGGCAGTTGCACCTCCGGATCCTGCAGTTTCTGTACCAGCAGGGACCAGAATATTCTTTGTGGCCAATCCTTCCAGCTTTAGAGCTTCTCCGTGTCAGCAGACTTCCAAATCAGGATAGTACAGTAAATAAAATCAAATGCAAATATCCTGCAGTGAATCATATTTCAGTAATATTTGATGCTTTTCTTTGTATTTCCAGTTTTCTTTTCGCTAGTCCAGTGCATGGGGAAAACACGTCAATGCTCCTCGCACAGGCACATTATCATATCGTCTCTGCTGTGAAGTCTGAGTGTCAGTTATGTAAAATGCACTTTGATACCCATGTGGTGTCATGTTAGCCTTTAACAATAGCAAGGCGTAGATGGTATGTGTGGTAAACAGTTTAATTTGGTCAATAGTTTAATTTGGTCTGCAGCTTAATGACATTTTAAAGTATGCGCTGGCATTTCTGCTAGGCTGCCTGCCATCATTTTTGCCTTGACATGGCAAATAAAGGCTTACTAACTCAAGAAGGCATTAGCATGAAACATGTCCATCAATCTCCATAAAGAAGGATTATGTAGTAGAATTTTATTAACTCTGAAGTAAAGGCGGTATAATTGAACAGAAATGTGTGCAGCAACTGATAGGGTTGTCTTGAGAAATCCTCAGCATTGCTAGTTTTCGTTCTTTTTGAGCACAATTTTAATTCAAGCTTGCATTTTTTGTTATCACTCCTCAGCCTGTGGACAGTACTAAATATTTTATTTTGAGAAGCTTTGCAGAATAACCTGTGTTTCTTACCCATCAAAAGCAACTGACTGACCTGAAATCAGATAAAGTGCACACAGGAAGGTACATTCTATCACCTCTATGCTGCAAAGTCACTTCTAGTTCAGCTGGCTGTTATTAGCCCTATCTAGCAAAATAGTTCACAGCATCCTATATTGATAGCAGAAGATAAATGTTACAGTAGATGCACTTTAAAAGTTCATTCCAATTTTAGAAGCATTACTAGTAGCTGAAATATCCAACATTTTAGGTATGAAGAGTATCACTGGAATTGATATTACCTCTGCAAAAAGATTCGGAGAATCTGTTACAAATTGGCCTGGCTATTATGAACACATTCTGTTTTATAGCATTATATACTGCACAGCGTGTACACTTTGGAAAAAAGTGGACATAAATTAACCTTGTAAATGGTTTCATATCTTGTATTAAATGAACTGCTGTGAGTCTAATCAGAAAAGCATGGAAATAAAAGAGATTCCCATTGATTTTCATGGTCTTGGGTTCAGATCCTGTGTGTGTGTGTGATTATAAAAGTCATATTGTGACACATTCAGGTTCTAAAAAAATTAACATATCTTCCCTCAGTTGCTTAACATTTAAAGCTGTATGTTTTCCCATCAGTTAGATTCAGGAACACCTTATGCATCAGTATCACTCTTCCTTTCCATGCAGAGCTCCTGTTGACTGCAGTAGGAGTTTCATGCATGGAGAGACTGTAGGGTCAGCCTTAAAAAGGTGAGTGGGCAAGAAATGATCTGCTCGGCTTTCTTTACTCAGTGAATTACACAAGCTTGGTGACTTTTCAGTCATTAATTACAACTGACATGAAATAAGACTGAATTAAGTTTTTTCTGTTGTTTCTACGGTGTTATTTTACAAGGCTTCCTATACATTCTCCATTTTTGAGTCAAAATGTTTGTACCAATTGCATATCTGTAGCCAAATTGTTGACATTACCAAATGTTGAGAAACTCTGGTAATCATTCAATTTTTACCTTGTTCCAACTTCTCTGAAGTTGTGCAGGCCTATAGCTCTTTAGCTGAAATCCACAACATTGAAATCAGAATGAGGTTTTTGGTTGCTTGAGTAGATCAATGGTTTTGTGACACAGTTTTTAGTGAGATTAACATTCTTAATTTACTTTAAAAGCCTATCTAGTCCTTCATATAGTCCAACAAAATAACTGTCCTTGGTTTCTGGAAGTCTTTTCCTTTCCTCTCAAAAATACTGAGAAAGCATCTTTAACTACATAACGAAGGAGCTGTGTTGACTTTTATATATTGCTACATATTGCTACCTACCACTTAGGCATAATTTGCTGCAACTGCATTCTATGCAGAAAAAACTTACTTTGATTGAGAAATGTCCTAATGATACTTAAACTCAACAGCTTTTTCCATATCCTTGTACTACTACACTATAGTAACTTACAATTGATTTCTTTATAAGCAGCTGAGCTATGAAAGGGGAAAAATGGACACAACTGCATTAATGCTTTGCAATCAGATCATTAGAGATGCAGCACTTGAAACTGCTGATTATTAAATCCAGAACATTTTTTGCTTGCAGCTCTTTGGTTGAGGTACCCCAGAGACCAGATACATATGACATTAATACTCAGTTATCTGTTGCATCAGTTCACTCCATCAGCTTTATATGGCACTTTGTAGAATTCTTCATTATTGGGTTCAGTACCCCAGATGAAGCCATGCTGTGACCACCTCAGTCCTGTGAGTTTCCCCATCAGAGAATATAGTGAAGAGATTACTAATTGCTTTTGTGAAATGCTTCAGTTTGACGATACGCGCAAGTAACCGTCCAGAATCTCAGATCCCTCACAGGCGAATTCCCTGGCTTGTTAAAGAGACATCCTTCTCTTTTTTAATTTTATTTAAGATACAGAATAAAATTGTACATTTTTATTAGAGACAGTAAATCCTGGTTTTGCTTTGCTTGGTCTCAGTGCACCAATATTTTTAAGCCTGCTAAATGCTTCTACCTTCATCACTGATGTTTGTGTCTCATTGTTTTCTTTCCAAATCCTCATTATTGCTTTCTTAATCCATCATTGTTTTGTTCTGGGCATGATAAAAGCAAAAAACCCATCTTCTGGTTTGTTGCAGCTCACTTCTGTTTTCGCTTCATTCTAAGTCAGGTTGCCAAAACTCAGCATGTAACTCACACTTTAGATCTGCAGCAGCTTAAGCCTTTCTAATTCCTGATTTATGTAACCCTGTTCTCTTTCCCAACCCTAGCTGTGCATTCCTTCAACTCACTTGGACTTTATCCAGCATATCTTGATTCATTTTTAACTTAACTTTCAAGTAAATCTACAACTTCTGCCTCGTTGTTTTTCCACTCAAAAGCCCAACAGAGGTTACTCACACAAGCTACTACTGAGTGTGATAAGTAAAAGTAGAAAACTCCGGTCTCTGCTCAAATAATCTTGAGCATGAGCCCAAAAATTGGATTCAACAAACAGCAAGGAATGGAAAAAAGCTGGAGAAGAAGACAGAAAGATTTCATTAGAAGTAGTGATAGTATGGCAACATTGATTAAATAGAGGCAGTATTGAGGCAGACATATTTCTATGTGGGATTTTGTAGGAACGTTAATACTTTTTCCAGCTTAAATTGAGGAGCTTCATATGCATTGTAACGTTTAGGGCAATGTAGTGAGTGATATACAGAGGTATCACAAGGTACTTGTATGAGGTATTTGACTCATTTATTATGGATATGGCATTAAAAGAAGTAGTTCTTAGTCATGTAGCTCTAATTTTCCATGCAGATTCCCCACATTTTTCTATGTAAGATGCGTTCTTTCTGTCTGTTCTTTAGTTAATTAATTTCTGTAAACAGCACTTTTTCTGTAATATGGAAATACCATGAATTTTTCTAGAAATAAATCACTCCTGGGGTAAGCCGTGGGTTTAAATTACAGAAAACATTCCTAGTGAACTCAAATACCTTTTAGTTACCCCAAATAAAACTTTAGAGGTTTCTGTCACCTCAAATGCCATGTAATTCATGCATAGCCCAAGTGGTACTGCTTTGCTGAAAGAAAGTACGGCTTACCTTTCTACATTTCTAGGTCTTACAAGTATAGCTGTGGGGTGTTTTGTTGGGTTTTTTTTGTTTTGTTTTGTTTTTTTCCCCCTCTCCCCATAATAGAAACTTGGGAGTTAGGGAATTGTTCTAGTGATACAGTTGTGGTCAGGCAGGCTAGTTCAGTTGGCATGTGTTAGATACATTGTCAAAATACAGATCACCAAGTGATAAATATGTAAATACATAAGTCTGAACAGGTCTGTGCAAGATTCACATCTCCAAGGGTATTTCCTGGTGTCCTCTAGCAACTATAACTTCAGAAATGGCTGTAAGAAGATAAGCTTTTAATTCCTTAGTGTCAGGTCATTTTCCTGCCATATAACAAGGGCAGCCAGAATGTGAGAAAGTTCAAAGCTTGCAATTTTTTCATTGCTCTTAAAATTTCAGGTAAAATAAATAAATAAAAGGCACTCAGGGAAACAGTATTTGTATTTCTTCTAACTTGGGGCCCAATTATCAAATTCAAATACTTTACCGTGTATTTTACCATGTATTTACTTTACTGTGTATTACAACTCAGGACAAAATGGGAGAAAAAATTCTTGGATAAGCCTTCAGAAAAAAAACCAAACAATGGAGGTGTGATAATATGTTGGGTTTCAGTATATCTACTAAGCCTGTAAAATATACTCTTTTTTGTTTCGCCTTTGTATCTTGTACTGAATTTACTGGAAAGTCATCATTGGAATCAGTGTAAAACATTCAGGACACTTGTTCCTCTTGTGTATTTTGCACAGATGCATTTTGCATTTTGGATTGTGCATAAACACCTCAAACCACTGACTTCCATGATTCTTTACTTGTAAACATTTTATAGAGCGTGCCATGTCTCTAAACTTCCTGGAGGGGAATGAGATGGAAAGAAGAAGAAAAACAAAATTCTTTTTCAGTGTGAGTTGGTTCTTCAGTTTGTTGGAAATTCCAGAACCAATGTACATGCAGGACTTCAGATGAATAGATGTGAACTTCAGGTACTTGGTGCTGTTGAAAATGAGAGTCTTGGAACTTGCTTATTAAGGAATTCAATAGAATTCTTCTCTTCCCACTTCATCTGTTCCCATTGAAGTGTGTAACCTGTCCCATGGCTGGGCCAATGGAGCTGATAGCAAATTTTTTTGGTAGCGTTTCTGTAGGCTGTGGTGTCAGAACAGTGGTTCTTGTGTAGTCCGTATGATGTTCACTTGTAGCTTTCCACTAAGCTAGGAAAACTGTGCTAGGAGAAATTTCCTTGCTACTTCATTTCAGGAGTCTTCAGATAGGGGATGAGCCAAGATAAAAATTGGTG
Source organism: Buteo buteo (assembly GCF_964188355.1). Classification (NCBI taxonomy): domain Eukaryota; kingdom Metazoa; phylum Chordata; class Aves; order Accipitriformes; family Accipitridae; genus Buteo; species Buteo buteo. The sequence continues at coordinate 5,046,337 of NC_134194.1, forward strand.
GTTGGTAGTTGATGTGTTGATCTCTTCAAAATCAATTGCAGTCCATTTAAATGATTGTATAACATCAGCAGCAGGGTTAACAATGGCTCTATAGTTGCCTTGAATCTAGAAGTTCACTCTTTATTCAAAGTTACCTACTTCTGAATATGTCAGAAATGTTTCCCTGGTTTGCAGAATGGGGAGATATTAATTTGTCATTTGAAGATCTGATAAGCATAGTGTTGAGGGCTGGAAAAAAAACAGTTCCCAATTTACTGTGGCAATAATAGATGGATTACATTCACATAGCAGGAAAATGATCTGCTGCCACTGATTTAGTCTGGCATTTTTTCTTGGGTTTCTCATGGAAAAGAGCTGCTGATGTTCTGCTGAAATTTGCTGCAAGACGGGCACATCATTATTTTACAATTCTTCAAAAGTCCAAACCTTTCCACTGAAATGAAAGAGTTTTGCTTTCTTTGTTGCTTATTCCATAGACATTAACAACTCTCTTCATTAAAACTGTACGATATAGTGAAAAGAATTCTTTATTATTCATAAATAATGGCTGTTGGCCTGGAGAGAAGCCAGTGAAATGATTGATATAATGGGGCCTTTGATTTTAAAAAGTTTTATTTGTATTTGAGCTCTGGCAGCAGGCTTTTATTGAATGAAAGCTGTAATGCTCATAATGCATTTTCCATGATGGAAGATCGGCTCCAAACCTACCATAAAAACATTGCTTAAGTGACAAAGTTAATCAAGCTCCTGATCATTTGGGTCTCCTCAGATTTGATTAAATTAATGAAAAATAGAGAAAACATAAGTACGATCAATGTTGAGAAGGAGAAGCAGCATTATGGATAACTTCAAGTTGTTTGTAAAAAGATAAGGAATGACCTAAGATGACTGCATAAGCAAGTTATCAGAATATGAGTAAGATATAAGCCATTTGAATCTGTTCAGCATTTTATTAATCTTCTGTGTTGCTGGAACTGTTTGTTCAGGTGCATGAAGGATTAAAAAGTGCACACTGAATATTTCAGCAGGGAGGCAGTAAAGTTGTGAAGCCATGATAATAACGTTGGAAAAAAGGGTTATAGGAGTTTTCTGGCATCTGCGTTTTGGCTGCTATCAGTCCAAAACTGTTTCATGGAGCACAACTGTATTCTAGTGGTTTTTTGGCACTGGGAAAAAGTCGTGGAAGCTTAAGCAACATTAAAATAGTCGTTAATGAGTTGTAAAATCATGAATGGACAGAGGTACAAAATGTCATTACAGGAAAAGATTATTATTTTGCAAACCTGAAAATTGATTTATTCCATTTTTTTCAGCTACAGTTAGTGAGTTTAAAATGGCTTGGGGACACTTGGGTGAGTAGAAGAGAAATTATTTTTTTTTTAACTGATGTGACCTTCACTATCAGCTAGTAGTTTACGGTGTAAACAGACATCATAGCATGGTTTAGGACCACTCCATAAATTGCCATTACCTGAGGTAGAGGCTTTGTTTTGATATCCCTTAGCATATTCCTGCATTTTAACTCTGTTAAATCAGAGAAGGATTTGAGAATGGCCAAATTACTGGATCTGTCATAGAAGTCACACTACTGTAGAGCTTGAGCTCTTCAAGATCAAAGTTACAGCTGTACTTACTGGAATTAGAACCAAGTGTGTACTCTTTCCCTAGCAGCAAAAGTGTGCCCAACAGTGCTTAGAGAATCCCAAGGTCAGCTATTTGGACAGGTGAAAGATAAGCTGTTGCAAATGCTGTTCAGATTTTCCCTTACCTTGCTCATTAACGAAGTTTAGGTGCGTCTATGACCCTACTCGTTTTCAGGAGAGGTCGGAATGTTTTCCCCAGAAGTTCACGCAAATTAAGGATACATTTTATTAATTTGGATTGTATGGACAGCAACAAAATTTTTCTCCTATTATTTTTTAAAGAAAATTTTTCATGGAAGTTGTTACTTCAGCACAGCAGCTGTTCTCAGGTAGCGCGGAAGTATCCTTCCTTCAACCTTTCTAGGCTCATATACTGAATAGTTCTGAAAACCTGTAATTTCTTCTGTTTTTCTTGTAAACCGTTCTTTAAAAAGTATTGCTGGCAAATCCTAAAACTATTCTTTCAAGTCTTATACAAAAAAGTAAATGTCTTTGATATGTAATAAAAGGAGTCAACATATGCATATACAATCATATTAGCTAAGCTAAAAGGGATGGGGCTTTTACTCCTTATGCCTCATCAGTAGAGCCCTGAGAGCATAATCCTCTTCATAGGTAGAAATTGGTACTCAGGTGCTTGATTTTGACAGATGCTGTGATCTGTAATCTTGAACGATAACCGCTCTCACTGAAATCAACAGGAATATCAATAGGAAGAGATGCAATGTTCTATAGGAGCTGCTTTTTGCTCTCCTAAATCAAGCTTGTTTTAAGATGATGGAGATTTTACTGTTTCTGGATAGCTCTTTCTATAATTGTGGTGGAGATAAATCAACAAACAATGGGTCTTATTTCCACATCCTGGGAAATGGCTGTTCTCTGTATCTGTGCAAAATGGCTATGATATAGGAGATTTGGCTTAGTTAGTAACAACAGTGGGTTTATACCTACTTTACTCTGAGTCTCCATAAGTGCAAATAACTTTGCATGGTTTTAGGGAAACCTTCATACCCAGTTTTCATAATATACAAAATTTGTTTATTGTTATTCTTTGGCTAAAGGCAGCATTTGTTGAGAGATCAAGTAATTTGAATCATATAGCTACTATATTCAAGTAATACTATCTTTACCATCAAAAGCCTTCCATTGAAAAGGAAACATGTTTTAAAATGTAGCTTTCTAACTAATTGTACACCTATGTAACCATCTGGACCAGTGGTATCAGCCCCAGTCGCCCCTTGCAACTATCAGTGAGATTTTGGAGCCATCTTCCATTCCAACATCATACATCACTGAATCTGCTCTTACAGCTTCTTGTTAATATTCATGAAACACGCTTTGCAGATTTGTATTGCAAAAAATCTTAATACCTACCACTGTGCACATCATTTGGAATGAATGATTTTCCAGCTTGAACATTACTAGCCTTGTTCCTATTAAAAAAATTCCATATTTTATGTAAGCAGCTTGTTGGACAAATTGTTTAGATGATGAAAGTTTTTCCTGTAGGCATGTTTGTTGCTTATCTTAAATTTTTAAGGATTTGGTAATGTAAAGCAGTAGAAAGCTTTGCATCAAACAGACTCAACTCTTTGAGTTTATGTCTAATGACTGCCCCAGGAATAGAGCGCAGGTTGTGGGAATTACATTCCAGTCAATGCATGACCTAAGCTGAAAGATTTGCCTATAAAACTTTGTTAGGAGTGAGTTGGGATACTGTGTCCAATTTTCAAATGTGGTCTGTCACTTGATAGTTTTGAAACCAATGGTACTTAGGGTCCTGAAGACAGATTTAGTGATGTCATCTCTGGGAAGTATTGTATCTAGAAGATATCATCTCTAGCGATATCATCTCTGGAATTGCTCTGGGAAGCAACTCTTTTCAATATGAGTTTAAATAGATTATTATGATGATTCTTGTCTATGCAGTGCATAAGGATCTTAACATATATCTATATCTTTAAAACTCTGCCTCCTGACTTCCAGGGTCCTCAAGATGAATTTTGGAAACGAGCAATCATACTCTGAAAATGTTCCCATAGTCCAGATTTATTAAAATAATTATGACAATTAGCCGGGTTTGACTCCTTTATTTTGTCAGGGCTAAGTCGTTGTCACTGCAAAATTCAATTTTCAGTTAATGAATCCATTTGAAGAAAATTGCACAGAATTTAAAGGGGGAAAGACAAAAGATTGTGGGCAATTAACATGAAGCATTTGCAGCCAGACTATAACAACCAGCCCTCAGATGTAGTTGAGCATGGAGGTAGGATTATGGCTGGGGTCTTGCAGGTCAAATCTTGAGTGAAGTGAAATCCCCTGCCAGCAGTCAAGACCTCGGCAGTGATTGTGTGTATGAACTTGAGAACCCCACATAGCCCCACGTGCAGGTGGACAGCTGGGAGCCTAAGGAGCGAGTAGGAGCAAAGGGGAAGAAGAAAAGCTTTCTAAAGATTGTTAATGTAAACCAATGAAAATGTTAACATCAGGGTTAGCTGCGATTTCCTCTTTTAACTGGATCGTTCCACCACTGGTACAACAGTGAACGTCTGTTTTGGTAAAATCTGAAATACTGTCTCCACTTCTGAAAATCTGCTTAGCTTATATACATGCACTTAATCAATAACACCTGGTAGTGCTTGTTACACATTATACCAAATCCCATCCGAATCCAATGCAAATAGTATTTTAGCCCATGTAGAATATTTCTGAATTTTGGACTGGGAATGGATTGCTCTGATTCTCTCTGGAAAGTTCCATATGCCTTTGTAATAATTTCCATATTTCTAGCATTGATCTCCAGTTAATGCAATCGACTTGTCTGACAGCCTTTATGTCCTTAAATCAAGATTTTCCTTTGTTATATACAGAGAGATGAGCAATCAGCAAATCCAGTGAAATCTGACAGTCTCATGTTAGGCTGCAACATTTTTAGAGACAAAGGTATAAATATGCATTAGTAGCTTCCACAGATTTTTGGAAGATTTTGTTAGCTACTTGTCTTTCCTGATTTTACTTTGGAAGTGAACTAACGCTTTTTCTATAACTGTATGTTTTTGGTCTAACAAATTAATGACAAGCAAAATAAAAAGAGGTTAGATTAAAGTTGCTTTGCCAGATCATTTGTAATTGGCTGCTTTTGTGACAGTGACAGATGAAGTGTGTGGACTTTTTTGGCTATGGTGTATGTTCTGTCAGTATGTGCAAACCCCACATTCAGAGGAACATTCATTCAAAGCGTTATAGGAGAGCTGCGAGGAGTAAATAGTTAATTAACAGATAAAGAACCAGCAGATGGTGGTTAAAAACACAGCATAATATCTGGGCTCTTTGGGCCATGGGAAACTTGCTGGAGGTTGGAAAAGGGTTTTGTCTAGCAGCAATTTACTTTCAACAGGGGGAATTATGTTAGGTAGTAATCAATGGGGAGTATGATATCATGCCTGCTGAAGCTGAGAGGAAAAATTCTCTATGGGGAGAAAAGACAAAGCCTAAACATTGCATGGTTGTGATCCTTCTTTCTTCTCATGCTGAGGAGAGAACATAACGTTAAAGTGAGGCTACTCCTACAGGTACATACCAGCAAGCAAAACAGAAAGATCAAACAGTATTAATGGAAAAATACCAAACTCCAGTCTTTGAGCAGATGGACATGAAACAGGATGTGTTTACTGTTGAATATTCTTCAGATCACAGTGGGTACTGTATGAAAAGGCAAACAAAACATGAGCAGAAGTACTATTACACAGACCACCAGCAATTAGTTAGCAGCAAACAAAGGGCTCCACGCAAAGCTCTAGGAGCACTCCAGGAATATTTGCAAACCACAGAAATGTCACAAGAAAGATACTCAACCTGTGCAATCAAGGACCTGAATAAACACTAAAGGACTGTTTAGCTAAGCTGTACCAAATGATTTGCTCATGCAATTATCAAATCTTAAAAGATGAGTTAATTCCTGATAGATTAGTAATAATAACAAAGAAGGAGATCAAATGAGCGTTCAGAGAATCCATCCTAAGTCTATCAAGATCTCTAGACATTTAAAAAACTCTCGTGAGCAGGCTCATACCGAACACAGAGAATAAAAGGAGCAGACAGAGATAATTCATTACATTGGGGAATTCATGAAAACAGAAGTATTGAAACAAAACTAATGTAAAAATAGAAACGTAGTATTAGTAGATAAGAGACAATAGAATACCTGTGGGTAGTGCGGAAAATAACATGATAATGGAAAATAACCAGCATAGGGACTCTTGCTGTAATGGCAGCAAAAGAGATCAAACTTACAGATGGGAAAATTGAAGGGAAAATGCATGTTAGCAATTTAGTTTACCACACACTGGACATCAGCCAACAGATACAGATGCTGAAGAATGTCATTTGGGATCAGTCTAGCAGGTGGACAAACGTCAATGCCGCAAGCAAAAAATACTAATAGGATGCAAGGATTTGTGTAGAACAGATGATAGAATATTGTATAGATGTGGAAAGACAGTGGATTCCAAATTTTCTTACAGACAGTTTAAGCATATAGTGGCCACGCACATGAGTAAGCAAAATGAGAATTTAATTGTTAAGACCTGATTAGAAAAAGCTATAAGGAACAAAGAAATCTCTTGGCATGCAATTACTGAATGAATAAGAAATCCATAGATGGCTTCAGTTGCTATCCAGTGACAGTACTTCTTGTCAAGATGTACGTCTAGGGGCATATCTCTGCCTTCCGCATCGCTGTAAGCAGCTGTAGTCAAGGAGGCAATAGGCAGAAAGGAAAAGCAGCACACAAAAGCTGGAAGCCAGTACAGTCAGCAAGGTTAGAGTCTCCCATGAACTACAACCTAGAATTCCTGTCAAGATCAAAATATTTCCACTGGACAAATCAGTTACTTGGAAGCAAGCTACAAGCTATGTGAGCAAATAAATCCTTTTTCATATGACCTGTCAACCAGTGGGTACATTTTTCATAAAACCTCTAATACATTCAGTGACTACAAATAGAAACCAAAATTATCTACTGAAGCAGGCACTCTAGTGAGATTTAATTAGTAGGACACAAAAGGAATCCACAGCAAAGATACCAGATTCTCCAAATAGCACCACCAAAGTGCCAGCGATAACACATTCTCTTACTCTCAGAAGGAAGATTTTTCCCAGATTATTGCATTAAATCGCCTGTAGGTTATACACAAGGCTTTGTGTAATGTGAAGGCTTGAAAGTATAGGTCTACTGGGCCCCAAAAAAAAGGGTAGAAAAAGACTTCAGTCTGAAATACGAGTAGCAAACTTAATCAAATAAGGACCTTTATCATAATCAGTACATTTTAACCTGTTTTATGGCAGTAAGATTTTAAGGGGGTACAATAAAATGCTGAATAAGTAATCCGGTTATGATATTCATGCTTAATATTGCTTTTTTAGATAAAATGACAGAAAGTGGTTTGTGACAGAGAGCTTCCCCATAACATATATATGTCAATATCCTTATGTAGCAGGTAATATGTAGGAATGTGAAGAATACTAACTGCACAAAAGTGTTTGTTGGGCATAGAATAGAAAGAGGACAGAATTGCCTGTCTTTTTGTACATGGCCACCATCAAAATACCTAGCTTCAAAGAATTTTAACAGCTCTGACAGGTCCTTGGACTTATTTGTTATTGGCATTAGAGGGTCTACTAGTAATAATTAATGTGTAAAATTTTTGTGGTTAACCAGTTTGTATCTTGTCCCACTTCAGGGAAAAGAAAATGAAACCTTTCTCCTTGCCCTAGTGCATATCCATATAAACTAGTTTTTCCCTAAATACATTATGAAGGGGAAAAAATGAAATGTGAGAATTGTGTTGCTATAGGTAATAATACATTTAGTCTGATGATACTACAGATACAAGTCCTAAAATGAAAAATATGTATCAAATCAATTTTCCAATGGAAATTTTGCAGGCAAATTACAGGGAGGAGCAGATGAAAGTCAAACATTTCTGTAACAAGAAATCAGAAATCATAATATGTAAGCACTAAATCAAGGGTATAACATTTAGGTTTGCATTCTGCAATTAGTGTTTTTGTATTTTTAGTCCTTTTAGAATGTTTTTTTTCTACCTGATCTACCTGCAGGATGTATTTCTGTAACACAGTGGCTTTCAGCTAGGTAGTCCACAAACCCCCTCAGGACTTTATGGGCTACTTTAAAGGAGCCTGGAAAGGGGAACCAGAGGTAGTAAACCTGCTGCTAAAAGAGTTAAATTTGCTTTCCTCCTCAAATGAACTTTCTTACTGATCTGAAAATCAAAGACACTTGAAAATCAGTGGTATTTTGGTTTTGCTGTTCTTTAGTAGCAAGGGCAAACTGACAAATACACCGATTAATGGAAATTCAAGTTCTGTTTATATTTTGTCACTTCCATGATTATGCTGATCTCTCAAAATATTTATTTTTGCATCACCTTTAACTAACTTCAACATTAAGTTCTTTAAAGGCATTTTATGTAAAGTAATATACATTTAGTCAGGTTCAGTCAAACCCAGCATTTTGTAATCTTTTTCACTAGGTAGGAATAAAGAGTCTCTTGATACCTGGCTGAATAAATTGTTATGAAAATAGTTCTATATACCCTGCCTGTGGTAACATTCTTCATTTTCTACTTCTATTAAATAAATTTAGAATGCCTTTATCAGTTTGAGTAAATCCAAAAGAGAAGACATTTTCTTAGATTTCAAAGTGCTCTATCTCAGTTTACACTGCTTAGATTTTTTTCCCCAAACCTTTGAGGTTTTTGGTAGCATCAGCTTAAAAAAATGAAACATACAACAAATCTAGATTGTATTAATAAAATTTAGTGTTGCTGAAGCATGTTTTCTTTTTTAATATACTCTGATAATAATGACTCTTCTCTCATATTTTCTTAGCGTTAAGATGGCACTAGAACAATTTTTGGGGCCGTGTCTGTCAGTGATAAAGTCTATTGACCTCGCAACACATACAAAGAGATTCTAAAATACTGAACATTTGTGTTCTTGCTCTCTTTTTAAAAACTGGGTTCTTTCAGCTTTTTTCTTTTTTCCTTGTAGTCCTAAAAACCATAAATACTGAGGTCAGTGGTTCAACTGTTGGTTGGTGCAAATGTTATATAAATCATTGTGAAATACATGACTAGTTTCTGACAGATTGGATTCCTGGGTTTTGCTGGCATGATAAAACTGTTTCAAAAATTTGGGAATTTAGCTTTTATCTCCATGTTTGGCCTTTGGTTCTGTTGTGGCACTGCCTTTGCTGAGTGTTTGGCTAGCCACTGTGGGTTTACTGGGAGCAGAAGAGAGGAAAAGTTTGAAATTTTTATGACTTTTCACTACCTTCCTGGGAGAAGCAACAATGATGATAGCTAGTTAACCCACTCTGTTTAACTCAGGCTGTGCTCCTTCTCTAGTCTTTGTGGTATATACTATGAGGTCCCACAATATTCTTCATGCTGCTGTCTGTTTCTTCCCATCCTCATATAAAGCTGTTGATGTTACTGTTGACCGTCTTTGCAGAAAGACTGAGGAACAAGCACGTGCTCACCAGAATATCCTTATACTTCACTAAACGCATGTCCCATACAGAAAGCAGACATCAGTGTGTTGCAAAGGAGCAATTTTTGTCTAGCAGTAAGGTTTGTTCTAAAAAGCTTTGGAAAAATTCTCAGTGGATTATTTTTCTTATACGGGAATATACTCTTGGGATCTAGCTAGTTCTGCAATTACTTTACACCTCTTCCTCCTGGAAATAAATAAATAAATAAATGGATTAGTGTAATATAGCTATGGTAAGACAAGTTGATTTCATTCTTCTGCTGTTTAAATGATCGGAAGTGTCAGATTTTTCTGACTTTAATCCTTTTTGATTAATTTCCCTATTTTATCCTTAAAGTAATATCTTTCTCTCCTATAAAACCGTTCCACAATAACCTAGAATATTTAGGGGCACTTTTCTGCTCTCAGTTATAAAACTGTAAATCCACAGTAATGCTACAGAGTTTCAAGGCTTTGCTTTCAATTTACACTGGAATAACTGAGAACAAGGAGTTCTGGCTCTTAGAGTGAAAGTAGAGGAAAAATAAAAAAAGCTGTCCTTGAAATTTTATATAATAGTAAAACTGCAGTCCCAGGGTAGCAGCAAATTATGCTGCCAGCTCTGCAGGTTTAGCCACAGACAGGAGTATGTGACTAGATCCTCACAGTGTAAAGGTCTTGCCTATTAGAAGAAAGTTCTCTCCAGATTGTAAGCATCTTATTGAAGGAATTAATATTGTTCCTCTTTCCATCAGGCTGATTTCTTGTGAACTCAAAATTTCCCTGTTTAGTACATTTATTGCTGTATCAAAGTGATTGCATGATACACTGGTTCTGCACAGAAAGATGTAATAGGCAAATGCACTGCTTTTATGATATATATCTTTTTTGTTTTGTTTTAATTCTGAAACTTTGAAAGGTAGCATTTACGTTAAAATGATTGTCTCCATTCCCCATAGGAGAACAGTCTTCTCCCAAGATTTTGGCATACACGACAGAAGATTTTGGTGTTTGACCTAAGCACCTTCTGGTGCAATGACTAATGTTACTTTTTTCAGATGTACCCCTTTTGAAAACGTAAGCCATACACCAAAGAATATAAACATGCTGTTTTCAGTGGATGAATATTCCCATTAGAAAAATTTTGTTCCTTGCTTATGACTTTTGAAGTCTCTGGACTTGTGTTTAAATGGTTATAGATACCATATTGCCCTTTAAGTTAGGGAGGGTGAGTGATAGTAATGTCAAGAAACATTAAGTTTCTTTGCTTTAAATTTGTAAGTTCAGTTGTCTGGATCCACAAATAACCTCAGTTTCCAGAGCTGTGAGACCAGTTCATCATCTTTATGGATCTTAAATTTAGCCAAAACAATAAAAGCAAGTTCCACGAGGAAGCTCATCTGCTGCCAGGTGGCAGTAGCCTTTAATTACTCTCCAGAATCTGACAGCAGTACTCCTAGGAGAACAGAATTGAAAAGCAACAAGTAACAGCCTCCCATTTCACCCCTCACTTTTCTGCATTATCTGCAGGATATTTAAATAACCTTATTTGAATTTTCAAACCTGTTATTAGTCCGTATCTTTAGGCATCTTCAGATATTTCTCTCCAGTGTTCTTCCCTCAACCTGTCACTTTGATTAAATAATCTAGGAAGAATGTAGCAAAAAAGATAATTTCTTGGAACCATATGAAATGAGTTCTTTTTTTCATGTATGTGTTGAAATTGGAGTTTTCCGTTTAATTTCACTGTTGGCGTAAACACTTTATCAAAAACATTAATGCTAAATCAAATGTTTTCAGATATCTTATGTATTAAAATGAAAAAAACATTTTTGTCACTTTTCAAACACTGTTTAAAAAGTATTTCTGCTATAATAGGAAAACAATAAAATTCAAAGCAATGTTTGGGAAAGCAACCAAGAAGATCCTGGAGTTAAGAAAACCCCTCTTGTTGCAAGAGTATGGCACAGAATAGGCCCTGTTTTTTCTCTTGGTTGCAAATACTCCTTAAACAGAAAGCTTAGCTTGACATCAGTAGCAGTTTTTCCTGAAAATGGATTGCATTATCAGGTCCCAAAGCTTTTACTTCACCTGGTGATCCATCAAGGCTTTCAGCAAAACGTTCTAGCTAGAGCCCAAATAGTAATCCGTCTCGTGACTTTTAAATGTACATAGACATGTGTGAAGTTTATCAAATATTGCTAAGACAACTAGAAAGAAATCTGATAGCAGCGGTCAGCTTCTCTTCAAACTTGGGTAATAAGTAGAATGGAATGAATTTTCATTAGAGATAATGCAGTTGTTAAGAATAAGTCAGCTATAAAAACTAGCTATAATCAGTTCTTGGAATAACACCAACAAGGTCTGGGAGAGCTGACTTTCACCCTACTGCAGAAAGCAATCAACATTCAATTAGTCAAGTGTTTTGATTAGTTGATTAAGAAGCATCTAGGTACTGAATATGTATGAGATTCCTAATTCAACATTCTCAGATCAGTAGATGAATTTTTTCATGAAATCACTTGTCCAGCAAGTTTGAATGGTTTACAGTTAATGAATATTCATTCATACATGCATTTATAAATGAAATGTCCAATTCTGTTCCTTCGCCCTTAAGTAGGAGGTGGCTGTTGATGACCAGCCAGTCAGTCTGTGATTTTTTTTTTTTCCTTTTTTGTCTCCAACATGTTCCAATACAATAATTTTAATCTGTCACGTTTTTAAAATCTCTTTTTTAGTAGAGCTGTACCTAATCAGGAACTCAGATTTAGGAAAAGGTCTGGAATGTTATCCAAGATGTCGTTTTCATAGGTACTAGTGTTTTTCTTTAAAATTAAGGGAGTGCTGGGTATGTGGAATGCAGAAATTTCTGTCATGGTTTATGCCTTCTAGGTGATTTCTGTAGTTTATCAACAGCTTGGGGGTGTCAGAATTCTTCCTGAAACTGTAGATTTAGGGAATACTATCTACCCAGCTCTGCATTTGGGCTACAAACACCTAGAGCATTCGGATACCTGGGTCTAACCACATTCAGTCCTGATGTGCATGAGGTGGCAGGGAAGTGGGCTGCACAGCTGCAGTGTATGAAAATATATGCAGAGCAAGTGATGGGAGTGGGGATGCTGCCCATTCGTTTACCTTCCCTTCTTCCCATCTGCCCTGCTCCTCTCTCCCCCGAAGCATTTGCACTCACAACAAAAGCAGCTAACTCTTCTGAAATCTCCTGACATCAGGAAACATGTTGCAATCCAGTCTAAGCTCTAAGAAGCCTAATTGTGCCAGCCTTTTGAAAAAGTCGACCTTGAGGATTATTTGTCTAGTGTTGAATGAAAGAGCTGTCTGGTACTTACCAAGACACTCCTTTGTGGTGCACTTTCTTCATCCATAAAATGGGATTAATTATATCTCCCATATAGCAGAGTTAGAAGGGTTTTAATGTGTTCTACTGCACTTCAGAAACATAAACTACTGCCTACGTGTAAGTTCCATTACTATGTCATGGTAAGCCCTCACTTCTGCTTCCGTCATACAGATTCTAACTGTATCTCAGTGAATTCAACCTTCTGGTCCTCCTTTCAGTCATCTAATCTAGCTGGGGCTTTATACCACTGCAATCAATCATTGGGGTTTGGGGGGATAACAAGATATAACATTACATAGCTATCAACATCAAATTTTAACACAGATTAATTTCAAATGATAGAATCTGAAATTGGCAGCAGGTTTTGGATAAGTTCCTGATACAGCTGTCCAGGACTTTTTTTCAATAAAGCTAAGTGTATTAACAAGGGAAATATTAGAATCCCCATAAAAGGAAATTGAAATACTATAACGTTACATTTTTTATAAACAAATATTAGAGAGAGAGTAGTTGAAGTTAATTCAGAAACAGCAGGGAACCTCATTAATGTTATATAATGCAGATAAGTATGTCAGACTTCACAGCAAACATCTTTTCTTTTGGGTGCATTTATGAGAATGTTAGTAATTTCTCAATTTTTAGTTGCAAATATTCATTTTTATTATTAGCTTCCATGAAATTATTATATTCTATTGGTTCCTATTTTGTTGTCTTGTTCATTAAATTTTGAACACCTGTAACACACTTGTCAAGCAGAATTGCCTTTTGTACACCTAAGTGACAAGCTGACAGGAGAGTTACATAATGATTTAAGTCCTGACTGCAATGCAAGAAAACCGCAGAGGAGGGGGAAAAAGCAATCCCATGTTAGCAATTGTAATACATACAAGTCCAGTGAGATTCCAAAGATTTCGAGATTTGCCAAAGAAGCCAATTTGACAAGAGTCTCATTTGACAGTGAAATTTGTCAAGGAGGGAATAGATTTTTCATTGAAAAAGTGACAGAAACAAATTGAGAGTCATGTTTTGAAGTTGTTGAGTTTAGCAATCTTATATATAGGAGAAACTTAACAAAGTCAGAATGTTTTGGTTTGACATTTTTAAAACTAAGTGTTCCATTTGCTTATTTGAAACTTTTTTCCCCACTATGTACCAACCTTATTATGTAATAATAATAATAATAATTATAATAATAATAATAGTGTTCTGTATATATATAAAAGCAATAGTTAAATAAAACAACTGATGAAAAGTGAAACCTGGAAGCACAGTATCATTTGAGGAGAAACAAAATCTCTGCTATATTCTATGTTTTCATTTATTCTGAAAGAATTAAGTTAGTGATAGCTACTCACAGGATTAGTGGATTAATTAGCTGCTTTTGAAAAAGAACTATATTACGGTCTCATTACAGTAGCAGCTTTGATTAAAAAACTCTTGTTTTATGGAATTAGTTAAGGGTGAACAAGTTCTTTTCAGTACGATTCATGACGATAATACTACCACATAGTCTTGTACATCTTCGTATTCTTTGTAAAAAATATTTATGTTTCCAACTTGAGTCACATTTCTATGTCTACTTTAATGTTTGATGAGTAAATTGCTTTTGTCATCGTTCTTCAAAAAATTTTCTCATGCTTTGATGAGTTGCAGTAGAGTCTCTGTCCACAAACCCCTAAAGCACTGAAGCTCTTCTGCAACCTTATGAGAAAATCAGGGGACCCATCCCTAAACTGATGAAGGCGGCATAACAGCTCCCCTCTTATTTGCTTTACATTATAGTAGATTCAATTATTTTATGAATTGGGTTTTTTTTTATTTTCAGGTTGAAAACCCACAATGTTCATGTAATATATAAAAGAGAAAGAGAATTTCTATAGATTGCTTGTTTTATTGTATAGTATGCAGTGACTGCAATGTAAGATCTCACAGCCAGTTAGTTCCTCCTGTTTTACTAAGATGTTTTTCTGAAATTTATAGCAGAAAAACAGAACATGGGAAAACATTTTTGTCTTGTTTTTCTGCTAGAAGGCATGTCAACTGTACTACAGGAAGAAGTAAATAGTTGGAGTAGCCACAGGGAGAAAGACATGTCTAAAATTCACTAGGGGCTTTAACTTTGGCACATGAGAGTAAGAGGGGCATGCAACAGGGCATTTGGAACAGCAAGGAATTAAAAGGGAAATCTTTGATAAGTAGAATTTGAATTTGCTGTGGAAGTGCCCTGCATAATGAAGCATACAGACAAAAGAAAAGATTAAATAAATTCAGTAGAAATGTTTTGTTGAATTGTGTCAGACTTTAATTTTGAATCAAAGTTTTTCTTCTCTAACCTCTTGGCTGGGTAGTTACAGTGTCTGAGAGTCCTGAATTACTATTAAAATTAATTAATTTGAAATTATTACTGAGGAAAGAAAGCAACTGTGGGATTTGCTTTAAGAAAAAAGTTCTTAGCAAATTTTGGTACAACTAGGTGAACAAACATTTAAAAGTTTTAACTTCATTTATCTTAACAATTTCAAATTCAGTATTTCAAAAAAATAATGTTTGTATGATAGATGCTTATTCCAAAAGTCACACAGAATGAATTGAACCTTTTTTTCCCCACTGCATTCTGTCAGGTAACTGATTTGTGGCATTTGTTTCAGCTACAAAATTCGTAAAGACGTGCAGCTGAGATATTTATCTCTGAATGCAGCCACTTAGTCAAAAAGATCTACAAAGCAAGGAAGATCAGAACAGAAAAAGTTAGAGACCTTCTGGTATTCAACTTCCTGCAATCTTTGAATTACGGATAATTCCTGCATCAGAACTGGCATTCTGCTGCCTCCTGTTTATCCTCTTATGGCATTTTAAGTTATCTTAGCATCAAATGAAAAGAGGAGATTTGATTTAGAGAAGAATATGAGTCGCAGTGCCAAGTGTGAGCAGTGTCACAGTTCACTCACTCTCTCCAGAGATGGAAAATTAAACGAGTTTGGCCCATTGAGTAGAGCCCAGAGGGAGGAGAGCAGGTGTTGCAGGAGCTGGGAAACTGTCTGGAATAAAGGAGAGCCCCATGAGATCAATAAGATGCAGCAGAATCCCTGAGGGCTTGTGCCTTGTGCGTTTGAATTTTGTGATGTCGTTCTGTGGTCATGAAAAGAAAAAAGTATTTGTGCTTGTTCCAGAGGCGTATTCAAATGATGCTGAGGTGCTCAGGCAAGTCAATGTACATTTTAAAAATATGTGCATTTGGTGATGACCCTGTATAGTTTCAGTTTACATATTTATCCACACATTCAGTGTTGTCCAGGCATGACTGGATAACAATATAACTCCTCAAGCAGCTCATACAAATCAATTTTCTGTTCTAAATGTATTCCAAGCTGTTCTGTTGGGTACAGAACATACCATTCATTTCTACAAGGGAATTCATTTGCTTCACTAGGCATTTGAAAAGCACAATACCATCACTAGAGGATGAATGGAGATGAATTCATACAGGATTTTAGCACAGCCTATGGGCCCAGTGTTGGCAGCACGTTGGTGCTGGTGATTTCAGAGATAGCAGTTCATCCAGGTCATGATTCATCTAACAATTAATTAGAATGAAAAAAAAAAACCCTAATAAAAACAACTGCAAGTAAAGCAGACATCTCAGAGGCAGATTTCAATTGTGGACTTCCAGTGTGTTAGTGATAAAATGAAGTTATCTTCAGGGAATTAGGATGCTGATGGAGAGGAAAATGTGTGATCATTTGTAAGGCAGCAGCCTTCTCAAGACTTATGTAATGGTTTCCTTATTCCTGTAGAACAGAATTAATTTGTCCTGTCAAACACAAATCAATGCCTGTCTTACAAACCTCTTTGTGATTCTCCTACGCAATCATAACCTGAAGTGTAATAATGCAGGACATAGAACTCAGTTACTGTGGAAATTAGTGGTATTTCTAAAAAAAACCTAACATGAATCAATAGAAGAAAAGTCAAAACTCCCATAGAATATATGTACTTAGAAAAAATTGTTTTGATAGCCCTTCATTTGTTTTCATTATGATGTAAACAGAATATTATAGAATACTGTAAAATAGAATTATATGAAATATAATTATTTTTATAATCAATCTACTTGTAAATTAATTTTATTATACATTGCAACACATTTGTGTTGAGTATTGTTGAAATCTTGTTTCTGCAGAACGTTCTTATTTTGGAGAAATTAAACTCCCCATTGATACTCTTTAGTTTTAATTGCAAAGCCTTCTTGGTGTAGTGTTTTTGTAGCTCTCAGAGAAACTGTTCCAATCCATGACTGGAACAGCTAGACACCATCACCAAATAATCGATTCTAATGAAAAAATGAGGGTCAAGTGTAGTGGAAATTGATAGATTTAGCATCTGCCTCTCATCGTGCCAAATATGAGAAATGTACTTCTTTGGGATTAAGATTGGAAACTATTGCCTAAAATGCAGGCTATGTGCAAGCCCGCTCACCTGTATGACTGTGTGGGTTCAAATGCAGAGGCTTGGGTTATTGGTTTGGATAGAAGAATGCATGTGTGGGGTCAAAAACATCAGGGATGATGTACCTACAACGTGAAGTACAGCAGAAGTGATCAACAGCCAAGAAACACTGATACTATGGCCTGTAGAAGTAGCAGAGCTTTTAAAATACAGTGCTGATTGAGAAAGGAGTTTAACAATTTTAGGCAAGGAAGCTATCATCTGTTGTTTGATGAATTTTGTTTTTCAAGAAAATAAGACTACTTGCCTTTTTTAAAAAAAAATAAGGCTTTCACCAAAAGCATATCTGACTGTCTTCCTCCTAACAGAAAGAAACCTGCAATAACTCCAATTTTGGCTATTAACTCTTACAGCTTATTAAGATATGATGATTTTATGATGTCTGTCACTGTAATATATGAGTCCTTCATAGTCTATCACACTTCTTCATGAAATATTTTTGAACTAGGCAAGAATGGCAATATTACCTGTGCAGAAGTGAAGTTCAGTTACCATACCATATCTATAGGTCTAAAGTTTCCTCAGGGTAGAACCCAGGTTTCAGGGGATAAAGTTCAGTGCCTCAAATACAAGATCCTTCTTCCTTCCCTTTCCGGCTTTTCTACAACAGATCATTGCTGTTCTGAAGAAGGGGGGGGGAACCAAACAAAACACCAACTGTAGAAAATAAATTGAAGATGTGATATTTTTTACTGAATATTCTTTCAGTTTGTAAAGGATTTTTAAGCTACTCTCCATTACAATTTTATCCTGTTAGTGCCACTTGAGTTATATTACTATTCTATACTATGTGCATTGTCAATAAACAAATCAGGAAAATATGCATAAGTTTGGGAGCTGGGTGAAGGACGTTGTGATTTTACTTATTGTACCTGCTCCTAGTCAAGTGCCTTTGTTTCCTAGTTACCATTTGTATTTTCTTTCATTCTCTGCTGAATATGAGCAGAATTTACATATGCTGCTTAAACAGCTGTGTTAGCAAGATCCTTTTGGGGCCAATTTTGTGGTATTTTTGTGAGTGTATTCTCCAGACCACATGCATCCCTGGTGTAAGTGTATAGTTTGCAATGGGCCTTAACATGACATTTTGAGTTTGGTGGAAGCTGTGCATGAGCAAAAAATGCAGGACTGGGCATATTTTAGACTATATTTTAAAAAAAACTCTGTTCTGATTTAAATACAAGTATAATTGGTCATTGTTCCAGTTGGGACAGTTTACAGATATTAAGTGTGTACAGAACCTCTTGGCAGGAGTGAAGTCTGTGTTTAAATTGGGAAAAGATCGGTCTGCTTTAAAGAATGTTATGTTAATTAGGAATATACCGCAAATAGCTGTTATGTACGTGGGTAGTCTCTGGAGGCAAATTATTCCTGCCCCATGACATTGTGTAAACATTTGTGAGGAGATGGGATTCCATAAGCCAAAAAACAATTACAACCTTTCCTGCATTGTTAGTTATGATAACTGCTCTTAGTAAAACCTCTCCTTAAGTCTTCCAGCTTATTCTACCTCACTTGGTCCCTTTTTCTTTCGCTTTGCCTCCCACATCCTCTCCCTTTCTCCTTTTCGTCTGAATAGTACTTGTATGGCATTGCATGTCATAATTTCCTAGGTAATGATATGTTATTGCTGCGTTTCAGCATCGACAGCAATAGGGGTCGGAAAACAGTTTTAGGATCTTCCTCTTCACGTGTTCTGCTAATGCAATGGCTCCCACTGCGCTGAGAGACAGATTTTGCATGTGCAGGAGAAGGTGCCCCTTTATGAAGCTGATCAGAATCCCTTGCAGGCAGTACAGTTCCAGACAGACCTTGCCAATGTTCTTCTGCCCTTGCAGAAGAACTACACCTGCTCGCCTGCCATAGGGTTCTCTGCATGAATGGAGGACAAGGGCAGGGGTGGCTCTCGCTGGGTATAATGTGAGTGATTTGCTGTATCCTTTTTCTGTCCTGATTGGGCAGCTGTCATTGCCTTGCTGGTGAAGTGTCATGTTTTCCATATCCCCAGAAATCTCTGTAAAAAAGATTGATGTGTCATTTCACTCAAGGTTTGTAATACGCCACTCTCCAGACATCTCTTTTCACAAGTACACTCAGAAATAGCTTCTACTAAAACATTTAGTGAGATTCAGTGAGCTTCTTTCAAAATGACAACAAACACGAGCCACAGCCCTTGGTTATTTGTGAAATACTTTGTAGCTAAGTAAGTTTGATATGACAGTCATGCCAACAATACAACAGGGTGCTATAGTAGATATGGAGACAGAAGAGCTTGGGGATGATGTGTTGGGACAGGTCCTTGAGCCCCCCTCTGTAAGCAGTCAAGGATATATGTGTCATTTCCAGGGGCCTACAAAGGTTAAAGGGCTATAGCTGCATTAGTAGCAGCTAGGCCAATATTGTGAGTTATAATAATTAATACATTTTTATAGGCTTTGATTCTGCAAAGTACTGCATATCTCCTTGGGGATGCAAAGTGCCCTTAACTCCCACTGATGCTAGTAAGAGCTGAGACTTGTTTAGCCCTCCTCTGCTCCTTTCACAAGAGCCCTTAGAGCTCTTTTGTTGCTACTCTCAGTCAAAGCATATAGTTGAGGCTTTTTATATTCACCAGCGTGATCAAACCCAGGTGTCTGCTGGTGTTACAGAATAGGTTTCAAGCACTGCTTCTGTTTTCGCAAGTGCCAATTACTATAACATTCCTTTGTTGTAGGTATCTTTCCCTCTTATTCCTGAAATGGCATTAATCCACCTACTCCAATTTCCTGAATTAAAAAGGGAGACTCAATCAGTTGAAGTAATTGAGACCATCATTTCTTCATCTTTTAATAGGGCAAACCCTGTGTCCTTTGCTATAGGGGCTTGGGTAGCATGGTACCATCAAACTTTACATCCTTCTAGAGCTGGTTTGTCACATCACAAAAGAGAGAGACCATTCTCCAGCAGTGTGGAGCAAGAACATTCAAAATGGTTTTGGAGTGGAACAAGTATGTTATTCATTCTACCTCAGAAAGACATGAGGAGCAAAAGATGGTGTAAGTCACCAAAAGAAGAGGTTATCATCTGCTATACCTGTGCATGTGTTAGTATATAGAAATATGTATTTACAGTAATTTTTGTTTGAAATTTCTCAGTGCTTTTAATCTTTACACTTCTTAAGTTTCATAAGTGAACAAAAAAATGTCATCTTGGGCACCAATTATCGCTGAATTTCTCACTAGTATTTGATGAAGCTGTGCTAGCTGTGTGTCAAAAAATTTAACCCTCCTTCACATCCACATGGCTGTTGGCAGCTTTGGGCCTTTATAATGCTTTAACATTGCAGAATTACTGTCATTGCTTCTCTTACCAAGAAACCACTTTGTGAAGAGAGTTAATTATGTGTCCAATAAATTGATGGTACTTGCCACGTGTGGTGGATGAAGAGTCATCCCTGTGTACCTACAGCACAGGGAAGCAAGAGGTCAAGTGGTGATGACGGACATGAAATAGTTTAGGGCCATGAGACCATTACTTAATTTCAAGATTTTAATAGTACATTCTTCTCCTCCTTTATACTGAAATTTACATCAGGTACCAGCCTTTCAGGTGTACTGTGGATTTACAAAAACAAAACCCTCATCCTGAGCCTCTGGTATAATCTGTGCGCAAGCATGTAAGCAGCTTGTGGGAGACAGCAACTGGCATTTTAAGATTCTGGTTAGACAACAGTCTTGTCTTTTGTGTATATCCAAATGAAGGCTGAAGCATCAACTCATTTCTAATTCTTCTCAACTCATTTCTTATTCTTCCCAGTGTCTCAAAAATGTGTGAAACATATACTGTTTGCTCTTCTATTGCAGTAAAGATTGGAGAAATGATCTTCCAGCTAGACACAGCAGTTGCAAAAACTTTTGAGTTCTCTCCTTCATCTCTCTAAAGCAGAGTGGGAGTTGAAAGGGGAGCAAGCTCACGGTCAACAACCTGATAAGACTCCACAGAGTGATCCAGGCAGCTACCCAACCATAATGGGTTTATATTATCATACATTATTTGTAGCTGTGAGAACTTAGCTGTCAAAAGCCTACACAGGCTCTGTATTTGCATGTGAGTTTTGCTGACTATTGAGGGATTCTGTTTAAAGCTCCGAAGTTTTTTTTTTCATTTTGTATTGAGTAGATGGCGGCTTTGTTTAGCAAATGCTTTGCAAGAGAAGGGTTAGAATAAAGCTGCCTGTATTTGTCCACTCCCTCTCTACCAGGGATTACTATCATTTTTTCTTTGCCATTTTTAACTCTGTTGATTATATATATATGTATATATATATATGTATTTCTTTAAAATTAGAGATTCTTTAAGGGTTTGGGAATAAGATAGACAAATTACCAGGAAGGAAATAGTTTTTTCTCATATCACCAACAAGATATCTCAGAAGCAGCAATGTAAAGCAACAAAAAAGTATTATACCAGTATCCTATATTAAAGATCTTGGCAGCCTAAGGGGAAGGAGTTATTTATTTTGAGGTTTGGTTTTTGGCATGATTTACTGATTAGCAAACTCCATGCTAATTCATGTTATTGAGGTCTAGTTTACCTCAAATACTACACTAACTAAAGCATCTTCCTTACAGGTATGTATCTGATTTTTAGCATGACTAGGTCTTTACGCTGAGGTTCCATTACTTTTTTTTTCCTTGGGAAATATTGGATATATCTTGTAAACCACTAAGGGCAAACAAGTAATACAATAAACTGGTTTCGACCATGATTTGTAGTAGTTGCTCATGTTGTCAAGTTTCAGTTATGTTTAGATAAATTAAAGTTAAGGCATGTTTAATGTTATTCATGTTTAAAATACATCAAATGTATTGCCCAGGCATTCAAGTCATTGAACTGTTCACATTAACTGCATTTATTCCTTTTATAAATATTACTCAGAGGCTAGATAAGTAGCAATATTGTACTCTAATGAGCATATGTATGCTGCAGTGCTTTTCAGAGAGATTTAGTTCAGTGATTAAGTTCCCTTGATCTGTCAATCTGCACATCAAAAGAAGCTATTTTGTTTAAATAGTCTGTCTACCAATATTAACTTCACTGAATAGGTGAAACCCCCCCCCACATGTCAGTATGTTTTAAAACTATTGGGGGATTATATTTAAGCCACTGTAACACTACTTGTGTCTAAAGGTACATCAGCATCTGTTGTAGCATAACATCCACAGATGAAAGGCAGAGAAGATAAAAGGCAAAGGGAATGTTATTCATTAACTGTGGATATATATGGGCCCCACTTCCAGTCCAGTCTCTCAAAAATAACTGGCATGCAGAACAGGCTACAGATGGATTGACTGCAGCACACATATGGCTGCAGATAACCAATGCACATGTCTTGGGTTTTTACTTGTTGGATGGCTGGCTTATGGGAATGCAATGACTCACAGTTGTGACATAGAAACATAAAGAGATCCTGGTGCACTGGCAGATCTGTAGTAATAACTCATCTTTAGGCCAAGATGAGAGCCAGTAGTTGATGGCCTTAGCTGAACATTGCCAGAGATAGGGGTTCTTTTCCCGTTCCATGTATGTTTGACGCCTGAGCAGACTGTTGACCTCTTACTGGGGTCTCCAGTTGTTCTTATAAATAATTACAGGCCCAGAGACACCTGTCACTTGTTATTTTTTTATTGTTTTACTGTCTCTGCAAGGTTCAGTTTCACCCTTTGAATAAGTCAGCCACCTGGCACAGCTTATTTGGTTTTTAACTCAGCAGAAGTCTATCATATATCTGGCTGGAAAAAGCAACACAGGAAAACAGGAATTTCTTTTCTAAATGACACGAACTAGTCCATCGTCCCCTTTCTCACAGTGACTTGGGGCAGATGCATCAGAAAAAAACTGTGTTAAAATTGTGCAATAAACCAATAGGCAGGAATTTGCTACATACACAACGTTGTCCTCTGAAGGCCACCTCAAAGCCCTCTTCAGAACCAGAGAAATTCCCTACAGCTCCAGACAGCAGGGCCAGCAGGAATGCTACAGAGAAAACAGGACCTTCTGTAGCCAAGGCACATGGATTCCTAATATGCCAGTAAGTGGTTTGGGATGCCAGTAGGCACCATGTGTAGACAGAGCAACTGAACTAGAAAGCAAGCCATGCAGAGCTACTGCCACAATCATGCATCACAGCTGCGTACATCTTCCCGTTAGGTCTTCTCCTGATCTTTGGCAGATAATAGGCTTAAACCTTGAAATATTTAAGCTATAAGAATCCTTTGTGTGATTAATTATGATAGCTTTAGGTATTTTTGCTGTCTGCATAAATGTCCAATCCTTTGGGGACCTCGTTAACTTATTAACTTCATCACCTTCCTGTGGCAGTGATTCTGCAGTTCTGTTCAAGATGGGTCAGCATGAAAAAGAAGTACTCGTTTTGCACTTTTGCCTGTTGATTTCCATGCAGCAGACAAAGTTTTGAATTCTGAGAAACTGAGCAAAGAATGACTGTTTTCCTGATATTGGAGCTTGTGTTTATATGCACAAATGTCACATTTGAAGAAAAGCATCTTGCATATGTGGAACTATAAGTGGTCTGATATTTCTTCACTCTTGGAAAGACTGTTTGAACATCCCAGGAGAAAATTCCACTTGCTGTACCAATAAGACTTGCCTATGCTTTTGCCTTGAGAGCAAGAAAAGTTGATGCCAGCTTTAATCCTAAACTTTTCTTATGAAAGCCAATGTACAGGATAATGCAAAAATCTGTTGCGTTGACGGTGCCCTGTCATGCTGAGAAAGCTCTCTGCAGTGTTTGTTTACCACCTTCCTCAAGAGATGGAACAGCAAACGGGGCCTTTTTTTTAGTGGCAACAGAGATGCTGCTTTAATGCCATCTCTGTCTTTTCCTGTGCCTGACTGGCTTTTCAGAGCCGGCTGTGCTGTCAGACAGCAGGGATCCCGTGTTTGGGCAGGTGGTGCACTGCTGACGGTGGAATAGCTTCAATAGCAGGAGAGGTGGCAACATGCCCACCTATTTCAGATCTGTTTGGGGTTACTAAGCCTGATATTAAAGGCTACAGAGAATGAGCGGCTTTAATAAACCATTGCTTTCATGATTTCTTCACATTTGTTATGATACTGTCTTGACAAAGAGAGCAAAGCTTTTGGGTACAGAATCAAAGAGATGATCCGAGGCAGCTTTTCAATTGTTCACATACCTGTTCACATACTGCCCTGAATCAAGGCTTAACACTCTAACTTGTGGTAGGTACTGTCCACTACCCTTCACGCTTGCATGCTTTACACTCCCTCATAGGAAATGCCAACAGTTGGGTGCTTAAATATTTCAGAGTCATTATTGCCAGGGTCCTGAGCATCACAGCAAGCTCCAGTGGTTTAACACGTGGGCATTTTTCCTGCCATATTTTATACATCCGAGAACCTGCTGTTACAGAAAATGCAATTTCAAGTATGGTACTTCATTAGATGATTTTACAGTACTACAGCCACCCAAAAGCTTTGATATAGAAGATAATTAGTAAGAAATTATGATGAGATAAAGCATGGGTGGGCAGACAAGGCTAATGAGTCACAGTCAACAGAAAGTGTGAACTGAAGTAGTTTGCTTTCATTAATATCCCAAGCATATTCCTGTTGCATTTCGTCTCCAGGTATGAGAGGAAGACACTGAGAAGACGCATTCTCAGAGCCAGAAGTTGATTCTAGTCTTCCTGTGTGGTCTGTCAGACAGTTAGCAGTATCACTGCTGAAATCACAGTGCCTTGATTTCTGAAAATCTCAGGTCATAAAATTCAGATTGATTCCAAAACAAGCAATGGTTTAAATGGTTGTTTTTCGCCTTAGTCTGAAAGATTCAAAGGAGTTTTTTGTTTAAGGGTAGTATTAGCCATGTTAAGATGCTGAGCTTCATTGCAGTACTGATGTGAGCCTGTTTTCAGACTTCTGGCAGACTTTGTGATTGTGCCAGGGATGGTGTTGAGCTTCATCATAAATTTAAACATATGTGCTGTGTCTGTGTCCCCCAAACAAACTCTGCACCCTAGTCTCTTCAGCTTCTTTCCTCTTATCTATTTCATCAAAAGATGGGAAGAATCACTTAAAAGTAATCATTTAGTGTTTAACAACACAGGATTTCCATAGCAGTCATGACCCACCAGAACAGGTATCGCCAGGTCACAGCAAAATTCTGTTGTTTTCATTTGATGTAGCAAAATACTCTCGGTTTGGTTTGGGTTTGGGTTTTTTGGTTGGTTTTGGTGGGTTTTTTTTTTTGGGGGGGGGGGGCGGGAGGAGGGGGCAGGGCGCACAGGGTGTGTTAATGTTGCTGAAGTTGCTTTTGTTTTATATAGAGTTTTAAGGCAGCTGGTCATTTTCAGATGTCTTTTATTTTGCTTGGGTCCTGTGCATAACCTGGTTTATAGAGATAAGGTAGAAGGTGATGAGGAGGAAACTGTGGTGTATCTTGAAACCAAAGATACCATTAATTAAGCAGTCCAGAAGTAAGTCCTGTGGGTCTGTTGTTTAAGGAACAAAAAATGTGATGATACTGGAAAGACAAAATTAGGAAAGAGTTTGGCCTTAGCTTTGTGTTGAGATTTTCTTTCCAGCTAATCACATATGCTATTACTGTGTTCCTTTAATTCAGCAGAAGGTGGTTTTACAGTACATTGTATTTGAATAACCTCTTCCCCAATGCTAACACTGCCCCTACCATCTCCCTTGCAGTTCATCTGTATTCTGTTGCTGACATAACTTGCAGTTATTGTCTCTTGCATTCACAAAGCTGCCTTCCTGAGGAGTTAACAGGTTATCAGCTCTTGTAGTCATTTTTAATCATTGTGAAGAATCATATCTTTCTAATAAGGCAAGTGATTAATTATCGTGCCCTTTTTATCAGTGTAAAGCTTGTCAGGGGTGTAGTGGCTTTCAATTACAACCTTTCAAGGTTTACTTTGGTAGAATCCAGAATAGAGAGACAACCCCATAGCTAGGCAGACTTTTTCTCTGTACAAACTATTATTATCTCCTCACTTATTGTTCTATTTATTTACAAATAAAGACCAAATATCCTCAGTGGAACATATGAGAAAATAATAAGAAATTCCATTACCCCAATACTGAAGAAAAATTTGACATCAGAAGCTTAATGGAAACGGAAATACATTATCCATTTGTATGATTAGAGAATAAGAGTCCTTCGTAAGCCTAAAATAAATGAAATACCAATATGAAATTAGGAATATGTTTTTCATTTATAAAGAGTTCTGAAGCAAGATGCTTTTGTCTTTTTTTAATAGCCTCACTTCAGACTCAATTGTTATAGATTACTATGGAGATGTAATGGAACTCTACAGCAGCACAGGGAAAGAGGCAAGAGACCAGTGCCTGGTAAGCCAAATAAAGCAGCCGGGAACTTACACAGAGAGTGTGAAACTGCTTTATGGCAAGCCATATTGCTTCCTTCTCCATAAATCTGTAGGAAGGTTTGGCAAAGGAGTTGAGGCAGTACAAGATCCAGAAGTACTGAGCATCTTCCAAAATCTGTGTCACTTGGGGTGGCCACAAATCCCTCCATAGCAAAATCCTGGTGTTCCTCATGCTAATTGACATTTTACATGGGCCCATCAGGTAGCCCTGGTACAGTTCTCTTCTAGCCTATGCCTAGGGAAATAAATACATATGTGCCCCTTTCTGCTTTGGGAATTTTCAAGTGTCCTTCGAATTGCTTCCATCTGCCTTTTGTGTATGCTCTGTTCTTTGAGATGTCCCTGCTTTAATACTGTACTTGACAAGCTCTTTAACCCACTCAGTGGGTGTATGGACTCTGTTTTTACACTGTGGTATGAAAGATTTCCTCCACAGAGGGAAAAACGCGGCCCTTTTGTGTATTTGCATAAATATCAGAAGGATTTGGAGGGACACAAATCTCCTTCAGCAGTAATCACATTTTTGTTGCTATTAGTATAACAAACTAAAAATCATTTTGCATTTTGCTTAGACCATTTGTTTTCCCAAGGGGGACTGTCCTTGCCATTAAAAACTCTTTGTATGTGAAACAAGTGCATAAATAAAAAGGCAACAGGAGAAAGAATATTTATACTGTCACCATTCAGAGCATTATGGAATCTTTTTTATATTTTTTTTCTATCTAAAATTGAAATGACCAACAAATAATGAACTTTCTTATTGAGGAGGTGTTCTTAGGGATAAATCCTGCCACTAGGCATGGAGATATGGATGTGCATCTGCCAGTCTTAAAATCTTCTGATCCAGTTCCTCCTTCAAGAGTAGTTGTTGGAAGGCATATATATCTGTCTAGCACACTTTGAAGGGACCATTACCTAAAAACGCCCAGCATTTCATGACAGAGGGAGAAGGAATTTTGGAATTGGATTTTAGAATGAGATCTGGAAGAGATTTTTCCCAAAATTTGCAACTTCTATTTGCAGACTGTATTGATCACCCCGAATATGAAATACATGTGCAATCACAGTACTTCTAAGAGCATGAATTGTCTTTTTATGGCTTCAGCAACACAATTCACTTTCTATTCCTTCTTGTGGCTGACGTCCGTTAACCTAATTGTATTCAAATGTCACTATGATTTATTAAAGCCATGTGAATTCTAGTTTGCCTGTTAATTCTAATTCTTTCACCTGTTCATACCGGTTCTTTCACTTGTTTCTTATAGGGAATGTAGTGTGGATGTAATTGATCTCTTCCCTTTTTTGAGTTCTGTGTATGGGTGGGAAATCCTCCCCAAATCCTCCAAACTTTGCAGTTGCAGGAAATTTTCATGTCCTGCTCTTTTTTTTCTCCCAAGCCCAGTGCAGTCTGGCAGGCACCATACTATTCATCGCTTGGCTGGCAGTGCAAGACATAGTATGCTCTGAAATTGCTTCACAGTACATCTCTGCAATAGATCAGCAGGGAGCTCTGAGATGAGGAGTGTAGCCTGCATCTCCTCTAAGATTTACTATGTCATATTCAGGGCTCTATTCACATTTCTGTGAATGTACAGGGATTTTTCTTGTCTACAGCACAAATAAAATAATCCTCTCTTTAATCCTGTCAATACCAGTCCTTCAAATAGCCAGTAGAGGCCACTCTCTTAGTGACTGAGGTCTTTTCCACGTGCAGTTGCATCCAGAAGCTTCCAACTTTTGCAAATACAGAGTGCAGCATACAATTTGGCTAATTCGTGATGACAGAGGAGCATATTTCAGTGAACTAGCACAGAACTGGCAGCCAGAGATACTAGAATTCTCTGTCTAGTTCTGCCTTTTATTCTCCATATTTCCTTGCCTACGACTGATAAACCTCTTGCTTTCATTTTCCCCCAGGCTAAAGTGCAGCTACTGCAATTTTATAAGGTTCTTGAAGGATTACTAAAGAAATTTAAAATCTTCCTAAGGTGCTAATAATGTTAGGCTGTATCTATCAGAACAAGCTACCAGCTCTGAGAGATAACTGAAGTATAAAAGCTCAGGTTAAGAAAGTCACTGTAACTTATATAGTCTAAACAGTGAATCCATAATACTGCTTACCAGGCTTTAAAACCTCCATACTCAAAAGATATGCAGGGACAGATCCTTAGATTTCAGGTACAGGGCTGACCATACTGCTTCTTTAATAAGTAATTATGGTACCTGTTGATGTATTTGCTGACTAAATTCAAAGCATAAGTGCTTTTGGAACATTTTTGATAAGTGAAGATAACATGCCCCTCTTTTTCTCCCCATCTAAGGAAACCTCTTTAAAAATTGCCCAAATGAAATGGCTAAAGGACAGAATTTGTGGATTCTTCACAAGTAAATTGTGTGAGACTCCCTCTAGTTGAATTTTTTTTCATGGTAGCATTGTTAGTAATTAAATATTTTTAATAGCATTACCTCAGTAATATAGGAGCCAGACAAAGTCTTGTTTTTTCCCCTATGGGTTATTGCAATATCAGTAGGGTGCATCATCACAGAAGCAGGGATTCATCTATCTACATTTAGGTGTCTGTTACTATGGATCTGATTGTCTGGATTCTGTTTCTCATTGGTACAGGCAAATAGATACTCTGGGGTGCAATTCATCTCATATTCAGATAGCTGTCAAAAAACAAGTCAGAGGAGTAGTTAGGTTTTAGATGCCTACAGTGTGGGAATCTAATGTTAAATGAGATGGTTTCCCACCTGGTATGTTTATGTCTTGACATTTCTACATCAACATAATTTCCCAACTGGTAGTTGTCAAACACTGGAGAATTTTAGATTTTTTTTTTAAACTTAAATGCGGAAGTGTGAGTGAGTCAGATTTAAGTGATATAAATGTTTTCATTTCTCGTTTTAGTCTCTTAAATGGAGAAAATTACACTTTTTTGTTTTGTCCTTTTGTATTATATAGACTGTAAGGAAATGTGGAACAAGAATGTATTAAGGGACTGCACTCCCTTATATGGAGGAAACACCAAGCACTTCAAATTGCCTCAGCTATTAGAAAAAATGCTTTAGTTTGAAAGGGTGTTGCTGAAATGGCAGTTCCCATCAGCATTAGCAGCCCCTGCACAGAAAAGCTGTGTGTAATACCTTTCCATACAACAGATTCCTCAAAGCAGGTGTTCAGCCAGCCACCGCGAGTAAGAGTTTGAATTGGACATACAGTTAACTGGTCCCAGTTTTGCGGTAAATTCAGCACGTGTTCATCATCACTTAAAATACTGTCCTGGCATTTATTACCTTTTAATGAAGCGTATCATCACTGTAATAGTTTAGAACCTTGAATGCCAAATTCTGGCATCTTGCAGTCGCTGCCCAGTACCATATTTTCATATATAGAGCTCATCTGTCATAGAGGGCTAAAAACAGGAGACTATAGGCAGGGGAAGCTGCTGAGATGAAACTTCCTCTTGTATCACTATCACATGCAAGTGCAATGCCATAGAATCCAAGCTTGCTCCTTTTTTTTTATTATACACAGGAATATATAGTAGTTGTTGTAATCTTTGTGTTTCATCAAGACGTAACAGCAATAGGATATTGCTTACAAGCTAATACTTAAAATAAGAATATCTGGTCAATATATTTTTCCAGTTTTTTAACTAGTGAATATTCTAAGCATTCTAAACACCGTGTTGCATTTGAAGCTCAAAATTCTGAAACACATAAAATTAGAAAACTGACCACAAGAATGTTAATTAGGGCCATATCCTGAGTAATTGGGCAGGTCTAGCCACACGTTCTTACAACCTCTTATAATCCGACTTGCTTGGAACTGAAAGTTCAATTTGTATTAATGAGGGAAATCATTCTCTATGCTGTACATCAAGGTGATAAAATGTATATTCATTGACTAGACTACAAGTAGGAACATAATGAATTCAAGGGCTCTCAAAATAGCAATCTGGCTTTACCTGCCACAGCTAAAATCTGTGCCATGATACCATGCCTTCTGTGGCTGATACCTGCTTTGAAATCCAGGTTTGTAATGGCTCACCAAGCCCATGCTACTTTCCCAAGAGTTGGTGTGACCATATCCTCTTATTGGAATTCTGCCTTCTGGCTGACATCACCATCACTCCTTTCTACTTTATCAGTGTCTCTTCTATGCATACTGTAATGGATGTCCCATCAGTAAATGCAGCTCACCCCTTTCATTTCCTCCTCATTTTCTAGGCAACCTGTTGATGTGCATCACATGGACTTTCAGTGGTGTATTCGGTTGACCAACTGGTTTTGATACATTTGATCAATTTTCAGAATAATAAATTCAAGGCTAGGAAGAAAGGCATTGTTGGTGCTGTTTTATACATATGGTACCAAAATAAAATTCTGATTGTTCTGTAGATTCAAGATCCTATCACTTGATCTGAATAGAAATCTCTGGATATGTTCACATGATCTTCAGCTACCTGATTAATCCATTTTAAATTACTGTTTGTAGCTAAAACTTAGCAGCCCTCAGCTAAAACAGCATAAAGGATATTGTGCTGCCTGTAGTCTCACACAGTGCAAAAGGATTCATTCAGTTGTCAGGGAGCAGCAAGAACTTACACTTCTTTTCATTTGCTTTTGATCTCTAAGTGACCAGTAAGAGGTACTGCAGGTTATAGATTTTACTGGATTGAGGTATTTAGTTATACCAGAACTTAATTATTATCCTACAGTCTAAGTGTTAAGATCATATTGGGCTATAGATGCTAGTTCTTGTCCTTGTGCTGTTTGCAGACTCATCTAGGAAATGTAATATCAGTTATACTTGCTCCCTCTTGGCAGAGTAATTTGGTAGGTGGCTAATTAATGAAATTCCACGCCCACACACACATTCTTCTCCCCCCCTCACTTCGCCATTGAACATCAGTGTAGTTTCCCAGGTCAGTATTTCAAGGCAGTGCTGATGAGGTAAGATGTCAAGTTATAATAAAAGAAGATCGTGTTGGTAAGTAAATTTAACACATCCTCACTCCACCTGGAAAAATTATGGAACAACTAGATTTTCAGAATGTTAATTGGATATTGAATCCTCTGAGTCATTTTCAGTGAGGTGAGCAAGTCTTTCCTCAAAGATGAGGATGTAGCCTAGAGATAAATTAAATGCTGGCTGCAAGCTGAATTAGCAAATGAGAGCTGGGCAAAACTTTAGTGGGGAAGATTAGGATTCTTTTATGTCAGCAAGTAGACAATCTGTGATTAAAGTACCAAAACATACTGGCATGCTGAAATACAGCATTTCTGTAGTACTTCAGTTGCATTTGCAAGCTCTCAGGTAACGTATGTGCTAGAGATACCGATGAGGTCAGTGGGCCCTCAGAAGACGCAACACTCAAGAAGAATCCCTGGTACTTCTGTCTCTTAGTACTTCTCTCTGTCATGCATTTCCAAGGGCATTAGTTGATTGGTATTTTTAGGTTTGTTTTTTTTCACTGAAAGAGTCACAGTTACCAATACATGGAGCCTTCTGTTCTTCACATAACTTTAAGTATTCCCTGGGGGCTGTTCATGTAGGTGTTCTCTGCTAAAGATTTGCCTCAGGAGTCTGTAATTCCTACAAGAAGAGCATGTATCTCTATTTCAGAGTCATCGCAGGCTATCATGCTGGTTGATGCTCGCTCACATTCTGCTTCATTAACTGTTCCACATTTGTTTCCTTCTCTTGCCAGCCTGCTTAATCCACATCCCCAGTGTAACTCCATTAAAGCCTGTATCAGTTTCAGTCAGAAGACAGATGGCCTCGTGCCCTATTCCCTCCCTTTCTGTGATGTACAAATTGTCTTGAATGCTTCTTTTGCATGTTAGCAAAATACTGACTGCACTCTTGTCTTTCTAATAAAATAACAAATGTGACAATTTTTTTTTCTACTGGATTTGGAAAAGTCATGGTGCTGCAGAGGAATCAACTAGACATTGGAGTGTGGGCACAGCTTAAGATGTCATTAATGGGCAGCAATAGTCCCCTAAGGACTTTCTGTCTGTTCCCACTAAATCTGAGCCCGTGCGCTGTGTATTTGCATATTCTTAAGGTATGACCTAGGACAGTTGATAATAGGCACACTTAATCTCAAAGAAATAGTAAAAGGAGTCCAGAAGCTTTTAAAAGTTGATGGATAATGTAACTCTAGTTAAATGTGTGATCTAATCTAATAAAGTGGCTTCCAGTTGATCATCTTCTTGGGGAGGGCCAAAAGCTTCCATTATGAAAGACAGTGTGATCAGTTGTGGGTTTCTTCATCTCTGATTTCAGCTGCAGAAAGATGTGAGATCATTTCAGACAGTATAATGGTATGTGTTATATGGCAAATCCACATGTACAAGTGTAGTCTTGAACAAATTTTAACATCATTTTGAAGCTACATGCATTATCTAGATGTTAGTAGTTACGTGATGCTTTTAAGATTTCTTCTTCCTACATTGCTTGTGTATATGTTCTGTGTGAATGCACATTGTCATCTTTACATTAATTTGAAGAAACTGGTAAGTGAAGCATGCAACAAATCCACTATTCTTTATTAGCTAATTATCTGGTTGTGAGTCCCAGCATTCAGCAGTTCAAGCAAATAACGTAGATGTGAATTATTCATTACATGAAAACTGCCGTAATGGGTAAGAATAAAAGATTCTAGCTATTCCACTGTCCTCTTCCTGATAGCTCTATCAAGCATGAGCAACAAAGATATTGGCACCATAACATCATGCAGAGATAGGGTCATTGACCCAAACTGTGCCTAATGTTTGGCTTCCATTTTCTCTTCTAGAACACAGTATGAGCAGTAATATGCATTGCCAAGCTATCAGCTTTTGCATGGTGGCAAGAATGTTTATGTCTACTGTTGTTGTATTTCCATTTGTTTCTTTTTAGTTTGTGCATTTTTTCTCAAATGTGTCAGCAGTATAGTAGAAGCATTTTAATCCTCCAAGTGACCAAAGCTGCTGTTTAGATAAGCCTTGGGTTTCCCTACTTTCTTACTGGTTCTATCTTATGAATCATTTAACAAAGCCCATTTAAAAGCAGAAAGTGAAATCCTGATCCCAAAGACACCAAAGCTTCCACTAGTCTGTGGTATAATACCCAGTGTTTTATCATTAAAAGATAAGTATCTGTAAAAACATGGCCATTTTAAAATTTGCATATTCTCTGGTATAGGCACTTAGTACTTCCCATACAGGTAATGGCTCTTCATATGGATGGTGACGTTTCTATGGCAATTTTTAAGGCTGCCAGTTAATGCCATCAGAGGAGGTTGTGGATCAACAGCATTTTACAGGATCAGCACTCCAGCTGTAACACTCTGGGATTTTAAGCACAATGAAAAACTTATTTGAGGTTACTCACAGAAAAAAGAAACTATATGATCAATTTATTTCACTACAAAAACATGACAGTCTACTGTCAGTAAAACTACACATCACTCTTCTGTATTTGTAGTCACGAGCCTGCCGAGCTTCCTCTTCATTTGTTTGCTTTCTCAGGCTGCAAGTAAATAACAAGGGTCAGTAAAGCCCTTCTAGCCACAGCCTTTTGGCTTTGTCCTGTTTCATTATAAAACCAAATGATCCGGAAATCCACCTGAAAATGTAGTTAAGTGATGTGAAATTTAGACACACTAACAAATTACCAGTAGGCGAACATGCTGAGTTTCAAATCATCCTGCAGTCTGAGAGACTGCTAAATTAATTAGCTGGATAGAAAACTTCAGGGAGGAGCTACTGCGACAATCCGCTGAAAGGAGGAAAGAAGGATGTTTCTTCTGAAACAATGACATTGGCGTTTTGATGCCTAATGTTCTGAAGTGTTTGCCAAGCCCTTAAAAAAGCCTATCTGTATATTAATGTCAGGCTACCACTGTCCACCTTCAGCAAATACTGAGAGCCAGTAGTAAAGGGTACACGCATAATGGCCGTGTCCCATAGAGATTCTTCCATGTTTAAGGAGCCTATTATGTCTAATAAATATCTTGACTGTTATTGACTGTTCAGCTTGCATAAAAAGACCTGATATGGTAGTCTTCCTGTAGAGAAAAAAAAACAAAAAACAAAAAAACCCAACAAATCACAAAGATTTGTGGGCCATTTAAAAACCTATAGGGCATGAAATTGATACTGTGTGAGAAAGAGAGAAAGGAATTCCCTCATTAGGTCTTGCACAGTAGTACAAAGGCTGTTGCTGTAATTTAATCTGAGTTCTTGTGATATATCATTGTAGCTCATTTATAACAGACATGCATGTGGAATAATGCATTAAAATACTGATATTTCTTTTAATTATATTTTTTTAATGTCTTCATTTTTTTGTGTGTGCATATGTATTGTGTATGAAAGAGTAAGGGACGATTATGTAAGTAGCTGATTTAAATACCCTAAACTGAAACACAGACTCCCTGCTTCCAAATTGTGATGTATAACATAATGGCTTTCAATCATTTTGGGCAGAATTATATTTTTACTCTGTTGTTGATGAGTTTAATGGTACTGAATGCTAAGACTGCCTCTGTGGCAACAGTAGAAGCTGATGTGACAGCATTTCTTTCCAAGGTTTGTGATATAGGCAATTGGACTGTGCTTTAACTGCTGCTTAGGCTTACTAGTTTGTACAGCTGTTCCTCACCTCTGTATCTCAGTAAAGAAAGTTACTTTAATATCCAAAGTGTTGAAAAAGGGTCAAAGCACAGAACATGAAGCTCTTGGTTAGTTTTTTCTCTCCTGCATGCCTAGCATATTCAGGTTGTCTACAATCTTTGCTCTGACGTGACTTAGAGTGGATGAAAATTTTGAGTTAGGTTTTCTGGCATCGACTTTATCCTGGAAAGTACTATGAAATCAGCTGGAAAAATTATAAATGCAAACTCAGTCATCATGTCAGACAAACACATTTTCTCTGAACAGATTTTAATATTTGACTATGGTAAAATCAAGCTAAACTCATTTTCCAGTTCAGCGTCAGCCCAAGTAACACAGGGAGGTATTGCAAACCCCACAGGAGAGGGAGGAGGAATCAGAAAGGAGCAGAGATACTCCCTCATTGTCAGTCCGTCTTACTGTACGACTTGCTCTGCCGCCTTCTTGCAGTAGTAGTGATGCACCCTTATCAAAATGTCAATTTACTGATTAAAAGCAAATGGAAATATATTCTGCAGAAGAAGCGGTGGGATGGATAAATCGTGCTGAAGTACAATTTCTGTTCCCTTAACATCACAGCACATTTATATAAATGGAAATGTTTTTTTCTTCTTAATACTAAGTTCACAATTATACTGTTTCTATCTTCCGACTGTCATTTTTCAACAAGGATCTTGCTTGAAATTGGAAAAGCATCTGGCATTATTTGGTATTCCCTCCAATCTGAGATCCACTGCTTATCCTCCTGGGTTTTCCTTATTCACTGGGAATGGTGAAGTCTAGAAGGGGATAACAGTTACAGGTAACGTTTACATCTCTTCAGATCAAAACTGAATGAAGTTAATTCATTTAGAATTATAGTAGTAGTGCCTGCTAGTGTCCTCCCTCTTTCCCATCTCCTATCTCCAAACCACTGTAACACTGTTTCTTGCTCTTCACATTATTCTTGTCTCAGACTGGGGGCAATGCCTCCAGATATGTCTAGAGATAGATCAGACAAGTTGACTCTGGAAATATTATATATATTCCCTGAAAGAGTGTAGAACTCAGTTTCCAATTCCATTGTTACTTTGTGTTTGAATTATTCAGCATTACTGATACACATGGTTCCTTTTTATTAGAACTGTATATTTTATCTTTGTTCTAATAAAAAGTTACATGTACATCAAGAACCCTGAATAATTCAGTTTTACTTCATAACTCAAGAAGCTTACTCTTTTCCAAGGCATTTCTTGCCTAGGTGTTCCAGAAATCAAGCAATTCTCTTATGAACAGTTGTTCCTCTGTTGTAGAAGTGGATTTTAGCTACCATGCTGAGTGCAAAGTTACAGAATTCGCTGTTGTATTGCCTGAGGCAACCTTGGCTCTTTCTCTGTGGGTAAAGGACAAAACAACATTTTAGTTATTCCAGAGAGTTACTGAAGTATCCACAAGGAACTGTTCAAACTTTAATTCCTCATAAAGGATCTTCTTTCAGAATTATTTTAGCTAACTATTGGCAAGAGAAATAGCATTTCTCCTCTGTCAGATGATATCTTCGTTAATGTATAATTTTTTAAGAAACATAAAGCATTTTAATTAAACTGTGAATCCATTTAAAGCCTTCTAAATGTTGTTTTTGTGTGTTTAAAAATTATTACCAATCACTTACCTAAAGACATATTGAGATGCCCTGGAATGCATTAATGAGGCTAGAATTTTAGCATTTGCCAGAGAACTATAAAAAGACAACTGCAAAGTGTGTTGATTTAGCAGTAGTTCTGTAGAGGTGAACTTTTGTTGTTAAAAATTAATTCTGAGGTCTCAAAACCAAGACATGAACTGTAGGCTGTGTAAATTAAAAGTTGATCATCAGTTTCCATGCTTCTGTAGCAACTAAAGTATAGCAACAAAAAACCCTGTAGAAAAACCCCAATGATGTTTTTCTTCCTTCTGTATGTATTGTTCTGCAGGGCTGTACAAGTCCTATAACTTCGTTTTCATTGCTATCATACCACTAGACACTTCTAAATTGCAATGCTAATGCTCTTCCTTGTGACCACTTTCTGTCTTGGGCCCATTTGACAATCTGCTTTTTCCACTTCTGAGGCTAGCTGCTTGTTTTACCCTTTTGTTTCATTCTGTGCAGAAAAGTCACCAATCTCCTACAGTTTAGAAACTCCCAGTCTCAAAATTTCTGCCTTTGGCACAATTCCAGCAGTTGCTGGTCAATTCCAGCAGAGTGGAGTTAATTTTTACAAAATGATTTTGTAGTTTATAAATTTTCATCTTTATTTGTTTCACATTAGAGATTCTCTCTTGTACTGTGGAGTGAGGAATGGTATTAGATATTCACTGATTTTCACAGCACTTGTCTCTGTTAAACTCATGCTAGAAGAAGGAATTCTCTTTACAGTATTTATATTTACTATACTTTAGAACCAGGCAGGACAGGTGTTTGTCCTTTCATTTATTTCCCATTTAAACCTCTTTCAGGTATCAATGATATGACAAATTGATTATCCATAGAGGAGCTTCGTCTTTTTCTGCTTAGGTAATTCCTCTCAAAAGCAATGGAAATTACATTAAGCAACAATCTATTAAGCTAGCCAGCCCCCAGCCAGTTTACACTTTTGATGTGTTTTGTGTGACAGATCTCTAGATTATGTACAAGCTATGTGTAGTAGCAGCAGCACTCATTCTGTAAGGGGTTTTTTTGGTCATGTCTCATGGCTAAAATCCCTATAACTTTATAATTCTAGTGGTTTCTTCTGACAGTAAATTCTTTACCTGTAAGATTACAAATCTGTGTTTTCTCTATTTCATCCCTAATCCAGAGGTGTTCTGCAGAATGCTGCCCATCTTGCAAGGTTTTCCACTGTGGTATCAGGTTGACAGGAACTGCTTCCATGTGATAGGACTGAAACTGCTACCTTTTCATAATGAAATCAGTCTTTGAAAAGTCTTTTATTTTTGTGTTTGTTTTGCTCAGTGCACACTAAAACTAATGTAATATGGAAACAAATCTTCCTCTGTTGATGTAGGAAATGAAGTGTTTTGCCCATGTTTCCATGGAGACAATCAGACTGCCATAAATGAACATGAAACGGCTCTTAGTTCTGCAGAATTTAGCTGTTTTGAAATCATTACAAGTCATTCACAGGGGTCCTTTGCTTGTGTTCTGTGATGCCTTCCAAGAGTCCCAGGGTGATTTCTAGACAGTAAGTATTACTATCCCGATTTTAAATGCTGAAAAAGAGAGGGAGGCATAGAGTGACTAACTCATTTGTCCCAAGTCACAAAAAAGGCAATGATAGAAGATGACAACATAAGGGTGTCCTTTCCTTCCTGCCCCATTGACTAGGACAGCCAGTGCCTATGCGCTAAGATGCTAAGAATGCTAAGAACAAGTGTAAAGTTGGTAATTCTTCCATGGCATACTGTTTCAAAAAATGTTACCCATATTGCACCTAAGCATAAAATGAGCTCCTATATTTTATACTCAATAGCTGATAGTGTTTGGAGCCAAATTCTGTTTCATTTATCCTAGCAAATAAACAAAGGAACGTAATGGAAAAAGTAGAGGTTTTCTTATTTCCAGGGCTGACTGTCTTATCTAGTTTAACATTTAAATACAAGTATGTAGAGATACGCAGGGTGCCTGGCTGGGAATTGCTGTAACTGTTACAACATTGACATTCAGTCTATCGACAAATAGAGCAAACTCGTCAGCTTTTCAGAGAATTCATATCCAGAATTTTTATTGCTTGCCTAGCTCTCTACAATGCTGTATTAGAAAAGAATTGTAATTACACATACTGGAATACTGATTTGTAAAAACAGCCATTTGGTCCTTGTTTTTTGCTATTTGCTGACGGAATCAGTAATTAACAGTGATGCACTTTTGCTTCTGCATTACCTCTAAAAAATAAGCATTAAAAGATACATTTGTTATTCATGTTTTCAAATGAAATTTAATGACATAAAATATCTATTGAAGAATAATAACATCTGATTGGTAAGAGATTTTTCTCTACGAAAACTACAGAGGAGTTCTGTATTGTTTCAATTTTATTTTTTCCTACTCATAGTTCACAGTATTACACGTTATAGTTTTTAATCAAAGTCAGAAAAGGGTTCAGTATCTCTCAAACTTGCTATCTGAATTAAATAGTGGTAATTTTTTCCCCATTATCTTATTGCTTCAGTTAAAGTATAAATTACTACAGCTTCAGAAGTATTACAGAAGTGTTTCGTGACATACGATGCAACTTCTCTCCAAGCAAATCAAAATACCTGTTTGTATTCATCTGAAATGGGAAAAGTGTATCTTTAATTATGCATTAATAATTTAAAATATTATTTTCTGAAGAAGATATAACCTGTTTTGTTTTCATTGGCTTTGGAGCAAAATAATTTGTATTAAATGAAATCCCACTAAATAAATGATAATTAACTCCAGTGTAACAGAAAGCAGAAATAGTCTAGGTCAGTTCACAGGAAAAAGTATATCCGGGATTTCAAAATTACCATAGGATTGTCAAGCCCAAGCATTCAGAAATCTCAAAGTTATCTTAAATATACTGTCTTTTTTTTTTATAATGATTTGGAGTCTTTTGTATGGCTTTGATTTTTTTAAAATCTTTGTAGTTTATATCTTCAGTATTTCCCCAGCAGCAATGAGAATAAAATCTTACTGGCTTTTGGAGAGAAAAACAAAGTTCTGTTCTGATACTAGGAGTTGCAGATTTAAGGGAATCAGCAGGTATCGCAGGACCCAAGTTCAGTCACAGATAGGGAAAATGCAGCCTCAGCTTCTTAAAAAACTACAATCTGACTTACAATCATTTCACAAGATGTTATCAGCTAGCCAGTTCTACCCGTGTGGAGATCCAAGTGCTTTCTCTGTCTTTTCCTCATGCTCATTTGCTAGAAAATTGAGCTTGCAGGTCTGAGGGAGCATATGTCATTCCAGAAGAGGTATGGCTGGGACTGGGAGCACCCAGGGGACGGGGAGGTGGGGTCAGGAATGGCTCTCCTGCAGAAAGAGCCGGGCCTGCTTTGGCAGAGCAGTGAAAAGCTGGTAGGGTGGAGATCATTTGGAGTGAGTATCAGGATGCCTGGGCTTAGAGACGCTTGACTGCGTTGGTATGGGGTACCTTTGAAAAGCAAGCAGAGAGCTGAGGCTGACCAAAGGAAACAGTCATGTTTTTAGCTCTGCTCCTCTGCTGAGGATCTGCGAAGACAGATACTGCTGAACTGGATCCTCCCTGCAAGGCAGAAGCAGAGGTGTCTTCATTTTCTCATGTTCCACCAACTAAAGATTAGAGCAGTCTTTCGAAGCGCTCTACTTCCATCCCAGGAAGCTTGAAGCTGGCTCACCCCAGGGGTTTGAGGGATTCTAAAAGAGAAACTGTAGAGCTGCTGTCATTGAACATATGCCAAAGCCCTGTGAGTCCCGGAGAACGGGGTTATTTTTGTACCCTCGGTACTTCCTGGAATTAATAATTGAATGGAACATCTGACCAATGTCCTTCTGTCTGTAGGTTTCTTAGGTCTGTTTTGCCTTCAGCTTCCCAGGATATGCAGAAACACACCCTCGGGGATGACATGTAGAAGCACAAATTATCACATAGTGGAAGTGCTTGGAATTTAGAGAAGCATTATGGCACCTGTGCCAGATCATACTTTATTGAACCAATGCGAGTGCTCTGTACTTGCTTGTTGGTTGAACTTCTGCCTTGCAGGTAGGAGAGTTGTTTGTGAAAAGTGCACCTGGTGCTAGCAGAAAAACACAGCAAGTACCTAGCTGGATTTGACAGCTTCTTTTTTCCACTGGAAGTTTGTTTTTTCAGAATGAAAAGAAGGTGTTAAAAAGATAAATGTATTAGCCAAACATACCTAAGTATATGAAATATTTAAAACCTGCCCCATTGTAGGGAAGCATTTGAGATACATTTGCAGTATATTGAGATATAAATCATAATGATTCATTGTCAGAAATCAAACCAGGAACTTCTCTTTTATGACTCTTTAGCAAATCAACTTTGGTCTTGTACATGTCTCTTTACTAGTTGCTAGCCAAATACCTACATTGATGGTTGTGACTGATTATCACATCCACCAATGGAAGCACATTTCCTAACTTACAATCCTATCTTTTTTTTCCTTTTCTTCACTTATTTTCACTGCATCAGATTTCTGTATATTTGTCAAGCAAGTTCATTTAAATACTCGGGTTCTTATCCTTCGCTTCGGAAAGGAAATCTGTAGAGTCCTTTGAAGCATCTTTTGCTTTGGATGGCCCTCAGCAATGTCAAAAGCAATTATATGTCAGTTATGTGAAATGATTTTTGAAAGTGCCTGTAAAAATTAAAATAGATGTTTCTGTGCACTGTACCAACGTCTTCAGCCACTCAAATGTTAGAGTGCTCCAAAACAAAACTATACAAAAATACTACACGGTGATGGAATAAATGCTGACAGTTTGAGATGTCACTGTTTAACTGCCTTGAGAAATTCCATTTACTGAAAATAATTCACATACATGTTTGAAACATTCAGGCCTACAGTAATTAATTTTCAGCCGAATTGATTTCTGTATGCAAATTGCTCTGAGTAATTATGCAGAGAGGGAGCATGCAAGAGAGAAAGAGAGACTTAAATATCTGAGCTTGTTAATCGAAGACATGTTCTCCCCTAGACTTGGGGGAGGGCTAACACCAATTTTCTCCCTAATGAAGCAGAATGATTTATGCCAAGATTTGCAGAAGCAGAATAAAAAACATTGGTAATTATTTGCAATTGATATGGGGGGGGGGGTAATCTGTTATTAAATAACAATTTTTAAAATGAAAATTATTAACAATACCAGCTCTGAGAAGAAATGTTAACTCAGCTCCAGTAAACAACAGAGTCTTAGCCACTCAATGTAGCCACTTACCAAACTGTAAAATAAGAAAATCTGGGGCAAGAGTGTAGGCAGAAACCTTCTGAATGGCTATAAAAGCCTGGAAGTCCATCCCAGGCTTACTTGGGTGCCTCGTTCGTACAAGGGCAATGGGGTAGTCCCATTGCATTTGGATTAAGCTCTACCCACAGTCTAACCTCAGCACGTGGGTTGGTTGGAGTATACCACTGGACCACTGAAAACTATCATGTTTTCACAGAGAAGCAGAGCAATGTTCACTTGAGTGCTCTTTAAGTTAATATGTATGGGCATGTTCACCTTAAGAAAAAAAAGCATAAATTCATCATCTACTTTAAAGCTGAGTAGAAGCTCTAATTCTGGGGGAAAGTCTATGGTTTACTTCAAACAACTGAAATGTTAAAACCGAAACTGGTTTTAGCCATCATGTGTTAGCCATCATGTGTTGAAAACATGCCCTTTCCCTAACAAAAATCAAGGGCAAAGTTTGTAGAGACTTTTATTAATACATGTTTAAGCTGGCTGCGTGGCTTCTTACACGTTTGCTATACAACAGTTTTCATGGAAGTATATAGTAAAATTCCTCCAAGTCACTACTTAGCTGCTTTGATCACACTTTGTCTTTGGCTGTCACTATGCTGTAAGTGGAGACAAGATGCTGATTTGAAATGTTGCCTCTTAGATCTGAGGTTTGAGATGAGCTGCCATTTGAGCTTCATGCTGAGTGGGGAGGAAGCCAGGTGAGGAGTCAGCCTTCCGCCCCTGCCTGCCCAGACCAGCTTGCGTTCACAGCTATCTCATTCCCGCGCCCTAGCTGCTGGCTTGTATGGCCAGGAGCTCTGCTTTCCTTCTCGTGCTTGCTTGTGGAGTATTGCTGGAATCAAGTAATACATAATAATATTGAAATGCACACCTATAATGTAACGCATCATTTGATGGAGAGGTTTTGGTTTTTTATCTATCTCTTTTGTCTTAAAATATGCGCTAGGATCTCTGCATCGAAGACAGCAGGTCCCATTTTCCAGTTCATCATACCTTTCTCAACAGATGTTGTTCTT
The DNA here is from genome assembly GCF_964188355.1 of Buteo buteo. Taxonomy (NCBI): domain Eukaryota; kingdom Metazoa; phylum Chordata; class Aves; order Accipitriformes; family Accipitridae; genus Buteo; species Buteo buteo. The sequence continues at coordinate 5,089,461 of NC_134194.1, forward strand.
TTCTCATATAGTCAGAACAGTTCCAAGGGGATTGCATAAAAGCAACTGCTCTTGACATTTCATTATGCAGAAGTATTTTTGTCATTGAGTGATCATAGTACTTATTGTCAGGCAATTTTGAAAACAAAAAACCCAATATTTACATAATGCTGTTTCTTTTTGATTGTGTAGTTTGTTTCAGCTCCACTAAACAGCTATGAGTTTGAAATTACTCTCTTCCCCCAAACGAATGGTCATAAAAACGGAATCAAGCTCATAAATCTTTCTGTGAACTAGTTGTACAGTTTCTGCAGGATTACACATCCATTGCTGCAAGACATTGAAAGTATTTATTTGTTATCACCCTTTTAAAGTCAAATGTGTGAAAAATAAATTTACTGTGTTGTGATTAACACAATGACCCACAGCTGCAGCGTATAGAGCTACAGTCTTTTAGAGCAACTTCTTCCTGTACTGCCCTTGTCTGAACTAAGGAGGTTCCTGCAAGTCATAAGTCTTCTTTTATAGTGGGAATATATAAAAACATGAAGTGTAATAGAAAAGTATCTCCAACACTGTTGTTAGGTCTTTGTCCAACACTGATTTATACTGCAAACTCACAGCCTCTGGTGAATGGTGCAGGGAGGGGAGAGCAAAGTGTGTACAGTTCATAAGCAAATATTCTCTGGTGTGCTTTCTGGAGCTGCAAGGGAAAGGGATTTGGGGTGGAACTGGTGTTTGTAATCCTTTTTGGTATTGGAAAGAGATGTCAATATACCGTTAGGAGGTTGTCCATGGTCTGATGCAATCCCTGGTGTTTATTGTTTACCAGTTATTCTGGTATCTCTGTGAGATAACCACAGAAGTTTATTAGTTTTAAGAGGGTTACTTAGGTTGCTATATATAATAAAAGCTTGACCAAAAAAAAGGAGTGCAAGTGTTTTGTCTCTTGATGACAGGAATTCTGATTCTGCACCTCTATTTTGTATAAATGGCCCTAGCACAGGTTTTGGGTCACTGCGTACATATGAAAGCCTTTCCCCTTTGCAGTGCAATCAGCTGACCTGTAGAGTACAATTTTCCTACAAAAACGTTGTGGCCAATGAAGCAGAAACTTTAGCCCATCTGAACACTTCACTTGTGCTCTGCCACACAGGAAGAGACTTCATAGCCCACAGTACCAGGACAGCTGGCCAGAAAACAGATGTCAGCAGCAGAAACATCTAGGTGTTAAGTGAGGAAGAGTAAGACTTTTGAGCCAACATAAAAAGCCAGAAATTCTAAATTTTTCCAAGATAAAAAACTTCTGAAAATGATTGCACTGAGAGATATGCAGTACTGTATTTCTCTGTATTTCAGACAGCTTTCTCCTGGGATGGATACCTCCCTTGGAGACCAAGTGTGCAGGGATTTGAACAACATGGGAAAAGCTCGGGACAGGAAACTATGAAGCCTGGACTCAAAAAAAGATAGGCAGGGTGACTGAAGTGGGTTTTCATCAAAGAATTTACATTCATGTGAAACCTTTCATTCCAGTTCTGGCTCGACAGGTATCCTCTCCAAAAATTTTGGACCAATCCTCAGCCACCATCAGCTCAGATTAAGTAACATCAATTTCACCTTCAGTCTCAGCCTAAGGAAAAAGTAGAAAAATGTTCACATATTAAAACCAGTCTTGAGGTATTTTTGTTATTACTGTGCAGACAGACCTGAGTAACTATGTGCAGACTCTTCGACATAGAAAAAGTATGGCTGTAGTTTTCCTTTCAATCTGATAAAATAACATCTTTAAAATAAAAACCTTCAAATTTTTGCTCACTCCTCTTCCCACTTTCATTTATTTATTTGTACTTTTGGCTCTTCATTTTCAAGATTTCATACTCATTGCTTTAGGGCAGAAAGAACTGTGATGACAAATATGGTTGTTATGTTTCATCTTATTCCCAAGGGTCTTTTCTTCTGCAGATGATGAGCATCTGCTCCTAGTCATGTAGAAATCTGATTAACAAAGCATGATCTTTGATTAGCATATTTCAGAAATTGTTTCTTATTATGAGCTCTCCTTAGGGCTTGTGTTGCTTAGCAGTAGAACAACCTTCCAAACTTATTTAACATGGTGAGGAACTTTGCAGACATATAAATCCCTATTTTGACCCTTTATGTTCATATGGATCATGCATTCTGCAGAAGTGGAAAAAAACCTCAAGAAATAATAATCTGCATCATGGGGTTTTTTGCTGTCTTCTGACAAAGCCCACAGTTTTGCTTGTATTTAATAAACTTCCTGCTACTGTTTTGAACTGTAGGCAAAGGCTGTTTATAATGAATAATAAATGATGCTTCTATAGTGTGTCCCATTTAAGGATCTTCATAAGCTTTTCCACGATGAATGAAATAATTAATCCAATATATAGGTGGGGAAAAGCTTTTTTTATTATTATTGCCAGCATTATTATTCTTTTCAGATTTTAGAAGCAAGACACGGAGGTAGAGAGAAGTTGAGGAGGCCTGATTTAAAAGGAAATAGTGACTGGGATTTCCAACCACATCTTTTCCCATTCCTTTGCTTCAAACTGATGACCATTCAACAATGTTTTTCTTTTTCAATAGACAATCTTTTAATTGCAAAATATTTGAAAGTTTTGTTTCTTTTAACAATAATATATTGTGTGATGCTATTTCAGAAGGTACATACTTCAGAAGTGCATGCATTTTTATTGCCTTAGAAGACCTAAGGAGTTCCTGAAGTGGATATAATTCTTCAATTAGAGTAAATTTTACTGTGGAAAAAATGCTAAGTATTGAAACTGTGCATGATGTCACAAAGACCATGGGGGCCTAAAGCTTGCTTCTCTTCTTCATGACAAACTAATATTGACTTGCAAGGCCAAACCCACATCCCTACTCATGCAGGGTCTTACTGATAGAAAACTATGAGCACAAGGCCAGAGTGCTCTCCAGCAGCCCAGCAAGGTTGGCAGCTATTAGCCCTGGGCTCCTAGCCAGTTTGCACAATGGTTTCTGTTGATGCAGCATTTTGCATCAAGGATGTGTCACCAGCAAAAGCAGACAACGTGCATGAGCTCCAGTAAAAGAGCAAGGCCAGCTGTAAGCAAGCAAAAGTTCTGGTCATTAAATTTTTTCGTGTGGATATGACCTTTGAATTACATCAGCCCACTGAACCTATGATCTGGTGACCGTTCATGCTCCAAGTGGTACTTACTTATTAAAGGCTTTGCAGAAGGAGGGTATGTTACTCTGTTTTGCAGTTTAAGAATATCTACGTAGACAGATAGGTAAGGAAATTGTGGCTTGCTATTTCAATCCCTGTCAAATATCTACCTCGGTCTTTAACTCAGTCTCCGGTGAGAGCAAAGTAAGAGGATTAAGAATGTGTATCTCACCTGCTGTGTTCTGGGAATTTAAGGAGCGGGGGATGGGCACTTCTCATGTGCATGTTAGTCTGACTTGGAAAAGACACCAAGAGGCAACAGCAAAACACCCCTGAAGGGCCTTTTTAGCCTTTGGTCTTTTCAGTGGGACAGACCCTGGCCGCTCAAACACTGCCTATATATTTTCCTAATGGCAACTCATTGGATGTTGATGCCTTGTTGTTTATGGTGCAGGAAACAGATGGTCTTTTCTCCTTCCTTGCTCACTTCACCTTTTCTATCAGTTTTAATGGCTTTAAAAGAAAATGCTTTTAACACTTCTGGTTTGTTTTTACGATTTCCCCATGTCTTGCACCAAAGGCATTCCACTAAATACATACGCACTAGTGAAGCTCAATTGCCCATCACAAATGTGTAATGGGTGTTAATGTGGCAAGAGCTTGTAGCTATGGCTGTTTAAACCAACACCGAACAGCTGCAGCACTTTAGCACTCCAGGAAAACAGAAGAATCCTCTGCTTGTTGAAAGTACGTTTGCTGCCATATAAAGAAATTTGGTACATAGCAAACTGAAACTTCTTGTACTTCAAATAGTATCCTTTAAAAGTTTCTCTGATCATTCAGTAAAAGTGGGAAGCTTAGTTATCATAATATGCAATAAGAGGTTTATACAGTCCCCAAAATGAAACTAGGAGTTGCCCATTTCCACGAGTGGCCCATTATGTGGGGAGGGAGGGGAGAGGTAAAATGGGATTTGAGGGTACATTGAAGAGGCATAGAAAGTCAAATCCATGGCAAAATAATGTCCAAAAGAAGCTTATCTAAAAATCACTTCTTAAAGGTGAAATTTCTCTGTATGTCTGTGACTTCCCTTCTTCTGAAGTATTTGTATAACCATTTTTTGAATATTTGTAATTCATCCTGGCAGATACGTTGTATTGCTGATCTTTAGAAGCATCCTTTTGTAAAAGAACGAATTTAGATAGATAGCTTTTCAAATGGGACTTGATTGCAGAAAAGTATTTATAAAAGATTTTCCCAGGTGGGATCAGTGCTCTAATTGGAGTGGTATCCAGCATAGCACTGTATCGCTCCTCTTTTTTTTATTTCCAAGATTACCAAATCACCACTCATTTAAGGAAGCGTTCTATAGAAACTTGGCAGGAGCAGACAGACTTGCACGCTGGCAGGACAGCAAATACTGTCTGCCTCTGCTGAGCTTCTGTAGGGACCAGGAGGCTGCTCCGGCACCCACGCCAGTGCCTAATGCACCAGCATCTTCTCGCCTCTGTGAAGGAGCAGCTCCTGCCTCGACTGAGATCAGACCCTCGCTCACTTTGGGTGCTAAACAGGATGATCCCAACCCAAATCCTAATTTTACCACATCAGGCCTCTGATATATGCTTAATATCTTCATTTATTTGAGAAGAGGGGAAAGGTATGTGCAGTTCTAGTAAAACCCAGTGTAATATGCCATGTGCTAATTTCTTCATTTAGTGTTAGGAGACATTTTTGTGTATAAAGAAAAAAAATAAAGGGGCTTTTCAGACTCTCACTGCTCCTTTCTGAGTGTGTTTGGGGAAAACGGTTTATTGCAAGCTAAATGAGGATCTTTGCAGGAGCCTCCTGTTAGAATATTGGCAGTGTATCGCTGTGCCACTTCGGTCTCTGAGTGCCCTTTTCAGATAAGCAGGGCATATGTGTGTGTGTGTGCACACGTGTGTGCACATGTGTGTTAATCCTTGTGTCGTGGCTAAATGCCAATTTTAATGCTTACTTTCTGTCTGCAGGCCTTTAAGTCTATTTGCATCATCATTACGGTCCAGCATTATTCACTCCTTTGAGTCCACTATTGTGCTGCCTTGCAGTATGCTGTCATAGAGAGGCAGATTTTAACAAGAGGATTAGGAAATGTGTATGTTCAGGAGGAAGGTTCATGGGATCTTTCCTAATCAAAACTGTAAAGAGGGTACCAAAGCATAAACCCTAGTACCCTGCACTTTCCAATGCAGGATTGCATGTCACTCTTGCACATTGATGACTCCTGACTAGCTGCAGTACCTCAAATCATCCATCGCATTAGAGGGAGAGAAGCTCCCTGTACTGCCGCCATGTCCTTTTCTCCAGCAGCTTAAGAACTGTTGAGAGAAAGATTGACCACTGTGTTATTCATCCTGGGCCTGATGGAAGTACTGAAGATACATTTCTGGGCTATGTGTCCCTGTCTGTCCCCCAGTCCCGTCAGGCTCCTGTTGGGCTGCTGGAGAGAAGGACAAAGCAGCAGTGATCACTCTGCGGGGAACCACAACCTCAGACCAAAGCAGGGATGCTACCACCAAGAGGGGGAACATTGGATAGTGTCGGAAGGAGAACAAAGAGTGTAAGGACTGACTTTAGAGGAAGAAATTTCTCTGGGGAGCATTAGCAGGGACAACAGCTTGGGCATATTTGCTCTGAGGTAGCAACTCATCATGCTTTCTAATCTCACTTCTGACAGCACTGTTAGTGATGTAAACTGTTGTATAAAAGCCCAGGATTATTTTATTGTTATTACTGCTCTTCTACTTAAGCATTTTAAGTACAGGAGATGCTTGTCTGTAAAAATTAGAAATAACTTCTACAAAATAATATGCCTGTTATACATAGTATCTGTGAAACTAAATTTATTAGCACTCTGCAATATGTCAGTTATTAGACAGCTTCTAAAATACCAGTCATTTTGTTACTTGTGAGTGTATTTCATTCCACCATAACTTTGCTATGAAATAAACAGCATGATATAGAGTATTATACCAGAACTTCATCCCAAAGTATCATGTCTAATATTAATGTGAATGCCAAGTTAGACTCAGATCACTGTTCAATAATCAGAGTCTTTAAGCTCTCCATCTATCTTTCTACTTAAACATCTCTATTTAACATGCAGTCTGAAAACAACGGCACGTACTCTAAAATGGCAAAGTATTTATTCACTCAGATGTGGGAGTGTTCATTCTAACCAGTTGTCATCTGTCAACCAAGAGATAACTTTATATGCATTTCTCACTTTCTTTTTTAATATGTCTGGTTTTTTATAGCCCTTGATCCATCCAAAGATCCATGTTTGAAGGTGAAGTGCAGCCCACATAAAGTGTGTGTCACTCATGACTATGAAACTGCTATTTGTGTAAGCCGCAAGCAGCTGGTACACAGGTAAGGAAACTTTAAGTTATTTGAGGTTTTTGTGTCTTCACAGGCATACAGTATGATGAGAAGAAGTAAAATGAGAAAACTCCAAAATGGACATGAAAAAACATACTCTTAAAACATTCCTTTAAAGTTTAATTTGCATTTTTTTTCCAAAAACAAACAGAAGTCTTATTATTTATAACTGAGGCTATTCCAAAAAGATGAACTGGAACATGGTGCACCATGTAGTCTGGAGTGCAGAATACTATCCCAGTTCTGGGAGTGGTTTTCTCCTCCCAGAGAGCAGTAACTACACATATGTTAAAATCTGAAAACCTGGAATATGAAAACATTGTGTCAGAGACATCTACAGTTCCCGTAACTTAATTAGAAGCAATTAAAAATATTAATAAAGGGCTTTTTTTTAAACATATCAAACCTCTGCTTAAATTTAGTAAAGAACTGAAAAATGTTGGTGGAACTTTGTAGAGCATCTCCCTGGTGAGTCACATAATTACAGAAATCTCCAGATCTGATGGCTGAATGACTGAATTAAGAGCAAATAAAATAGCTAATATGTTAAAAGCTTTGGCCAAGATGTTCAAATTAGACTACAGAACTTCACCGAAAGAAGCTATGAATAAACAAAGAAAAGCCTCCTTGAGCATAGGTTGAAATATGCTATGAACAATCAAGAATGAAGATATTTATAAACAATTTTAGAGAAAACAAACTAACATTGCCCTACTTTGGAAGCAGAACAAGTAGAAACAGCAAGGAAACCGGTCTCAAGTATCTCCAGAGGCTCTCTGAGTCAAGACCCGGAATAAAACTGAAGAAATAAGCCCCTCCACTTGCCAACAGATGTCAAATAAAACTGTACTGCTGTAATGGGCAACTTGGAATGGTTGGTCTGTACTTTAAGAAAAATACGTTGTCTTGCTTTCATTATATTTGAGTGACAAATCTGGGGACTGGTCTCCAATTGCTTTCCCTATTTAGTAGTGAAGCAAAAATTCACCTGTAACAACTCAGGTCCCTCAATGTCATTGTCAGCTGAGATTGTAGTTCCACAACTGTTTAAGCCAAACTAAATTCAGGATGATCTGATTCCCAGGTATTAGTACTACATCTCATCTTACCTCACTGCTACCTGCCTGAGGAAGCTAATACAGTAAAAAAAAAAAAAATTGCATTTGATTTATAATACAAAGTTAATGGTGTAATGTGCATAAGGCAGTATGTTTAATCTTTGGTTTTCAATATGGAATGAACCCTGGAAGGGTGTTAGGAGTGTGTCTATGTGCAGTGCTTACATTCTAATGACATTTTTGGCATTACGTAGCTTACATTTTCTAGTTAGGATGGATTTAAAGTGCTTACATTATATAGTAGTCCTTATGATATATAGACATAGATGTTAAGCCAAATGCTTTCTGAGCTATTTCCAGTATTTAATGCCCCAAAAGTGGTCAAAATGATACAGAGTAATGGTATAGAGGAGGAGCTGAATATCCTTTTTTTTCCAGAAACCAGGCTGTGTTTCATGTGATCTCTCTGTGATTTCTCCACTGCCTGCAGCTATTTCAGCTAACCTTTGAGGAGCACTGTGACTATGGAGATGAATAGAAAAGTATTGAAAACTTACTTTGAAAATTCTCCAAACAATTTCCTGCAAGTTTTGTAATGCTGAAAGAACTACTGCTGATGTGTGATAGTGGCATATCTGTCCCCAAAGTGTTTTTATTCTCAAAATATCCAGCTACCCTTGCCTCAGAGGGTAGACATGTCAATGAGGAAAGTAACTAGGCCAAATTGTCTGCTGATTTGAATCTGTGGAGTGACACCACTAAAGATTTTCATCTTTAGTCCCACAACATTCTGTTCTTTTTTCTGTGCCTGACCTAAATACTCCAGTCATATTTAAGGGTGTGTTAATCAGGAGTAAATGCATTACAAGAGGTGGAGTTGCACCTATTTAAAAGTAGGGAAAGCCTGAATATATTAGTGTGGTCATATGTGTAGTAAGAACCATCAAATAACACAGCACCATTGCGATTGTTTTGCACATCCACAGTGATTTTGGGTGTGCTCAGAAGGATTTTCCATTTTATGCATCATTATCAACTTGCTGTAGTGGCTTTACAAAGCATGTAGGCTCAGCAAAAAGTAATCAGGAGAGCAACATCTTGTGTTATTGCTGAGGTTTCCAGACAGAGCTGCACGGATTTGCATCACCTGATTAACTGGCCTACTGAAGAGTTGCAGCACAAGGAAACTGTATTTTTCCAGGCATAGTGTAGCTAACTTTGAAATCACCAGTGACAACACATTGCCATTGCTGTTTCATTTCCTTTGTGCTGGAATGCACACTTTTTAAACCACTGCAAGAATACAATAACAGCGTATAAAATTGAGTTAAATGGAAACTTGTTATTTTATATTTACTCAGACCCTGGCTCCCTGATGACTAACTCATCCTGTAAAGCTTTCAGTCTCATGCCTTTAGAGTAACTCTCACATCTGGCAGCACGGCTGCCACATATTTCACAGTGCTGTGGCTTTGATCCTGCCCATGGTGACCTGCTGGATGTGGGATCCCCTGACCCAGCTGACAGGGCACATGGGCTGGGTCCATGGGAGAGCAGCTCACGGTGCCGGTCGGTTTGGTTGAGGGTTACCCCAGGGGTGCCAAAGGAGCCTGCTAGAATTCCCGTGCCCCAGGGGCAGCCTGGCAGCCTGACCCATCCTGTGCAGCCTCCTCCTTCCCCCCCCTCCACAGTCACCTAGTGAGCGGCCCTTGGTCTTGAAAATAAGGGAGAAGATGTCTGAGAGGTGTTTCAGACAGATAATAGCGTTTTGTCAGCACATCCTCTAAGGCGTTTACAGTACAAATTGGACAGGGCATTAAGAGAAAAGGCAAGACTGAGCAATGATTGAAGAGAGTGTAAAAGATAAATTTGAAGGTGCCTTCTTATATGTTTAACAGTCCTTGGACTAATGATGGAGCCTTATGAAATCTTTTGTGTGGCTTGAAACCCCTTTCAATTTGGACATGATCTATGAGGAAGGTTCGTTATTAGTTCAGTTTTGCATGAAATGCAGTACTTAATATCTCTCAAAGATTACTCATACATTTGCAGTCCTGGAAAACTTCATGCCATTTGTCTCTTCTAGTGTTGCTAGTGAAGCTGGTGGGAAGGAAAGATGTCACTTGTGGGCTTTTCTGAAAAGAACAGAAGTAGAAAAGAGGATTGATGAAAAAATAATGGGCATATTAACATGTCCAGGGCTTACAGCTTTTTTCAGTCCATTTAACTGGCAATCACCAATTAGTTCATCACTGCAGTGTATGTCACTCACAAAGGTAATCATGCAACCTCTCTGCTTCTCTGCTGTGACTTAGAAATCCGGCTATTTACTCAGTAATTCTTAAGTATTTTTGAAGCTACTGTTGCTGACAAAAAAGGCCACTACTGAGTTCCTCACAAATTTATTTTTAAGATCTAGACAAGTTCCCAGATCATAGAATCATAGAATGGTTTGCATTGGAAGGCACCTTAAAGATCATCTAGTTCCAGCCCCCCTGCCACGGGCAGGGACACCTTCCACTAGACCAGGTTGCTGAAAGCCCCATCCAACCTGGCCTTGAACACTGCCAGGGATGGGGCAGCCACAGCCTCTCTGGGCAACCTGTCCCAGTGCCTCACCAACCTCAGAGTGAAGAACTTCTTCCTTACATCTAATCTAAATCTACCCTCTTTCAATTTAAAGCCATTACCCCTTGTCCCATCACTACACACCCTTGTACAAAGTCCCTCTCCGGCTTTCCTGTAGGTGCCCTTTAGGTACTGGCAGGCTGCCATAAGATCTGCCCAGAGCCTTCTCTTCTCCAGGCTGAACAACCCCAACTCTCTCAGCCTGACTTCATAGGAGAGGTGCTCCAGCCCTCTGATCGTTTTTGTGCCCTTCCTCTGGACCCCACTCCAACAGGTCCATATCCTGCTGATGTTGGGGCCCCAGAGCTGGACGCAGTCCTGCAGGTGGGGTCTCACGAGAACAGAGTATAGGGGGAGAATCACCTCCCTTGACCTGCTGGTCACACTTCTTTTGATGCAGCCCAGGATACGGTTGGCTTTCCAGGCTGCAAACGCATATTGGTGGGTCCTGTTGAGCTTCTCATCAACCAACACCCTCAAGTCCTTCTCCTCAGGGCTGCTCTCAATCCACTCATCGCCCAGCCTGTATTTGTGCTTATACATCAAAAGCTTGGTCTGACCAATGTGGCAGTGTTGGCAACTACACTTAGCCACATTGAGCAGTCAATTCTCCCTCTTTCTTTACAAATCCTGCAGCTGATACACCATTTCTGGTTAGGAAGGACTCTGTTGAAAACAAGTCCAGTAAAACATCCCCATATGTGAAACTGAGCATTTTCGTACCAGTGCTATTCTATGTGCTATTTGTATGTGTGCTTTAAATTGTATCCAAAAGGGAATTCATGAATGAAGAAAATTAATAATTGCAAGAATGTCAGTGACCCACCTGCTTTCAAGAACTGCTTGGGAGCATTACAGAAAAATCTTTAACCACAGCAAATGCAGTTCTAGGGATTTACTGAAAAATTGTGCACATAAGCAAGGATTTTAAACAGCGCTGTTCCACAATGGCTATGTATTAGATCATTACCTTTTAAAATGCACTAAATATAGGGCCTATAAACCTTAAGCCTGTTGTTTTGCTCTCTTCTCTGACTCATGCATGTCTGTGTTTTCTCTTGCTTGCTTTGCTGCTAAATGCTAGTGAGGGTTTGCAAAACACCAAGGACTCCTTTGGGATAATATCTTCCTGTGCCCAAAACCTGACTCCCATATTCTCAGTGGCCTGACGGATGTGAGGGAGGACTTGTTCCTAAGCTCATGATGTTTAATTCTGCATGATTTATGTGGTAATATTTATCAAAGCCTGAATACGTGAGCAATCTATATGAGGTGTTGTAACAGACCCAAACCTGGGAGGTGATTAATTATCTTTGGATCTACTAATAACATCAGTTTGTTCCCCAGTTAGCCTTGCTGTGCTCACAGCTTTTTTCTATTGTTCATTTTCATGCTGATTCAGAAAATAATTGTTGTTCTTTTATGTATTAAGTACAATTCAGGGAAAAAAAGCATATCCCAAAGGGAACTTTACAAAAGAACATTGTTCAGCTTCCTGTTGGTGTATTTGTTAGTGTTAATTTTATGTGTTTTACTTGTATGTATTTTCTTGAATGGGCTATCACAAGCAGCAAGATGGGGGAACCCAGACAATAATAGGGCAAGACCGCTGGGTAGTTTATTCATTTTCTTGTCTTTCTCCATGGAGACTATCCAAGTAGTTTTTCTAGTAAGCTTTTATTACTTCAGAATGTTTCCAAAGTAAAGTGTCAATATTTCTAATTTCTCTGCAAATCCCTACTTTTCTTTCAGTTTGTGCTAAAATGAAAAGGGAGGGGATGTGACTCCCTAATAGGGTGAATTCTCCCCCTTTTCACTGAAGCCTTGATGCTTTCTTGTAAGCTGGCAGGTGCAAGAGTGGCAAAATTACACAGAAAATTTGAAAAATCTGCTGTAAAAATACTGTTCTTTCAATTATTATTTAATCTTAGCTGAGGAAAAATGCAGTTGTTTTCAACAGTGCTGCAGTGAAACACAGTTTGTTCATCCATCCTGGGTAGGCAGCATGCCAAAAAATGTGTTCTGGGACACTGAGGCCTTCCTAGAGTAACAGGCCTCCATAACTTTAATGGTGAGATGTGGGACTCCACTCAATAATTCAGGATAATACAGCTCTATAATAAAATCATTATGAAGATTAAATTGTTAATGTATGCACTTGGATGCAGAAAACGTAAATATCAAAATTATTTTTCACATCCCCAGAGTTTCTTCTAAGTTCTGGGATGAATTCACAGTTATGAGTTAATTTTTACTGCAGATTTGTTTATGGGCACCAAATGAATTCTTTTGTTGATTAACATTTTCAGAATTAAGGGAAGAAAACTGCCCAGTTCAGAGCAAAAAGAAAATCTTTTGACAGTTGTTTTAGAAAAAAATAAAGCCATTTCAAATTTGTTGGATTTTTTTTTTTTCCAAGTAACAATACAACAATGTTTACATCTCTCTGCAAACTGCTTTGGAGTTACTAAATGTGATTTTCCCTGAAAACAAGAAAGTTTTCATGTGAAACATTTTATCCACCTCTAATGCTGAGCATTGATTTCTCTAATCTACTGGCATAGATTTTTGCTTCAGAAGAAAGAGCGTTGAAATATTTGATTAAACACACTCACAAAAAACAACAGATTGCATTAGGTGTTTTTTCAAACAGATATATTGTACTGGGGAAATTGCCAAAATTTAGGCTTATTATTCCCAAGGGTACCTCTGACAGAATCTTGTAGAATTATTTTAATCTTCTATGAATGAAAGTTCTAGACATGAACAAGATGGAGTAAATGGCTTTTTTTTGGTAATTTGTAAACTATAATGCATTACTCTGTAAAGACTATTATTCTTTCTAATATCTAATCACTCATGGTACATTGCACAGTTTAACTGTAGCTCATGCTGTTTGTCCAGAAAAATAAATGAGAATCCAGGAAAATCAAAAGAGCGAGAGGCCTTTGAGGTCACAGCCAAGTAAAGCACATAATGTGATGTGCAAGTGGTGTGCAAGTGATGTGTGGAAGTCCTTAGAGAAAACGTGAAAGCTTTTAGAAGTATTTCATTTCTGGACTGCCTGACAACAAAGGCATGCCTCTGCTACAGTGCAAAAGCTTTGGGTTTTGCAGCAGACAAGTAACAGACATGTGGAAATCAGGAATGTTTGTTTTTCTTATGTGGGCTATGTTGCCTTGTAGTAAGACAGAGAGCACATGGTATGATGTGCCATCAATCTATGAGTGCTCAAGGGACCACTGAATATTAAGAGAGAACAGTATAAGAGTCTGGCACTATCCTTTGTTCCCCATTACAGTTATTTTTAAAATTTTGATTATGAAAATTACAGTCTAAGCATGAACCCCAAAAGGTCACTAGCTTTTCCTCCAAGACAGTTTCTGTCTTTAACAGCCTGGGATTCAGTCCAAGGATGCTTAAATATTGGAACAGCACTCACTGGTTTTAAAAGCAGATATTACTCTCCTGAACAGGATAATCTGTAAACTGTAGGTCTCATTTTCCAAGTGGTCCATTTCTCAGTTTCAACTCTGCCTAAGGTAAATTGCTTTTAACTAAAGAGACCATAGGGAGAGTCTGTGGAGGGACTGGCTTTCATCAATCAAGATGATATGAGCTGGTTCTGTTCTGAGTCACGAGAGTGACCTACTGGCTGCCAGGAGTTTCTGCACAAAAATCCTCCAGTTTCTTATTTTCTGGAGGAAGCTGGCTATGGTATCTACCCTCAAGAGACAAGACTTCATGTACCTTTTAGGCTGTTTTCTGGCTTTCCCGAGCTCTAGATACGCTGCTGACTTTGGTGTATTTCAAACCTCAGAGGTAAAAGACTCCGGAACCTTAGCAAACAAGTAGAAGGAAAGATCCACCTTCCTTGACTTTAAGTACTGCAGTCATCTTTAAAGCTGAATTCAAATATAGTTCCTGACTCAAAGCAAAAAGCTTCCAAGTTTTGCACCATGCATTTTGGAATTTCCATGCATTTTCAAACTTCCACAGAAGAATGTAGACATGCTAAAGTATGATCAGACAAAGCATGGACATATCCCATGGAAATGGCACAAGATTGTCGCCAATAGCCTAGATGGGAAACTTTCTGCATCCCGAGGCCAATTAGCCACTCTGCACTTCTCTCCCCAGAACTGGTAACTCATTGCTAGTCATGCTTCATCAGCTTTAGAGCTCATTAGAATAGTGCAAGGTGACTGTCGCCTATTGGACATGAGTAATTTTTAAAATATATGGTAGTGCACAGCTCTTTTATAATGGATTTTAGAGTGTGTAGTCCTTATCTCTGTCTGCTTTGGCAATAGCAATAGGTGAACTCATTCTTGCTATCAACAGGGGATTGACTGTATTTTATTCACAGTCACCAAGCACCTGGCTGCTGGGGTGAACATCTCACTGCTAAGGTCATTGTCTTTTACTCTGCAGCTCCTATCTTACTGTGCTCTACTTTACTGTGAGGATGCTGCAGGCACAAGAGGAAATACAATGGTTATTGAGACATTCTCCTGCTGCAGAACTCCTTTTAGACCAGTATCAGAGCACTCGCTGAAAACCACCTCAATACCTCTGGATACCTTTGCTGTCATCAGAAAGTTATTATAGTGAATAGAATAAGAAAATAATCTATTATATTCTGCACTTTAATTAACATTTATAAATAGTTTGTGCATTTAAAGGTAATATTATTGGATGGATTGAATACCACTTTGTAAAATTCCTGCTTTTAATATTTCAAGTTGTACGCTTTTAGCAGTATATAAAAATGGACCAGAAGTGACTTCTTGGATCATTAAGTTCAGTCCCTCTGCAAGAGTATCATATAAACTTTTTTTATTAGCCTACCAAGTTCTGTCTTAAAGTTAATAAGGTTTATTGCCCCCTCTACTCTGTTTGGAAGAATCTTAGCATCTCAACCCTTCTGGTTAGAAACCTGCTAATATCTAGCTTAAATTTATTCAAATCCAGCTAAAACTTCTGGAGTTTTCCTAAATGGTTCCTCAGTATTTATTTGGAAATAATGACTTTCTGTGGTTTTGCTAGACTTAAGCAAATGCTCCTACTCTTTTCTTACAGCTCTCTTAAAAACATATTCCTCTTGACTGTCTTAGTTTTCCTTTGTGGCAGAGCTTATTGGGCTTGGCTGCTGAGATCAGTCAAGAAATTAAACTCAAAATTATCACTTTGTCTTCTTGCTATTTAAACTCTTTACACATCTTTAGGTATTATATTCCCTCTGAGTCATTGCTTATTAAGATTTTAATCTTTATTTCTTAAATTAATCCCCTCTTTTAAGTGCCTGTTCTATTCATGCCTGCTTTAAACCTGTGGTTGTCCTTCCCTGAGCCCCAGTAGAATATCTGCAATTGGAATGTCTGTATTCCAGGTGGGCTTTCAGCTGAGCTTTCTGGAGGACAGTTCTGGCTTTAATGTTCTGTGTACCTCTGGATTGATATACAGTCCAGAATTGGGTATACATATATGGAATTTACTGTTTCAAGGATTTGTACATAGCATTCTACATTTGTTTCATCCTCACTAGAAACATACAATAGCCAAAATTACTTTTCTTGGATCAAAACATTTTTTATTAACATGATAACAAAAAGAGGGGGAGGAGGGAGTTTGAAACAAATACAAGCCATACCTAATAGAGCATTACATATAAACTATATATAAAATTCAGTGTTTAGAGCTCTGAGTTCTGACTAATGTGAAACTTAAATGTATAATGGTGGAAAATGCATGTCTGAAAGCTCATGTGTGAATGTAAGTTTGTGCAGCAGTTTCATAGGGAACACAAGCAGCAGGAAAACTTAAATACATGAAAGAGAAAATAAGGGCAACACAATGTTTGTTCTTCAATGGTTTTACTATCTCAGTGGGCTCTTTTGGTGACTGCAGAATTGGTCATATATAAACCTCTTGATATAGCTCTTATCAACTTGTCAAGAGCTAGCATTCAAAGCTAAGTTAGCATCCAAAAACTCCTGTTTCCCTTGAGATATCTAGAAGAAGGCTGAGTTAAAAGTTCAATCACCTCCTCCATGGCATTTGTCTCTTCCTGACTTGGATTGTGAGCTGTTTATAGCATAAAGGATGTTGGCTTTTTTGTTGTTTGGAAAGCTCTTCTTGCTCACTCTCAAGTGAGCAAGATACGAAAACAGTAATTGGTATAAATGTCAGCTGCTTGGCAAATGTCAAGAGATTTGTCAAGAAATGAATAATGAACAAATGAATAAAGTTGGATGAGACTCTGCCTTTGTATCCTCATCCTGTAAGAAGACATTAGGCTTTGCATGCTTGGTAATTCTCGGATTTTTAATGCTTTTTCAAACAACCTTAACACATCATCATTATCACTATTATTAAAATATAAACAGGTAGGTATATTCAGATGTGGGACCCAACAGGACAGTTCTACAGGCTGTCCTTATACCTGTCAGCAGTACCACATTTGACCATTTATCTTGGAGGTCGCATGCATGTCTTTTTGCCTTGAGTTGTTGGCTGACTTTATGACTACGTTAACCCTCAAATGACTTGGAATCTGCAGTCTTTCTGGGTTTACCACAGCCCAGTAGATTAAGAAGGTATTTCCCAATTCAAGCTCTTTGTATTTTCTATGTGCTAAAAATCTTAACCACAGAATTGCTGGGAGCAAATTTGTAATAGTATTTAATACGTGTCTGTATTTTTGCTGTTTATCCCTATCTTAAATCTGTTGAGTAATCCAGTCAGTCAGAAATTATTATTTAATGTTTACAAATGACCTCCAATGCTCCGAAAATTATTCTGTATTTATACAATAATCTGTTTACTGGAGATTCTAAATTTATTGCTGGTTTTTGCTGTAGAAGCCCCAGGACATGAATGTGTTCAGTGGAAAAGTCTTTTTAGTGCTAATAAAAGGCATGGTTTTGTAAGATTGGGACTGATGTTTATGGCAAAGGAATTTTATTAAAGCTTTTCTTCAATTTCCAACATCCCATTATATTGGAAAAAGTATTAAATGTGCAGCATTTTAAAATCTACCTTTTGATAAACAGCATTATACATTGCAATTCAGTGAATGTTACAAACAATATTTTTTGTATGAAATTTTCAAATTAGGCCTTAAAAATATTGCATTTCATTTGATGCTGGTCAGCTTGCTGCTTTTTACAATCGTGTGTCTTCAATATGATGCAGACTCAACATATCTAACTTTTAAACCTGCTAAAGACTGATCTTTATTGTTTGTAAAACAGTTCTATATTTTACCATTACTCTTCTGAGATTTCCCAGTTATTGCTTCTAAAGCCTTTCGCTAGCAGTGAAAGGCGTTGCTAACAATAGGCTAAAATTCTAATGAGTTGGGCCAGACTCTTCTTTTACACCTCCTGCCTTACATAGTTCACAGCTTTCTATCCTGTGTGTATGGCTCTGTTGGGTGGGAAACCTTGGCTCCTCTAAAGGTGGAAGTGGTTTTCTGCAGAGTTCTGCTGAATTTCTTATCTGGTTCAATATCCTTCATCATTTCAGGCACAAAACTTCACTAGGAAAAATGATGAAGCCATATCCAAGACCACCCTGAGGAATTCAGCAACGAGTATCTTTACAGGCTTTCATTTTTGAGTTAAAGCTTGCAAAAAACTTACACTGTGAAGACCTTTTCCACATAGGTTTGCCAGTTCCAAACTAGATTAGCAACAAAGGTATGAATGACAGCTAATATAAGAAGTTGAAAAAGGTAGTCTTAGGTGTTTTATCCCTTTCACAGCCATGCAGTTCCATCTAATGGCACTCTTTTGAAAGAAATGGCATATGGAAACAAGAGAAAGGAGCTTCTTGCATCAATCATTTTCTTATTTGGTGCAAGTTATGTTATCAAAATTAACTTTTAATCTGTTACTTCCTGCTTCTGTAATATTTCAATTTCTATCATTCTCTTTTCATTAATAAGCTTATGATTGCCTGCTTAGTGCTCTGCCAGAACTCATCAAGAGCTCAACCTACAGATTTTCAATTTAGTCATTTTATATCAGATTAATTCAACCAACGAACCACAAATGACATTATTTATGGACATGAGCCACCAAAGTACAGTCTGTTTAAAGCTCTGTACATAGGGAGTACTAATGATGATTAGAAATCAAGCCAAAATATTTTGCTTCTTTAAATATGTCAGTTCAGGTATCACTGTTCCACTTACAAATTAATGAAAGAAAGGCAATGCTGTGCCATTAACTTTTTAGACAAAAGGAGTAATACTTTAGCACGCTTTTGAAAGACATATTGCTTGTGTCTTTAGATTTAAACCAGACTTATAATAAATGATAATTTCATTCCCAGGAGCATCTTCTGTACCTTAAAAAGAGGGGTGGAAAAAATCTTGATATTTCTGTGTAATACTTTACACTTATTATGCAGCCAATTTCTTAAGGGAGTCAAGGAAGGAAGCACCATGCCGATGTGCATTTTAATTACAGTCCATATCACCAATGCAGAACTCTTGTGTGATCTCTCTAATAATTGGAAAAGGTGATCATATGTTTGAACTTCAAAACCTAACAAGGAAAAGAAGGAAATTCACTTCTGTAGTTTGAGCTCTTCCCCTCATTCTTTCTCACTTGAATCTGCTGTGAAGGTCAGCGCTAAATTCTCAGTGCCCGTAGTCAAAAGATGAAATTTTATCTTGTATCACGCCTCTTCGTGGCTCCTTAAAACTGAAAAGAGTTATCATTTCAGGATCCCAGAACTCTCAGGATTTGGCCTGGTGGATTTGATGGTCTGGAGGCTGTGAGCAGGCAGTCCGTGAGACGATGTTGAACTCCAGCATTCACTTTCCTCAACAAGAAAATATTGATTCATTAAAGCCCATCTCATACTTACATGCCTGTAGAGCTGGAAGCCTACAGGGTCATTTTATGTTTGGAGGATCAATATTCACCTTTCTCATCTGTAAATTCAGTGGTATATCTTTTATCAAGGACTGTATATTCATTCTAAGCCACTTAACTGGCTACAGCGTAGAGCTAAAATAAATAAATAAATAAATACCAAATATATCATGATAGATTCTGTTACATTAATGAAGCGTAATTACCAGGAAACATTTCTACAGATCTGTGCTATTAATTCTTTGTGGAATAGCAGGGGCAGGAAGATTAACAAGTTTTCAAATTAGTTAAGAGAATTATCAAGCCTTCATTCTGCTATCAATTATTGGATTTATGTTCACTACTTTAACAATGAAATCCTAAAAGATTCATTTCAAGTAAATACAGAACATTCAGTGATTGCAATTTAAAAAGTCAAAATTTCTAGCAGATTCCACAGAGTTATTTCCTACTCTAATTAGTATATTTAAAAAAGAAGAAAAAGAAAACTTGTATGGCAGCCAGTGTAAAACTACCACCTCTATGAAATCAAATATTGCAATTAGATACAGTACTTAAAACTGGGGTTTTTTTAATGTTCTTGGATTAGCTCTTAATTTTGTAGAATTATCTGTATAGTCTTTGCAGTCTCAGTTTGCACTCAGCTCCCTGCTGAGATTTTTTTAACACGGGAACATTTTGAGAAAGTGGAAACAGAAATAAGTTTAAAACGAAAACAAGCTTTCAGCTTTAAGTATTGAGTAGACATGTACAGGAGTTTTCTGATGAAATGGTTTTCCTGTCAATTCAACAAAACATTTTCTAGGACTGTAAGGAATAGTTCTTGACAAGAGTCTCTCACCTCAGAAATGTGAGTAGGATGGTGAAGAGACCTTGAATGTAGAATGTAAAAAAGAGAGGTTCAAGCCTGGTCACTCAGGTAGAATGGTCTTCTGGATCTTCTGATAAGTGGTTATTGCCTTTTCTTTATGGCTTTCCCTGAAAGTCTGTAGCTTTTATTCCTTTCTCTTGGTGTTAATTGGAGAAGGGATTTGGTCCCATCAGCCTGGGTGAGTGCCTTCGTCACTGGGTTGTCAAACTGGTATCTGTCCATGTCTGACCCAATGAACATTTCATTAATTATGCAAAATTCACTCAGTAGCCTGATGGTTATGGCACTCAACTGGGACTCAAGCTCTACTGAGTCTGTACTGCTATTGTTAACAGAAAGGTAAATAAAATCCACTCCCATGACATTCCAGCATACAACCTTTAAGAAGTCAGTAAAATCAGACTGATGTAATCACCACCCCCTGTCTTGATGATATGACAAATTTACTTTATATTAAAGTGGTGAAGAGAGTCTATAGCATGCAGTTACTCCCAAATGACATGAGCATTCAATTATCATTTGTACCTAGAGAAGATAAGGCATTATTTTCTTTCATTATTATCTCAAGAGGCATGGTATGGCTTTGCTCCTGGAAAAGTGTCCAGAGACATTTTCTCTACTCTTTTCATTATTTGGGAGTGACCTAGCATTGCTGCTTTCATATTTTATTTCTACAATGGTAGAGATGAAACATATTGGATTATGATTTCTGAAAGATGCAATCCTTTGTCTGGGTCTTCACTGGTTTCTGATGAATGCCTACTATCCAAAAAAAAAAAAATTCTCAGTCTTCTTTCTTCTCCATTTTCTGGGACAGTATCTTTAATAAGTGGATATTGCAAAGTAGACTTTCCCAATAGCCTTCAACTAGTCTTTTTTTCTCAGAATTCTCTTTGCATACTGAAGAACAGGCAATTTCTGTCATTATCTCTCTTCACACTTTTCCAGGAAAATCAAATGCTTCAGCGTGTTCTGAGGACTTGCTACTAGACCTGCAGGATTCAGGAAAAAAAATCTCACAAATCTTGTGAACGCTTAGTGATGTGATCACTCTAACTACTGCAGTAATTTGCTTATATTGCATTTTAACTCTAGCAGCAAAACTTGTCATGAAATAAATTTTCTCTGACAGTCTCTGTAGTTTTCTCCTGCCTAGAAGATCAGCACTTTGAAAAGAAATTATTTTGTCCCTTAATGAGGGCTTATGTTACCTCACACATCTGAATAACCATGCTTCTATACAACATAACATAGTTTTAAATTAAAGAACATTTTTTGTACCTTGAGGCTCTTTTACAGCCCCGTAAAATTTCAAAATTATGTTACTTTTCAAAAAAAGGAAATGTACCTGAGGGCTAAAGCATGCTGTGCAGTTCATTGGAACCCAATTATTTTCACTGATATATTTTATCTCCTGTTTATTTTTATGTATTTTTATTTTTCCTCTGGCCTAAACTATATTCTCATCTTTAGCGTTTTCTCATCTTTCTTGCAGCACCATACTGAATCTGTAATACTTTACACTTCTTATTGTGCAGCCAATTTTTTAACGGAGTCAAAGAAGGACTGTCCCAACAGTTATGATTAGGATTAGAGGAGCTTTCATCTGCAGTCCCAGTTTTGACCCAAACTGAATGAATCATCTGTTAATTTTTCATGTAGCACACTCTGCTAGAAAGGAGTAGTTTTGTAATAGTTTTGGAGGAGATATTTGAACTAAGTTATTTCACTTTTGCAAAGAAACCTTTGCAAATGATGTTGTTTACAATTTACCTTAAAAACACGGTAGTGACATTTTGTTCTGAAGTAATATTTAAACTATCGCTGATGGAGAATACAGCCTTAAGACTTCAGATTATGTTGCAATTTTGTCAATTTTTCTTCTGTTTCCCCTTTTTCTTTCTCCTTTTACTGGCAATAATTTTGAGCCTTCCAACTGTATTAATCTCAAGAGGCTTCATAAAATACAGAGGATAAATGTGATCTAATTACTCTCATTAAATCAGATTATTAGTGTTCTTTGTTGGAATTGGTGAGAAACTGTTTTCTTGTCTCCTCACAAATTTGGAGTTTTAGCATTTTTCCATCTTAACAAAAAGAAAAAATCTTGACAAAATTCATGTTCAGATACACAATAAGGTTCAATCAAATTACTTTAAGTGTTTGTTCATCTGATCTTGAAATATTTCAGTTTGATTTTGATGTTTCTTTTTTAACAGCTTCTGGTGTAAGTTTTGCTTTAACACAAAAAGGCTTTTAATATAAACTAGCCTATAATTCTGAATTTGGGTAAGTAAAATATTTTGACAAGATTAGCTCTTTTCTCCTTCAGCATCCATTTTCCCATGGATTATTTTGGTTTCAACTAGTCGGCAGTCGCTTCTTTGAGAAGGAAACGTTAAGTATGTTTCTAAACTTTCCATATTCTCAGTTTCAAGACAAGGGTCACTGAGGCACCAACTACTTATCCTGACGCACAGGAAATAAAGTACTGGGTGGGAAATGATGATTCTAGAAAATAAGGTCAAAATAGCTGAGAGAGAGGTATTTATAACACCTTTTAATATCCTTTTATTTGCTGAAGTTTGATGGAATTTGCTAAAAAAAGTGGGGCAACAGCTCTTTCAAACAAGTGATTACTTGGCAGTAGCATACCAAGCTATCCATACTCTGCTAGAAGGCTATTGCTGAGATTCTTGGATGGCTGCATGCCTTACATCTCGCAAACTACCTGGTCCACAGCAATATCCTGTTACTGTGTGCTTTGTTACGGCTTATGGCTGTACTGTATTTCTTGTATTTATCTGTATTTATGCAGCTACTAAAGAGAATTGTCTTTGCATCATCCACACATAGTATATAAAGTTTAGTAAGAAACAATATGGTATGCTTAGCCTAGTTTTGTTATTGTAACTCTGTCACAGCTTTATTATGATAATATCCAGGAAAATGTTATTTAATATGTATGGGGAGTGACAGCTGGGAATTTTGCTTTGCTGATTTAGCTAGCCTCTAGCTTTGATCACCACGCAACCCATCTTCTTTTATGAAACAAAACAAACCATCATAATTAGTTGGTTGTTACAATCAGTGATCATCAACTGCAGAAGTCTAATTAACCTTAGTAGTAAAGCATAATGTAAGTTTTTTTGTTTGTTTGTTTAATGAGTTAAGAAGTCAAGAGAACAGGGTTAGTTAAAAAGTGTTGAAAACACAAAGAATCAAACCTGCTCCTCTAGTCTAGCATCCAGTCTCTTGCCTTGCTCAGAAGATGACTCAACAGATAGAAATACAGGAAACTTGTATATCCTCTGCTTTTTTCTTTCCTCTTCTTTAGAAATTCTTTCTTTGCACCTTATTGGCATTTAAATTGATGGTCTGTGTTGAACAGAAGGGACATTTTGTAGCTTGATTGTATAAATTAGTCTGTCCGTTCTTCATCGCTGTACATTGTAATGCTGTGTGCCATTATTCTGGTCAGTCATCTGGCTTTAAACCTCTTTCAAGTCCTTTGACAGATATTTCTAGTCTTAGCTAATCCAGTTTACCTGAAGCCCAAGACTGCCAAATTGAATTACACTGCAGTCATTCCTGCTTAGCACCTCATCCATAGTTAATTTCTTGAGCTCCTATGTTTTATCTGTGTATAAATTTTTCATTTGCAACAATATTTTACTTTAGCAAAGGAAGACCTCACAAGTCTGAGGGTTTTTTTTAATTAGTTCCTTTGTTAGTTGAGAAATTTTTGCTTCATTTTGAACCAGCTGCCTGTATAACTGAGGTTCATAGTCCTTTCAGAAACTCATATTCCAGTTTTTGATGAAACACAGTGAGAGCTATTCATTTCATAACAGGTTTCACCCAGCCCTTGACAGTACACCAGCAATATGTTGAATGCTGAAATGGAAACCCTGCCCTCTTCACAGCTGGGTAGAGAAGACCTCCATCACTGACACCTTAGGATCATGATCAAGATGAGAAAAGTTTTCTGAAGGCTGTTGGTCAGAAAACACAATCTGAAGTTTCAGTGTTCCTGGTATTCAGTGGTCTGATTACTCCAGCTCACCTGTTTATAGGGCTTTCTGCTAAATTCTGAAAGGTAGGAAAGAAATGAGGATCATTAGAGCATGAATCCAAAACACAGCTGTCAATACATAAAACAGCCTTACAGCTGCTATATTGCAACCCTCAGAGTAAGACTTAACCAGCCTTTGGCTTCCTTTATATGTAAGGAAATGGGCTCATGCAGAAGGTATCTCAGAGCATGTAAATTACTTTCCAGCTCTGGGAAGAAACAAACTGATATTCTGTATTTTACCTTTGCAAATACCTCCTTCCCTCGCCCAAAGTATTATTTACTAATGACCCAGAACTCTGATAGGTCTAAAGGTAAAAGTACATTTTGTATCCTAAACAGTATACAGACAGAAAATAAGAGACGAATAGATTGTAAACAAGCAAAATGTGAGAATTATTGTTCAGGTGATCTGAAAGGACTTTAGGAAGAAGATATAGGACATAGCTAAATTCATGATATTTTCCTCTTGGACATAGTGGAAAGCAGAAAGATAATGTGCTATGGCTTGCGTCTGGGAAAGGAAAGATAAAGCTAAAGAATAAGTCCAGATGATAAATGTGGTGATAGGGAAACAGTGACTGAAAAATAGAGAGGCTGATGTGAGAAGAAATATCGTATGCTTGGTTTTGACATGGTGAGCTTCTAATGTGGGTAAGATGTTCCTGGGAAGAAATCACAGCAATAGTTCAAAGAGATAGAAGAATAAACCAGAGAGGACACCTGTAAAGTTTCTCAGACTTCCAAGGATTCAAGTGTAGAAAGGTAAGAAGACTAGACTATTACAGGTAAAGCACCAAAATGACATTGAGAGACCATCTAGACAGAACATAATACTTAATATGATACTTCCTAGCAGAGATGGAATCCCTGCTTCTCCAAGGGATCTCATTTTTGAGGTTGAATGAAGCAGAACAACGTTTCAGAGGTAGGAGGGGGAAAGTGAGAGGAAAAGTAGCTGGGAGGAGGTCTGAGCAGAGTGGTGAGGCTGAAAGATTAGAGTCAAAATGGTTAAATACAACAGTGAGTAGGAAAGAGTACTGCAATTTTTTTCACAATTTTATAAAATTCTCCTTAAACAAGCTGACCAGATCTTGAGAAAACAGGGCTGGAGGAGAGAATCAGAGATGCCAGTCAGGCATAAGGTAGACTACAGACAGTAGGTTTTGAAAGAAAAAAAGTGTTTTATGAAGAAATGCAACAACATTGGGGAAAAAAATAGGATTCATTTGCCATGAAAAAAATTAGTGCAGTCCCTAGATTTCCACCACAGCAGCAGAGAAATGGTAGAAAGAAAGAATAAGAATAAGAATAGGGTACAAGGAATCAATAGCAAGTAAGAGAAGGACAGGGGAGAGAAGGGGATTGAAAGAGAAATTGTTGAAAGCCATCTGGGAGCTCACAGGAATAGAGCTCAGTACACAAGACAAATGTGGTCAAAAGAGCAGCCATCTCTTATGAGTGAAATGGTTAATTCAGGATTAGTCCAAATGAGTTGATAGAGATGAAGAAATGTTGACCCTTGTTCAGTCCATTAGTCTCTCATAAGCTAAGTCACAAAGGATGAATGGGGACAAAATCAGAGCAGTGAGGACATAGGTGTATAGTTGATCACAGCAAGATAAACAAAGGGAAGTGTATACTGAAGTGAAATTCGGGTGGGAAGGAGTGACTGAAAGTAAGGTGGCACATGTTAAGCCAACAGCATTGTCTGCACTAAACTGATTCCTGTTTAATAACTTAGCAGCAAAGCATTTAAATCTATTTTGTTACAAAACCTGTAGAAGTCCCAGGTAATGTTATGCTATATATCTAAATATGTCACTGGTTGAGTCTCACTTTTTCACACAGTAAAATATGCTTTTGAGGAAGCTGCTATAAAATGCTGAAGCTTTCAAAAGTGTAACTGCATAGCTACATTGCATTTTAATGGCACCTTGAGCCTCCATGGGTAGGGGAGCCTATGGAGCTACATATTTGAAGAATATGGGAAGAATGGGTGGTTTGTAATGCATGGTTGCTAGGCTTCATGATTCAAGGTCACAGCAAAGTGAAATTTTAATAACTCAGTGGAAGTAACTCATGAAATGTATATCTTGCATTTTCTGCAAGTATGTCGATTGCATTCATCTTCAAATTTTACCTAAAGGTGTGTTTCACCACATGCTGTCTCTAGACTGGATCATGTGCATTCAGTTAGTATCATAAATTAATGTGATTATGTAAATTCTGTCTATCAGTTTGGGACCTTCCTGAAGCTCTAGTCACCTTTCATTAAGACATAGCCCGATATAAGATGGGCAATGCTCTTGATGGCCTCATTTGAGAAGCTGGGAGTGGTATAGATATTATGATCTCCATCTCTAGCATCAAATAGCCAGACAGACAGCACTGAATATGTTGAGAAATTCAGCAGAATGTTTAGACATTCATAGTACTGAGCTCAGTAAATCACCAGTGCTGAATAAGCAACAGGAGCATTAGCCTATTTAGATGCTAAAAAGGATGGGATTTTAAAATTACCCAGCTCCTTACAATATTTATAACTGGTTTGGTTAGCATGCATTTCACTAACATTCATTTTATTCTAACATAGGAAACTGCATTCTGTTTATTTTTCCAAACCAACCTTGAATAGTGCATTTTGACTACACTCTGGATGTGGCTTTGGGATTGTTATTTTTTTTAATTGTCTGTTGTTTGACAAGCCAATTCTATTCAGAAATCATATATGAATTCTTAGGCAATGGATGCTAATTGTAAAAAATCCTCAACAGCTTAATCTTCTGTAGCCTTCTTGAGAATTTAATAAGCCTCTCTCATAATAAAATGTGTCAGAAGGGGCAAATATTTTGCTAGCACAGCTTGTAACTGATTGTTTGTACCATGGTAGCAAGTATTCACACAACAGAAGTACCGTGCAGTCATTTTTAAAAAGAAACATTTGGTTTAGTGCCTTAGGGGCAAGAATTATTACTATATTTTTTAAAATGCATTTACTTTCTCATCCCTACCAGCAATATGTCAATTTTTGTGAGGATTGCATGTTATTTGCCTTAGGAAAAGCAAAATCAACATAATGAAGCAGAACGCGGCTGAGCTGTCTAAGGATGCCTGTTTGGGGGGGGTCATTGATTTTTCCCCTGCAGTTGCAAAGTGACAATAAGATTTCTGAACCTTTTTGCTTCAGAAAAAACCAAACTCACACTTTTGGGGCAGTAGGGCCTTTTGGAGTGTAGAAGTAAGGAATGTGTTGCATGTGACTGAACTGCTGCCATTGCCAGAATAAATAAGGCCAGGTTATAAACCATCCTGAAGAACATAGAGCTGATAAAGATCCCAGTGTGGGTCTGCCACCTATTTCAGCCCACTAGTTTCTCCCAACAGTTTCATTCTGCCAAGCAGCTGAATGTCTGCAGAGTCATGAGGCAGTGGCGTTTTGGTGGCATTAAACTTGACAGACCCCTGCATTTGGCCAAGAATGAGGACCCTTTTAAAGCTTGTCTATCTGCAGCTTCTGGGAGGTTCATCAGTCATGTTGGAACTCCCCGGTGTTATTAAATGCTGCCAAGAAATCTGCCATGATTTGTAGCCTTACCAAGTAACTTGCACCTTTCTCTTTGCACAGCTACTCAGCCACACAGCGTTCAACATTGTAACTAGAAATATGAGCTGTAGCAGGGAAATGGTGGAAAATGACTGCTCTGCCAGATTCGGTGAAAACAATTTTGGAGCTGTCTAATTGCATGAAACAGGCCACAACGAGTGAGGATCAGCTTTCCTTCCCAAACAAATGTGACAGCTCAGATTAATCTCACATGCCATCAGCAATTCAGCTTCCTTGGAGATCTTGGCAAGCTCTGCCAGCAGGAGGAGGCAGACCTGATCAATACAATATTTTAATATCAAAAAATAATCAGAACCTGGGCAGAGAAAAGGTACCTTCATCCTCTTAAAAAGTATTCTTTTCTGGTAACAGGGAAAAAACACACAGGCTGTCACAGAAGGAAGGAAAGCAAGCCAATGCCAACAAAAGTATTAAATTTGCTCCACACTTCACCTTTAAGCACTCTGTGCCAAGTTACAGCATCTCACAGAGCATGCAAAATCCAGGGTTCAGAAGTGGCTGCTGAAGATTTCTACAAACTGAGGAGCACTAGAGAAGATTTCAGCTTTAATTATGAACTTCCTGCTACCTCCCCTCCTCCTTTGAAATTCAAGGCACTTCATTTTATTTTTACATAGTTTGGTGTCTGAGATTCCTTTTTATGTTAGTATAAAAATAACGATGAAAAGGAAAGTAATTCTCTTATGAAAATTCATGAGAACAGACAGAGTTTAGAAGCTGTGTTATTTATTCAGGAGAGCATAATGACTTTTAAAAACACTAGGATTGTACGTTTGTGTGGATTTCTTGTTTTGGTTCTTTTCCTTTGTGTACCTGGCCAGTTTTCATGTCTATGCAGCTGTGGAGCATATGTATTAGGTCTAAAAGTTGCAAATCATTAAGAATTTAGGTGCAAAAATAAATCACCTGTAAGCACAATAATCTTTTAGCTAAGAATGTAAGGAGACCTTTCAAACACCATTTTTATGTATTAAAGTGCCCAAAGGCAGAAATCCATGTGCTTCTTTAATGACCTTAATGAACAATCTTATAATTTTTAGTCTGGGAATAAGTAGGGCCAGGTACTAACATCTCAGAAGGATACTTGTACTGGGAGATCCTGATATTGTGCAGAAAGAGTTGTCTTGGCAGTTTAACAGTATCCATATTTAAATGTCATATTACAGCTGTTTCGACACAGACCTTGCTGTTGTTTGATGGGCCTTGCTCAAGTAGATGCACTCGGGGGTTTCTCTGACTCAGAAGCAGTGTTGCCGGATCTCAGGAATTAACCTGCAGCCGTTGTATTGAATTAGTCAGTCTAACAGACTACAGTTTTTCTGACCCTCTAGGTCCTCGGAATCTGTGTCAGCTTTTCCAAATCCTCTGTTTCTTTAAAGCCTGTAAGAAAATAAAAAGTATAAAGATCCTTCACCTTGCAGAACCAATAACTTTGAGCACCCTGGGCCCCAAGACCTCTGCAAGAGTTGGTTGCTAACTGGACCTAGTAGGATCCATGCAAGAATCTTCAGAGCGTTTTCCTTGCAAGATGTGTCAGGTTTTTTTCTTGCAAAACATACTTCTATACCAAAACTTTCAGCCTTCCCTAGATCAAGCTGACAAGTTCCTCCTGGTGCGTTGTTTTCCCCATGCTTATTTTTATACTGCCTTCTTACTGTTGGTGAGAAATAGAGGCTTGACTCTTCCTTGACTCTTCCTCTTCCCTTGGAAATACCTATTTTTCATTTCATTAGAATGACACCTGATACACTTTCACCTCAACAGTCAAGATTTTCCTTTTCACTCTTTCCTAAATTTTTCATCTCCAACTCTATCTTCTGAGTACACCCTGCTTTCTGAGAATAGTCCTGTGGCTGCTGGCTCTCCCCAGCAATAGACAGATTTAATTCCCAATATAATCTCATCGGTGTCATTGTTTGAAAGAACAGCAAGCAAGTAGACTATCCATTTACTGTGGGAGAAAGTCTTGAACAAGCATCATTCTGCCAGAAAGGTCCCCAGTCACCACCATGCCCCATTAAGAATCTTTGCACATCTACCGAAGTACAGTGAGTAGAGGCCTTTTATTTCTTATGGCTCTTTTAAGTCAGATTGGTTGGGGAGCAAGAGAAAGTAATCAACAGCCTTAGTACAATCAGATAGTTGAAATTATTTCTTTGAATAATGAAATCAAAGTGGTAGTATCTAAGTCCAATGGGATGATGCTGAAATGCAAAGCAGCTCCGCATGTTATTATTCTTTGTATGTGAAGGTGTAAATTCCAGGTAGAAAAATTACTCTAATCATATGTCTGTTCTCATTTTACAGTGTTTGTATTCAATAAGGAGTCTGTGTCTAATTCAAAAGCTTAGTATCCTTTTTTTTTCAAGGTAATAAGCATAGACTGTTTTCTTCGCATAGCTTGACTGGTAGTGGCTCAAGGTACATACAGCTCTTGTGAAAAATATGAAAGGTTGTAAAAATGAGGCCAAACTCCTAGCTCTGATAAACAGAATACAAAAATTATACAAAGAGAGAAGAAAGCATTGCCATTTATACTGGCAAATTTCAGCTCTGTCATTCTTTTCCTCAAGAACAAGAGGAACAGCTTATGCAAAGGAAAGATAGAAACAGCCAGGCACTGCTGGGTTTATCTTTAGTGTGATAAGCTTCCTTCAGGGAGACAAGAACAAACTGTGCACAAGGCATAGAGAAGGTACAGGCAGTACATTTTAAACTCTTTCCACAGTGAATTGTTCCAGCTTCAGGAAACCGTTTAAGTTCGCTCTGTCAGAGCTCATTCCAACTTCTCAGGAAGCAGAAATACTTGGTACCTGCTTTGGTGCACTGAACTTTTTAATCTTATTTCAGTAGGACATGATTGATAAGTAGTTGTATGTGACATTCAGAATTTTGGTTTGGTATAACGTCTAGAAAGAAAGAAAGGTGGATGAAGTTAATCCTAATCTTGAGGAATGTCTCCGTGTGATCTGTAATTGAAAGCTAATGCACACAACACAGGTTATATGGAGAATCTTTGTGGTGGCTTGGCCCACCTGGGGGTGCCTAACTCCAGCTTGCCTCCCAGGGAACCTGCAAACCCTGAGGATGGTGAGATTGCTTTTGCTGCAACGGAAGAGGTCTCTGAAAGAGACGGTCTTCCATGCAATCAGCCCAACTAGGACCAGAGCTCTGAGAAGTCTGAAGACTTCTGCCTTTAGAGCAGAGGAAATAGGAACATGAATTTCTGTCCCTGCAGCACTTCACGTGTCAAGGCATCTGCAAGCCCCAACCTTGGGACCTCAAGGTCACTTGCAGCCTGAGATAAACTGGCACACCACCATCTAGACCTCCAGTGGCAATGTCATTAGAAGTTCAGTAACACCAATTTATCTCCATGAAATAATTTGGGTTTGTCAGGTTAGTATTTTGTAGTTGATGCCTCTTTTATCAAAAAATTCCTGACCAGCTCAATACTATTCAGACAGGACCTGAAGTAAGCAGTTGTAGTATTTTAGGCAGCAGAAACACAGAGGTGAGCGTAGCAAGTAATTGCAACATGTATTGAACCAAATTCTATGCTTGTGTAATGTGACTGACACAGTAACTTCAAGAACAAGAAGAGACAATACCAATCCCTCTATTTTGCTTACCTGATACTTTCTGTTAGAAGAAATTGTGTAACTTGTTTGTTGGGGTTTTTTTGAGAAACTTTCTGCCATTATTTGCAGCAGACCTTTGAAAATTCATCTAACAAAAACTCCTTTGGGTAAAGAAGTGTCTTTTTCTTGTCCAGTAAAATTACTAAAAAGGTTCTAAAGCACTAAGGAGGAACTTCTACTTATTGTCTTCTTCCTCCCAAAACTTTGGCAGGACTTTCAAAATAACAGCCTGCCAACTTGTATTCAAAGGAGCCTAATTTGTAATTGCACTAAAACCATCAATGCTTAATCTGCTTACTGTATGTGCATTTGGGAATAACTAGTCTTGAAGAGGAGTAAGATACTCTTAATGTTGTTAATTTTCTTCTGGATGCAACATCTGAATTCTAGTGCATTTTATATCTTTACTAATACTAAACTTCATGTACAGCTTCAATTGAATTTGCACTTGGACGATCAAATATAGCTCCATAAAAGCACAGAATTGGTCTTGCTTATGAAATCTGTTGATGTTTTGGCTGTTTCTAGCTGGCAGTGATAAGACAAATATTAATTGAAACAAAAAAAGTTGATATAATTTGCCATTTTAAATTATATTACAATTTCTCAATTGTTTTTCTGAGTTATAGTCATTATCTGATGTAGCAATATTATACAGCTTATTAAAATATAATATGCCCATGTTTTCTGATAAGCTGTTGTCTCAAAATTGAACATTGATACTCTCAATTTGCACATTCTGTATCAAATTTATGAGGTCCCATTTTTAATTTCATGTCTTTATAGACCACCTAATCATATCGTACTATATTTACCACAGCTTCACCTAGAGACTCCATCGACAAGAGAAATCAACTGCAGAGCAGAGACTAAGAGATCATTGTCTTCTCAATAAGTAAATTAATTAAGATCTATCAGTTAGCTCAGTAAATGGTAAGAAAATGAACTTTGTGCAGTAGTTTGGAAGTATTGGGTGAAACTAAGCTTACCCATTTCATATCCACTCTCACTTCCTATAGTGTGGTTGTGATGCTGTATGGTGATGCCCTCCAGGTTTCACCCTAAAAGATAAATTATTCTCTTTTGAAATGCTACTTTAAAATATTTTAAAATTCCATTTTTTTCCAAGAGTATTTTAAGACAAATAAAAATGAAATTATTCATAGTTCTAGGACCTGTGTAAAATTTAAAATTAAATGTAAATAAAACCAATTTTAAAAGTAAATAAACAAAACATAGTTTTTGTGCAAGTGACCTTATTTTGGCCTCTTGCTTTGCCAAAGTTTTTTTCCATATATGCTCTTCTGTGCTGTACTGGAGAGAATCGTTATAAGCAAAGGTGTGAAGATCCCTGAACAGCACAGCCCATATCGTCCACTCAGAGAGCTGGTCAGGAATTAAGGCTGTGGATTTTTTGGAAAAAAATATGACTCAATGTGCGATATTTTGTTTGAGGCACCGGGTTTGATAAACTTTTGCCGAATCAAAGGCAGAGTTCAAAGGCCCCTTGCAGAGGCTGTCTCAGTGCCAAGAGCCGGTGCTCCCAGCCAGGAGCATCCCCGAGTCCCCCGCCAGGTGGGATGAGGCTCAGTGATTTGCATCCCTGGGGCTGCCAGCTGGGGCAAAGCTGCCAGCTGCACACACCAGCTCTCATTGGGGCCGAGCTTCTGGCTCCCCAGGGTGCACCTGGAAGCCTTAAAATCTTGGGTGGAGCCAGGTTTTCTAGACCTTCTGAGCTCCCTCTTCCGCAGCCGGAGCGTTGTGCTTGGAAGACCCGCGCGTTTGTGGCTCTGGGGCAGGCTGTGCAGCGGGGCTGGCCAGAGCTGCCGCGTACGGTCCTAGCATCTGGCTGGTGGCATCTGGAAACCCTGCTGCATTCTCCCTGTTCCTGTGCGAGCAAAACAGATGTAGTCTCCCTGTATTTTCACAGTATGTGGTAAGTTGTATGTCTCTGTAATGAGTAATGAAGTTGAGTCAGTGTACGTTCTCCCTGTGG
This sequence comes from Buteo buteo, assembly GCF_964188355.1. Lineage (NCBI taxonomy): Eukaryota > Metazoa > Chordata > Aves > Accipitriformes > Accipitridae > Buteo > Buteo buteo. The sequence goes on from NC_134194.1 coordinate 5,122,817, forward strand.
TGAAGTGTGAACGTTTTAAACCACTAAAATTTCTTTATGCATTAAAATGTTAAGAGGCTGAATTCTGTAAAACTTAACTACTCCTTAAATCTTACACCTTTCGGTGCATCAGTTTACCAGTCTGAAAAGCAAAAGCAGGCAGGGTTTGCCTGTAAGTCTTAATACTTGAGCAAGACATTTGTGTCTGTTTGCTTCTAGAATATTGAAAATACTTGGCCTTCTTGTCTTTATAACTGTGGCACACTTTTACCCCAGTGGGGAGTTTCTGTTTTGTTCTTTCTCAACAGTTGTTATATTCTAATGATTTGTAGTAGATCCTTTCAACTCTGAGTCTTAAAGCAGGATTAAAGTTGGTTAAGTTGTCAGAAAAAAAATAAGGCCTCATTTGCTTTGGCCTGGCTTGCTCCTGACATATTTATTCTAAAACAAGATGATTAGCATAGCAAAACATGTTCCCAGAGTATGTGAATGTGCATTTCCATTGAGAAGGGATTTGCTGGCTGGCTGCTTATGGCAGCCAATATTCTTGTCTGGGTTTTAATTTGTTTGTTTGGATGTTTGATGTGGTGTTAGGGGTTATAGGATTGAAAAGCTTCCAAAAGTCTTATCTAGCCTCTCAAAATAGTGCTCCAGAAAAATACATGTTTACTTTTGGAAAATAGATGTTCTCCCTAGGAAATAGGTGCTTATCTGGTTTTTTTTTTGGCGAGGGTGTGGAATCAGGGCATCCAGTTAAAACTTTCAGCTATTGCTCGCTTGGCCAAACTGACAATAATTATTTTTTACTTGCTTCAAATACAGTGATGATTTGCGCTGTTGTTTCTGACAAAACTGTAGCTCAAAAAGTATATATTCATTTTTGAAACTCAGATTGTTTCTTGCAACTAAAATGGCTGCTGTCCTGTGCTGCTAATCACATCCCACATGCAGAAGTTAGGATTGCTGCAGGTGTGTTGCAGCAATCCCCTGCCTCATTATGCACATTGTACGAAGTGCTACTAAAATTGTTAACTTTTTCTTTTCAAAAGAATAAAATGCTTTGAGATTTAATCCACTGTGACTTCTTGTTATTAAATAGCACTCTCTTTGAGAGAATAAATTTCTTCTTATTAACCAAAGAAGATCCTGAAGATGGGGGGGGGGGAAATGTTTCTTTCAGGATCAGTAAGTGAAACACTCACTGCAAATCAAGCTCAGGTGAAACCATTATAGTTCCTAGCTAAGGGGGAGGCTCTGCTTTTACACACATGGCTTGCTGTTGGCTTCAAAGCAGCTGCAGTGAGAACAGAGCTTAGGCCTAAGGCTGTGCATGTTCTTTTTACTCTCAGTAAAGTGGTGGAAGGGGCCACCAGGCTTGATGAGCTGCTGAAATGACTTGAAATGGACAAATTAAATTAAATTTTATTTTTTTTTTTAAAGTGAGGGTAGAAAACATTATTAGCTCCAAAAAAAACTCTTCCAATAGAAACTGGCTTTGCAATATCAGTCTTCAAGGGACCAAGGTAGGATTAAAGAAAGTAAGAGCTGGGGGGTGTAAGGCTATGCAGAGAGGGACAAGCAGCCGTGTCTGGAGTGGACTTGTCTTTTAGGGTTGTAGTGTAAAATGCCTGAATGTAGTTTGGTCTGCAAATGCTGTACAATGTATTTTATACTTGTCGCTCAGAGCCTCAAGATCCTGTCATTTGTTAGGCATCAGTCTAGCTAAGAACTCCAATCTGTATTTAATTTTGATGAGGTGCTCATTAGTTCAGTCGCTCATCTCCATCCTGTGTGCTTTGTGACTAATGGCTTTGATGACGATGGCACTAAATCATACACTTCGAGTTTAGCATTTCTTAGATGTTTTTCTATAACTCATCCTAAAACTTTCTTCTTAACAATTTTACATATAGACAAGGGTCTGCCTTTTGAGACTGTGGAAATCAAAGTCTGTGAAAAGGTAACAAGTCTGCTTTGTGCCATGATCCATCCTTCTGCAGTCCCCAAAGGAGAAGCACAGCACCTTTCACATCTATCTCCGGTCTCTGCTCATCAGTATCTACAGGACTACATCCAAACATGTTTTTGACTCTGAGTTTGTGCGTTTCTAGAAGTGTGGGGCTGTAAGTCAAGTGAACAAGGGAATTTTCTTGTCAAGCTGAAAAGACAAAAGAAATGCCTGTAATGGAAACAGTTTGAGAAAATAAGATAATCATTACATTTTGGTAACAAAGCATTGTTGGAGGCAAGGGGGCTGCAGAAGAGTCAGTTACTCTGGAAAACTTAAATAAATGGTTTGTACAGCTCTAGCCTAAGAGAGCATGTCTGCAGAGTTGTATTTGGGGGTTCAGAGCCAAGTAACCACCCGTCCACAGCGTTTAGTGTCTGGTATAATGGTAACTCTGCAAGGCAGAATGCATCTGAAAGAGGGAAAGCTGCTCTGTGCATTAAGAAAACTTCTTCAAAATAACAAGGGAATTTAGTCTTAAATACTAGGCTTCTATTTTCATAGCGTATGATATCATGATTGGATTCCTTCTGTGGACACAAGCTTCTTAATAGTACTAGTCATCACTGTGACAAAGGTTAGACTTGAAGAAAACTAGAACTGAGATGAAAGAATAGAATTTTTATTATTTTAGCAGCTGAATGTGTCATTACATCAGAGTCAGTATTGTGTAGCAAATTGCAAGCTGTAGTGAAATTGCTTTAAAAAAATATCTGTATATATTTTTCTAAAACTATGATGAAGTCATTCAGTGGTGGATTGAAATGTATTTCTAGCTGAACTGTTATATCTTTTTTTTTACTGTGGTATGAGAACAGATGGCAGTTATTTTTCTTAACAGTCTCCAGCAAAGCTGATGCAATGCCTCGCCTTCCCTTGTAAATGCTTTCAAGTGAAAGACAAGTACACATGGCCAAAATGAATCTGCATTGTAACATTGACTTGTGGTTTCTAAAGCAAACTTTTAATCAGCTTACAACAGTAGGCTGGTGATAATTACTTAATGTTGGATCAGTCAAGTAGTTCATTATGACAGGAAAACGAGCCATTAATTAGAATCAATTGCACATGTTTTGCAATAAGTTTTTTGAGCAGATGTCTTTTTCATAGACATTTTTAATGCAGTAATTGAGTAGTCCATGACTTGAGGACAACTGCAGTCACTCCCATGGTACAAATGCATCTGTAGATTTGGAGATGCTCTCTGTTACTTTATAGCATTCCTGGGGGACTGATTGATCCAAGAAGAGCAGCTGTTCAGTAGCTGGCATGTAGAGAGGGCTACTGCATGTACAATGACAAAGTTGTTTGGTGATTTTTATACATTAATTTTTTTATAAGCATAATACAAATTGCAATGTTTTTCAAAGGATTTTGTTTTAAAATTGTCGCTACCTTAACAGTAACTTGGCAACTCGGAGAAGGCCTGGTGAAGATGTCTCTAAATACAACCTGATGTAACGTTACTTGCCTGCTTCACCAGAAACGCCGTGTAGTCCAGCAGAATACTATGTTCTTAAGTGAATTCAATTGTAGTTATAAATCAAATGAAGCTGCCAAGTATTGTAAATCTAGGACTGCCTACCAATTTATGACTCTTTAGATTGCCTGCTGTAATATGCCATGTTATAGAAGCATTGTTAGGAGCTATATTTAATTTACTTGCTTTAAATCAACACTGTGTTGAAAATCCTGCTTTGCCTTATTCAGAGAAGCTTTCATTCTTCTGTTTTATACAAGTGTGTTCAAAAAAACCTTGTGTCTCTTATTTTACAGCCTTCGACAAAAGAAAGGAAACTTGGCCCAGAAGCACTGGGCTGGACCAGCTAACATAGTAAAATGCAAGCCTTGCCCCATGACGCATGCCAACGCTGTCTGTGGATCTGATGGACATACATATACTACCAAGGTAAGTTCTGCTTCAGGGACCTGAAATTCTGTCAGTAGTAGTCAACCAGGCTGCGGTATGAAGATGAAATGGCTTTCATTAATAGGTGGTATTAAATTACCATCTACTTTAGTTTTGGAATATTTTTGTGTAAAAAGTGCTGCTAAATGTAGATTTTTACATGTTTGACAAACAGCAAATCAGAATGACAAATCAGAATCTTATAACTTTCATGATTCATGTTTCTCTAAATAGCTCATTCATGCTAATGGGGTAGAACACTTTCAATATTGATGATGCAACAGAAAAAACTCATTTGATCAGATTGGCTTGTTCAGACAAGAGGATTTGGGGATAGTTCTTGTTTTTAAGCTTTGGTTTCCAAATGGTAAAATAATTTGGCACTATCATTGTTTTGTCACATACTTTTTTTTTTTTAATATTTTTTTTCGTAGGCTGCATGGGTAACATGTTATAATTCATTTAAACCCAGTGGGGATAAATTGGCTCCTTGTTGTATTGAAAATATGGTCACCTTAGGGCTTGACTCAATAAAAGAAGCTGGCTTCAGAGCCATTCAGCAGTCCAGATCTCCCATTACCAAATAGAGCCTTCCATGTCTCGGATACATGTTCCATAAACAGCACTTCAGGCACTGGAAGTCATGTTCAGGGAATACCCCTAAGGTTTTCTTCTCTTCCTGCATGCAAGGTAAGGTTGGACAACCAGTAAAAAAATCCAAAAATAGCTCCCCCAAAATCCAGGAAACAAAAAGTGATGGGGGGGGCAGAAATTCTCTGCTGCACTGTAATAGTGATGATGATACTGCAGCTACATTATCTTCTCAGCTGGGCAGCTTGAATTCTTCATCCGTTAATGGACGCAAATATTAAAATGCTGCCATGGCTAATTCATTTAAGCATGTCTTCTATTGTGGCTGAAGGATTTACATGGCCAAAGGAGCAAATCAGCAGAAACTCACTCATCCTTGCACACGTAGACTGCAGAAAAAGGGCTCCAAGTTGCCTGTTAAACAAGCTACTATTTAATATTTTCTAGGAGTACGTAATGCAGTAATTTAGCACTGGTATTTAGGATTAAAATTGGGCTTATTTTGAAAACAACTTTTTCTGCCTGAAGTCTTGAGAGTATATAAGACATTCTGTAGTAAATAGCTTTTATTGCATATTCTGTCATCCTATTGGGCTCATTTCTGTGCATCTTACCTGAATCTCTGTTAGCTCTGAGTCTTTTTTTTTTTGACCTTCTGTGTTTCTTACCATAAGATCCAAATGGTTTTCATCAGAAATTCTGCCAATATAATAAATTCACCAAACTATTGTGACTACAATATAAGCCTGACAGCTATAATGAAGATATCAAACAATTCCCATTGCTGATATGCTTGACTATCAAAGACTTACCTCCCAGTTGTGTCTGAGAAGTATTATTTTTTTTTATAGGAGACTTTTAAAACGTTTATTCTGAAGCAACTTTATCTCATCTTCATTTATTGTGTGTTTAACTATCAATTGCTCCTGTCCTAGCAATTGAAAATTACAGCATCCTGTTGGTCTCAAGTGCAGCAACTTCTTTTCTACGAATTTTGTCCTCTTTTACCACTGCCTGGGGAAGGTAGGGTTTCATTGCTTTTTGGGTACCGTTCCACAGGAGCGATTGCTTGTCACATTGCATATTTGTAGTTGCTTTTTCTAATTTTTTTTTTTTGATTGAAGGCTCCTCTAGTGTCATGCTGATTGGTAATCTTTCTGTAACATCCAGTCCTCATGAAAGGATACAGCTGCTTAACCTTTATGCAACATCAAGGAGATGCTTATAGCAGTACTATTGTTCTTTGCTGTATACAGTACCTTGTAAATCTGTGAGTATGTTATTACAGTAACCTGTAGAACATCATTGTCTCTCTACAATTTCTTTGAAAAGCTCTGCTTCATTGATTTTTATTTTATATTTTTTTTATTTCAAAAGACAAATTTTGGTAAATGAGCTGAAAATACTTTAGACTGAGCATTAAAACTAAACGGTATATTTTAATGTCCTAACAAATAACATTTTTATGGTCAGGAATGATCATGGGTTTCTGGTATCTTTTATGAACAGAATACAACTTCTTCCCTCAAATTCACTATTAGTTTTCACCAGATAACGTTATCCCTCTTTCTTGCCCTTAAGTCTCCAAAATCAAAGCTTTCTTTGATAATTTTCTTTCACATGCAGTGCTATTGGCAAGTATTATTTCTGGCTCTGCAGTGCTGGCATGTTCTAGTATTGACTGTGAAAATGCAAAAAGGTAGACATTTGAGTGTGGGCAAATACCACACTGCTTTGCATTTCTATGTATGTATTCCTATCTGGCTCTGCATCAGCTGCTTGGTGAACATGTAATGATATTCTGGGCAAATGAAAGGATTCGTGCTAAGCTTGTAAACAAAAGATGGAGAGTAGCCACTACATTTCTGCGGGGTGAAAAAGTCTTCTGAAATTGTATATTGGCCATCTACTCACATAGGCAGAGAGGCATTATACGCATACACACCAGCATTTTGATCCATCCTGGCTCAGTTTGATTTTTGCCTTTCCCTGCCAGCGCAGCAGGGGTTAGACGGGAGACAGGCTTTGGGCTTATAGCTCGTGGCCTGGCAGAACAGCATCAAAGCATTCCACTGGAGACTGGGGGCTACCGTTCAACACTCTTGGTAGTGTTTGTACTGGGTTTTGCTCTTTCCATGCTTTGAACTGTTAGCTGAGGTAAAAATGAATGAAAAGGACAGGATACAACAGGAGTATGACTGATAAAATGCAGATGAAACTTGGGTGTCAATAAATGCACAGTAATTCACATTAAGAGAAAATAACCAAATATATCCATCACAGGCTCTAATTTAGCCACTTGATCTCAGAGTAATTCTGGCTGTTTCTCAGAAGACATTGTAATGATCACTGTGAGGCAAAAATGCAAATAAAGTGTTAAAAAAGGAATTGAGAACAAGCACAAAACATTATTATATTTCTCTGTAAATGCCTGGTCTTCTCATTGCCTTCAGTTATCATCACTTCATCTCAAAGCTGACATGGTAGAACTAGAAAATGCTCGAAGAAGGGCAGTAATGGCTGTCAGGGGTGTAGAACCTGCAAGGAAGCGCAGAATTAACTGGAACATTTCAGCATTATTTTACATGAAATTATGACTAATATTAGAAAAGGAATGTTGTACTTCATAATACAAGATCTAATGAAATTGCAAGTCAGTAGTTTCAAAACAAAGGAAGTATTTTTATTCTTTCAGCTCAAAATAAAATTGTGAAATTCGCTGCAGCACAGTATTGTGCAGGCCAAAGATATAAATGGGATTTATACAAATCCATGGAGAATGGATCCACTGCAGGCTGGTAAACCTCTAGCACACTGAGTCCCTAAGCCAGTCATGACCAGAAGCTGGGATGATTGGTGTAGTTCAGCAGGACCAATTTGTTCTGTTTCTAATTTGCTCTTTCTTTTACTCCTTTGTAGTTTTCTTACTTTTAAGGGTCTGCAACTTGGCAGGATACTAGGCTGAGGGATGGGAGGGCTGAACTAATGTGATTCTTATGCAAAAGTGAAGGCATCCATATCTTTAGATAAGGCGAGCTGAAAATGAAGCTAACGTACTCCTCTTCATCAGAGTACTGCTCTTTAAGAAAGGACCCTATTCCTTTTCCATTTCAACTTTGGCTAGGGTAGAAATTTCTTTTTAAACAGTTTCTGAGTATTCCTTATATCATTACTTGGCATTTTTAGTTTCTACCCCTTAAGTTTAGTTTTAGACCTTAAAGCAAAATTAAGACTGCAGAACTTGATCTGGAATGATGCTCAAAAGAGCTTGAGGAATGTGGAGGACTTTGATTTGTTCTCTTCTTATGAAAACTTCAAGAAATCTTTAAGGATTCAATTCCAGGAAAGTAACATAAAATGCATTTTTAGTTGTTGTTTTAAATGATGTCTTACTCATTCCTGACTGGATAATAAAATCTTCCATTCATAAAGGCTGTATGGCAAAATAGCAAAAGCATTATCATCTTGCTGGTTTGCACTGTTTGATAATCCTCAGACTGTTATGCTCTTTGTTCTAGTGCTTTCTGCGGAGATTGCATTTTGAAAGAAAGCATTTTGCTTATGTTAATTATAGTGCTGGTGATTCTGGGAACTGACTGTGCCCATCCACCTCAATTATAAGGGATTAGGATTCTCTGAAGGCAGCCATTTGCAGAGCAGCAGAGGAACCGTTATTGGCCCAGCAGAAATATGGGCTATGTGGCATATTCTTGAGGACCATTCCTGCAATGTGGTGGTGTGTCTGGATGTCTTTAGAGATGCTCAGTACTGATACTGTGGGTTAAAAAAAAGAGTGAAACAGGATGATGGATCCTTACTCAAGTTAATGTGTTGAGTTAACAGCAGGTCCAAGCATCCTCAGGAAGTCAGTGTGGCAGACTTTCTTGAGGTTTTCTAACTGAAGGGCTTTTCCTCAAAACCAACTTTATTTTTTAATTAGTAGAATTTTCTTCATGAAGAAAGACATTGTAGACCTAGAGGCAAGAATTTCTTGATAAAACTGGGGAAAGTGATCCAACCCAAAGCACTCAATAATACAAGGGTCACAGGAAAAAAAAAAGTAAACTATAAACCCCCATGTTTAAGCTTACTGGTCAATTTAGAGGCTCAGGATTTTTAACTTGGTCTCTCAGTTCCACTAAATACATTGAAGCCTTCAGCCTCTCAACTAATTTATTGAGGGCTAGTCAAAGGAATCTCTCTCTTCAATCTTCCATTGGAAAATATTCGAAGGTGTTGGCTTCCAACACAGAGGTAAATGGGGAAAATTTTGAAAATTATGAGAGGTCCATGCCCAGATCTTGTGCTACAATGGATTTAAAGTGTCACCTAAACTATCACAATAGGAGATAGAAGGTAGTGAGTACTTTGATGGATCTTAAGTTGGTTTAGCTTCATATGTGGCGGTTGTACTGCTTGAAAAATCTTACCACCCTTTAGGCGTTAAACCTTTCTGGTTCTTTTTCTGAAGTGCCTTCAAAACTTGTCTCTGTTGTTGATCTGGGTTATTTGCCTCTGCTTCACCCAAGTGCTAAAGTTGAAGGGGATGAAGATGTTTGGCTATGCTGTGCAGTGGGTTTTCTGTTCTTGTTTTGTTTTTGAGATGACGGACTAATTCTTCTGAGCAATGGGATTCTTTAGTCGCACCAACAATTCAGTGTTTGTGCATGACAAAATTTGAACATGGATGTGGCCTGTATCTGCTCAGTCCTTATGCCCTGTTTCCAGCAATTTTTCCTAGCATTTTTTTGGACTTGCATAATTTTGTTATATTTCTGGAAACTTTAGAAACCCTCTATCACCCTTTCCTGTTAACTTTGAACTCTGTGGGCTTTAGGTTTGTCAACGACTTCACTAAGTCTCTCATTACTGCTTTAAATGCAAATGGCTTTAATTGCGTACACTCTCTGCCATATTATAGAACTTTGTAAAGAGAAATTGCTGTTTCCTGGGTATAACAGCTCTATTTAATACTGTGACAATACAAAGCACTTCCATGGTATACTGCAGTCAGAGTTTTCAAAGCTTTTTAAAGTACTAATGAATTAAGCTTATGAGGTAAGTAAGGCCTGTAAAGAGCGCTATGTAATTAGTTAATGTTTTTGTCATCAACACATTAAGAAGAATAACTCTGTAGCTGTCAGTTTTACAGGAAGTTTAATTAAGCTAGTTAATAAAGCAATTACCTGAACATGACGATGACTGCACTTAACTAATCAGAAAATGAAAATAAGGATGATCTTAAATTACAAAACATACCACCTCAATGACTAATAGTCCCTTCAAAGATGGAAAGGTACCTTGGTGTAATTATTATGCTTCTAATTAGGTACATTGTTGTTCTGCAAATTTTAATTAAATCATTGCAAACTAATTAAGTCCATGATCATGTCTCTTTGTTTGAAAATGGAAAAATCACCTCCTGTTGTCATAACATTAGGTAACAAGTTTGATATTAAGGGATGTGCAAGAGAAATAATTTTCCAGCAATCCTGAAATGGGAGAAAAAATAATGACCAAAATAATGAGACGCTATTAGTTAAATATGTACAATGTGAGGGCTACTATGTTTAATTAGGAGGAGTCTGTATTCAGAAGCACAATTAACAAATATTTGTTGAAGTGTTCAAGTGTCTAGTGCAACATGGTTTGTTTTTTCATAATCCAAGTGTCGGCTGGATTGCCTGTCCTCTAGGTGTGGGATGCTGTTCTCCAGCTGTGGTTTTGCACAGCTTTCCCTGCCTGCGGTTTGTCTAAGGGATGACTCAGCCTTTCCTGATGGAAAACAAGATACTCAGCAGAGGCTTAGTGAGTGTTATGACCTGTTGTGTCCTCAGTTAGATGAAGAGTTGGATTAAATTCTGTGTTAACTTTCAGCTTTGGCTTGGTAAGGGAAAATTAATGAAATAAGGGGGGAAGAGGGAGGGGGGAACGAAAGACAAGAAGAGTAAGACAAGGTAGGATATGGTTAAAGAAATCCAGGGAAAGGAAAATTAAGTCATCCTTATGCATTTGCTCACTGTACAAAGTTTAAAGATTGTTGGTGGGAGGTATAAGAATAAATTATTCTTTCACCTCCCACTCCTCTTTTTCTTCATCTTCTTATTTTAATCTATGGATTCAATTCTTTGCTGGGAGTTCATAGTCTAGGCCTGATATAGTCTATCATGGCTTGAACCTGTACATGGTAGACCTGGTACGTTACCCAGTTCTTCCACTGACCTATGTTGTGATGCTGGGCAATTCACGTTATCCTCACTTGTAGTTTGGAAAGATCTGGACTTGCTCCCTTAATAAAATACTGGAAGAGCTACTTTGAAGTCATGATGAAAAAAGCTTGCATGATTTAGGGATTGCAGGGGTGTGATGATGTTTTTTGTTTAAGTCAAATGTGTCTGTATAAGACGTGACAGCACTGTTGTTAAGTTTCCAGGAGTTTTCTGATCAATCTGGTCAGGATTTTTAATGGAGTATTCAAATATATTTTTGTGGAAATCGATAGGCTTCATGGTATGTGACTGTTCTGATGGAGTTTTCTACAGGAAAAATATTTTACGGTGTCGTTACTGCTTTATTCCAGAAGTAGGTTTTCAACATTCATTTCTATTTCATTATTTGATTCATTTTGTTGCAGGGGGTTTCCTAACTGTAGTACTACATCTGACATGAGGCTTTTAGCATTACTGACTTTATTCTCACAAATAACAACAGGGAACTCCAGAGGACTGTGGGAGAACTAGAATTTGCCTAATGCTGAGTACCTTTTTAGACCACTCATTTGACTCCGGCACATTTGGCTACTCTATTCCCAATAAGGTAGATGTTCCCTCAGCCTGTAGTCTGGGCCAGTGAGACTCGAGTCCTATAATCCAAAAGCTATGTGAAGCCATTATTGCATAATCAAATCCTAAATAATAAACTTTGTCTCTCAGAAGGCAAAACGCATAGAGCTCTGTGCTGTACCTACTGCGGCTGCGCGGTTTATTTGGCTTGAAGCATGAGGTGAGCTATGTTATTTGATGAAGTGCTGTTTATCCTAAAGACATCCTGTTGTTTATATGTTTGAGGTTTTTTTCTCTGCATGGTCTCAAGGAATGAGCAGAGAATCAGGGATAAGGTAGATCTCAATTCTTGTGTACCTTGTAATCCATGCTAATGCCTTAATAGAGTTATGTCTAAGGGGTATTTTTGCATATGCTCAAAGACTGACATTTATCCTTTGGTCAATTAATGAACTCAAAAAATGTCTGTCCCCTATGTTCTTTTCAGTGCTGCCTCATAGGGGTGTTTTGGCTACAAATAAACAATCCAGGACACAGAGATCTGCCCTTTCCCCTGGTTAGGGTAACCTTTGTTAAACTCTGAGGGAGCTGGGAAATACAACTTTTGAACTCGGCTTAAATAACCATGCAATTCAGCAAATTCCTGAGCTTCCTTTCAAATCCCATTTAGTTTTATGTTGAAGTGGAGAAGCTTTTGCTTTTCAGTGGTGTCAGATAGTAAATTCAAAATCCCAAACAATCCTCTACCAATTCTATATCCTAACTGGGAAAAACTAGGCCTGCATAACTACTGATCTGTGCATCGTAGCTACTTCTGTGACAGCTTCCCAGCTAAACTCCATGAATATATACATGTTTGCAAGATTTTTCACCTGGCGTAGTATGAATTGTGAGAACAGCCAAAATAGAGGCTTCTGCAGTGAATCAACAGATAGAGGAAAAAATGAAGAGCTCTGGGAAATTTTCACAGGGTAGGGGCTGCTTTGTCATATTGCCAGGTTTAAGATTCTATGAATTAATGAGAAATTGCTGTGGCTCAAGACATGATGTTCTTTAAGAGACTGCTTGTTGCTATCCTTTTAGTCTTTGGAGAAGGAGTCTTCATTAACACAGTTCTGCAATCACTGACTGGCAAAAAAAAAAAAAAAAATCTCTTTTTAATCCCATGAAGAACCCTCTTATACAGAGGATACTGATTGTTTTTGTGGGAAACTGGCTACTTAAAACTCTGTTAAAGCTACTGGTCAGTGTTGGAAAGAGAAGGGGGTTGATTTGGTTCTGCTGGAGACTGGTGATCTCTTGTATCTTGCATAAAGGCAGGACAGAGAAATATTGGAGGCATTCTGGGGACAGGGTTAGATGGATCACAACCTGGTTTTGTTCGTTCTTGGTGTAATTTCTTTTAAGAGAGATTAGTTAAAATTCCTACCGCTTTGATTTCTACTGGGGCCAGTGAGTAAAAGGCCCTGACAAAGAAAAATTTATCCAGAGTTGTACCTCCAAGTTTTAACAACTATGGGTTAAGCAAGTTGGTCTAATTGGGGGATGGCAATGTTTATCTCCTTTCTCTAACCTTGCCTAGCAGGGAAAGGATATTTTTAGTTTGTTTCTCTATATCCTAACATTGCTCAGTCCAAAACAATTTGGCTTTGACAGACGGGGTTCTTTGTGATTTAATATATTTTGTCAGTTTCTAAATCCGTATTTTTTTCTTTAATTCCTGAATCTGTTATTTTACCATAGTTAAGGCTTGTCAGAGTTGAATGTTTTAATTATCAAGTTAAGCCCACAGAACCTGGGGGAAATGGCAATAAAATGTCTCCATTAGGCATGTTGCTGCAAGTGGTAATTCATTCTTCATATTATTTTGGTAAGTTGAGTATAGAGAAAACACTGCTCTAAACTCCCTAAAAAACCCTTCTCAATATGTAGCTGTGGTAGTGATGTATAAATACCACGCTGGGAAATGCAGTATAAGAACCTGTGCAGAATAAAATAACCTTCAGATTTCGAACAAACGCACACCGTCACTGAGTGACAGGAAGAGACGAAGTTTCAGGCAGCGTAAGGTGGTTTCTCTCATGTCCAACCCCCTTAAATTCTTTACAAGCCAGTTTTCCCAAATGGCTCTGATAATACTCATACAGCTCTGTAAAGTAACAGAATGAGCTTATCTTTTTGGTGCTGCAGATTTTGTGCAGGATTTTGTGGTTGTTGTCTTGAGTTTCACTAGTGCTCCCACGGGATAATAAACTCTAAATAAGTCAAACAAAAGTAGTACACTGTTGTGGGGGTTTTATGCCTTTTTTTAATTGCATTCATTTAAATTGACTAGAATTCAGTTGATAAGATTCACTTAAATGTATCTTAGTTAAATTGGATATATTCATTTCATGTTTACCCACTAAGAGTCTCTAGTCTTGATAGTTAGACCTGCCATATGATAATGCATCTCCTCATGTTTACATGTCAGCTGTTACCAGATTAAGCAAAAAAATAATGGGGGGGGAGGGGGAGAGGATGGCGGGGGGGTGAGTCAGATGTGTCTAAAATACTCTTTGCCAAGGTATTGACAAACAACAATGAATATTTTGGGATTTTGTTATGGCAATTTGTAGCATGCTAAAATAATTTTAAATTAGATGCATGTTTCATTCTGGTTTTGATGTTTTGCAGGGGTTTGGTTTTGGTTTGTTTTTTTTTAAAGTGGGGGGGACCGACTTTCATGACATAGCAAAGACCAATGCTGAAGAAGGGCAACTCATTGCAGGAAACTTTTGCTCCTTATGCCTTTCTGAATTGCCCACATATGCTTTTTTTTTTTTTTTTTGGAGGGATGAAATAATGTTTAGAATGTCACTGATTTTCTCCTTCCCATTTATGAGCTTCTACAGTGTTGAAGGCAATGTTTTTATTTAGGCACCCAGGTAACTTTTGCCAATAATTAGAAGTCTGAATACATAACAGTCCCACTGTTGGCTGCTCAGCATTCCAAAAACTCAGAAAAACAACCATTTTCTAGGGAGTGCTTTTAAATATATGTGCTGAAGTCTTACTGAATTAAATGAGACTGCATCTTATTAGCATCGTGAAAAATGAAGTTATGTGCCCATTTTTAGGCTAGATGATGTAGGCCTATCAGTCATGTTTTACACAGTCAATGAACATCTTGGTTAGTTTTCTAGGTCACTCCAAAAGTTTGCGGTTTTTTCCCAGTGTTGGCTGTTCTGAAGCTGAATTTTTTTATATATATTTTTTTTTAAATTCTCATTACCACATTGCATTAGATCTAAAAAGTATTTGTTGATGAAATGCATCACCAGTGATGACTTGCTTGGGCATGTTACCCCAAAGGAGAGAACATTAGATGCTGCTAGAAGAAAAGAATAACTTGGGGCTTTTTCTTTTCACGTGTGTGGAAGAAGCCAGCACTGAATGACAGAAGATGATGTACTTTTTATTAATAAAGCTTCTACATTAAAATTACAGCAGGTGCACAGGGAGAAAGAAGAAGCAGTGAGTAGACTATGCCTTGTGTACTTTGAATTACTGTGTCAGTAATGATGGATGGAGCAAACAATAAAATTTGACCTGTCACACTATGCTTATGAGGCTATAAGCCTTAAGGCATTTGTAATTGGCTTCAGCCAGCAATGTTAACGAAGGTGGATTGGAAAATTAGGTTATTTGAATGATACAGACTGCTTTACATTTTTAGTATTCAAGAGAAAAGACTAGAAACTCAAAGGGACTGAAGCCGTAAGGCTTGTTCTTTGTAAACTGTCTCTTGTCCCTTTATAATAGAGCAGGCAAAGGAATAGTTTTTAGATAACAGGTTCATACTGTGTAGAATAAGAGTTATTTAAAATGATTCTGTGGGGCATAGTTTTTTAAAGAGTGTGTGGGAGTGTGCATTGCACATAGTTTCCATTAACAATAATGGGATTTATGTGTGTATCTTTACATTATGCATCGTGCTCAAATGTGCCCCTATAGTATAATTGGACTAGAAGATGCATCTTGGGGTTGACGTTACTCAATGAGTTGTCAGTGTGGCATGAAGAGCATGAGTGAACACATTTCTCATATTTGAAAAAAACCTGTGCAGTATAGATGCACAACTAAACAGGGTTTTAAATAGTCACGCACAAAGTAATTGCATCATATAAAAATGTGTGTTTACTTCGTGTTAGAAAGAAATCACATTGTTACATAATATTGAAGAGATATTGTGATAGTTGTTGCAGGTACAGTGATATGAGTATTTTCCAGTGAAAGCATTTTATAGAAAAATCTTAGTCTGAGCTCGTAGTGTTTTCATCAAAATCACTACTCTGAACCTTCACCGAATCTAAAGCAAAATTCAAAGAGGAACCTGACTGGGCCCTCAAAATATCTGTACCATGGGCTGGAAATCAGCTGAGAACCTGGTCAGTGATAACTTGCAGGTTGACAGTTCCCCTTGAGGAGATAGGGAGTGGGGTTTTTGGCAGTGTCGTTTTGTTTTAAAACAAAACAAGTGAAGTGATGGAGGTGGGACAGAGTCCTCCAAATCTTCAAATCATGGAGTCATCTAGATTACCTTTTAATGGTATTGTAAGGATTGGGCCATTTCTAGATGACTCTGTCTTTTCCTTTCAAGGGCTATTCCTATCCTTTTCTCCATTTCCCCCTCCCTATATCTCCAGGTACTCTGCATTAAGGCCTTTACTCCATCCAACTAAAGGAAATGGCAGGAGGGAGTTTGGGTTGTGGAGAGGACCTGGCAGCATTGCAGTGATCAGCAGCAGAGGGTGTGGAAGGTGGTTTGGAACTGATGGTCTTGGGAGAGAGTCTGTGGGAAGGAGAAAGAAGAATGCTAAGAATATTATAGTGGGGGTGGGAAGATGTAGGGGACATGAATTCATAGAAAAATTGGACTTTGTTTCACTGTTTACGGAACAACTTACACATACTGGGCCTGTGCCCAGTCACTGACAATTAGATGGTACAAGTGGAGTTGTTTGATTCACTGAGGATTTTCTACCCAGAGGTAATGCTACACAAAACGGAAACGGAGAGCTCAACTAGTTGCATTCCCCTCATCTGTGATCTTTTCATCATAAATGGAGGAAAGCAGAGAAGAGGGTTTAAAACCCATGTACTTACATCCATTAATTTTTGTTTCCATATGCTTCGGACTGTTCTCCAATGGTGTATGCTTTGCTTTTACCCATTTTAATGTGTTACATATAGGGGGAGAAAGGGGAGAAAGGATCACAGTCAAAAATAAAACATTATTCTAGTTTGCTGTAATGTAATCCTAGTAAAAGTAGTTTCTGCTGCAAATATAGGGTTTTTTTTTTCTTGGAAGAAAATGGTATGTATTTTGTTCCACATGCATAACAGTGGAGGATATTTTCTTGTTAATGCAAGTTTTGTCTTCCATTATTGTTACCTGTTCAAATTGAGAAAAGAATGTGAAGTGGGTCATTTTAGGTCTAGCCAGCTGTAGTCACTTTTTATTGCAGGAGATCTTGATGAAAAGGTAGGGAAATAAAGGAGAAAGGGAAGTTTCCTGGTTTAGATTTCAGTAATGCTGGTTGTGAGATCTCAGTACGAATTTCTGCAGATGATAGAGCAGACATCTCAAAAGACTTTTAGTAACCTGCATTGTCAGGTCAAAAAAGACTTTTTTTTAAAAAATGAGTGGTATGAGGGGGAGAAAGTGCCAAAATGTCTTTTAAAGAAAGTTTCCTCGGGTAGCAGGGACAGGGTAAAGAGCTTTTAAAACTTCAGCGGTTGAATGGGGATGGTGATGGCTTTCTTCAGTCAGTGGTGTAGACATAGCACTATATTGCATTTCATGATGAGAGCGAGTTCAAAAATGCAAGAAATTATTAATAGAAAAGCAGAGGCTTTCAGAGGGGAGATGGCACTGTTATTCAAGCTGTCTCTTCCAATTCCTGTGTAGGATAGAAAAGACAGAAAAACCTTGTAGGATGCAGTTGTAATCTGGGGTTCTTCCCAGCCTTGCAGAGTTCACCCTGCAGGACCTCTGCAAATAGATCTCGTGTCCTGGGGCAATACAAGGCAGCATCATGCAAATCCTCCCTATTTGATTGTGTGTCTTCTGCAGATTACATCCACCCCCGTGTGAGCTCTAGGGAGGCAGACTGGAACTGCTGGTGGGGCTCAGTCAGCAGGGGAATATTTTTGTCCTGTTCCTGCATGTCTGTATGCAGCCATGCACCACATGGTTCTTGAAAACTGGCCTACAGTCTTAATATTTTGTGTTGAGAGAGAATTTCTTTTCTTACAGACATGTAATCACATCATGTAATGCATTTTGTCTGCCACCCTGTACTGTTTTGGCTTTAGGTGAACCTTTGCTTTTTATATTCTGTATTATATTTGGGCTGTTTCTAGTTCCAGTTAGGGGCTAACTGAAGTGTTAGATTGGTGCAGCTAACTGGAGAGATGGAATCTGGCTTTTTTTAGTTAGTCAGTAGCTGTGTCCTTCTCTCACATGTGATAAAGTGCATCTTTTCCACAGCTTTCTCACACCTCCCTGGCTTAGGATGACACAGCATGAAGTCTGTAAAAAGCTGTTTCTATTTTGGCTGTAAATGCTCTGAAGCAGCTCTCTTCCTCCATCATGCTTAAAGTAGAGAACAGATTTGAAGACTTGAAGTCCGTAGTTGGATTTCCAGTGGCAGCTCCAAAAAAAATGACCTCTGAAGCAGCACCCTGTTGGAGTGCAGGATGTTGTCCCTTCGCAGTACAGCTCCCTTTAGAGGTTAGGGGTAATGCTTAGCACCTGAAACTTGAGCAGATGCAGATACCGAGTGCTTTGCTGTGAAGTAGGCTGCTGGGTGAACTCAGACTTGCATAAAGTACTACAGTATTCACTCAAATGACGGCCAAGTTTGTGTAACAGATATGCTTACGTATTACAGCACTGTGCTCTTAGCAATGCGTGTGTATTGGTGTGAGCGGAGAGCCTTTGCGTCTGAGCTTGCTCTCGCTCAGACAGTTGGCACACGGACAGGGCCCGTGACGAATAAAGATATTTGTGGATACTTTGTCTTATAGTTGGAGTCCACAACACCCGTAATTATGCCCGCTTCACTAGGATGCAGTGGAAACTTAGTTGGTTTTAGATTTCTGTGTGGTTATTTTTCAACTACGTGATCTGAGCTACCTTGGTTAGTTCGAAGTGTTGTTATAACATCAGGAATTTTGTTTGTTTGCAACTTTTCCTGGTTTCACCATTGCTCACAAGACTGAGAATAAATAACGAATAAAAGATTCTCCTTCAAAATCTCAGCTAGCAAGAAAGACAATTTAATATAGATGTTGGGCACAGATGAACAAAAGACAAAGTTAATGTTTCCACTATCATTTCACAGGATGACACTATTACCAAAGCTGAATTGTAGACATTGAGATGCTTCTCATCTTCCCCCTTTGTCTTTCCAACATGTCTTGAGGCTGGAATTAGTCCTACCCCTAAATTTAAAACTCAAGTTATCAACAAAAAAATAGTAACTCAACCTGTAGGATTTATATCTGCATGGACCGATACTGTTGACCCTGCCAAACAGAAACTTACTGTAACACTTTGGTTTTAATACTGACCTAAGGTAAAAGCAGAACTGATGTTTTCAGAGAGATAATTAAAAGGAAAACTGTTCTCAAATGGAGGCATTGGCAAGGGTATATACCTAGAAATACACAGTACTGCGTATCAAATTAAAAAAAAAAAAAAATCAAAAAAACCCAACACTATAGGTGATGGTACAGTTAATTCTCTTGTGGATGTGAAAGACTGGCTCCCACAATTCCTATTTCCATTATTTTTGCTCCATTACTTTCACCAGTACTTACTAGGCAAAGAAAAGGTCAGCACAACCTGTCACGTGGCTTCTATATGCTCCTCCAATGGCTAGGAATAGACTCGTAACATCTGGTGTCACAACCGTGTGACATTATTTTGTCTTTTAGTGTCACTCGGAGTGTAGTTGTGATAAAAGGTGAGGGTAAATCCGAGAATGGAAGTGATCTTTACATATTTATAGCCAGCAATAGCACATGGGAGTGAGATGAACCTCCAGTGAAATAAATAGGTTATTAAATGGAAATGTGAAAACTATCTGTGTCCCCAGATATTTTAAACCTAAAATGAGTGTATAATCACTTATTCTGCCTGTCAAACCAATGGCATCCTGAAACCTTTAGTCATGTTTGGATATGACTTAAAGTATACTTTACTTCCACCCTTTGGTTAAGATTCAGTGCATAAATAACAACTTGCAAGACTTCTTGACCCAGATCATAATCAACAGCCTGTTCTTGGTTTTGTGGGCAAATTTTTGCTTTGACCTAACTATAATAGAGTTGTAAATAGAAGATCACAAATAAAAATGGCATAAATTGTTATTACTTCTCTTAGCTGCCTCTCTAAGAGTAACAAATAGAATTAATCAATGGGATTAATTATCTGTGGAAATGACATCATTACAGGGCAAAAGCAACACCAGGACTAGCTATAAATTTCAAGCAGAACATCTAAAGATATAAAACTGAACTCTGCAGAAAGTACGAAATAATTAATTTCATTCACAGGGGTTCTTACTGGGGATTGTGGATGCACTGTTTGAAAAAAAAAAAACTGTGTTATTAAGTACAAATTAGATTAGATAAAGTGCTAAAAGCCTCCTGTAGATCAAGGCTTCAACTTGTTAATGGACATTTTCCCTCCTAACTTCAGATTTTCAAGTTATTTCAGGAATATCTTGCTTTTGAGGCAAATGAAAGCTACTTGCTAGAAATTCCAATTTTAAAGTCTCTGTGTTTAACATTCTCAAGAGAGGTACGTCAAAGAGGCACCTGCCACCCAGGGGGGCTAAATGTTGTAAGATACAGTGTGAAACTTGAAGACATTTACAGATCATATGTAGCAAATTTAAATTGCAGGGAGACTGAAATGAAAGGCTGTTTCAGCTGATGCGCTGCACTCGGCTGGAATACGGTCTGGTTTGTGCTGGGTGCCAAACCTGGGACTGTAGGCTGCACATCATGACCAAATTCTGCTCAAGTTGGTATCAAAAGCCTTTCAGTTCAAACAAAGAGTAGAAAGTAACCAGCAAAAGTCTCTGTAAAGAAAATGAAAGAGGAACGCTAGCCTGTACAGAGACCTCTCTGTATTTTGAAAACTAAAATCTGTCGTCATAGAGCCTGTATAGAGGGTTAGTATCGGAAGTGTGTTTTATTACTTAAATATATCTTACACCAGCAACACTGAGCAAAGAAAACTCTTTTGAGTTACATAACTCTTTGATGGGATGCCATAAGGTCTTTCATTTTAAGCCAGTAAATTCCAAAACAGTCATTTAAAGACTACACTTTTCCTTATATCTAAAAGCATGTTCTAAATCTTTTTGTGTTTAGTTTGAACACTTATCTGACATGCCTGATCCTTTATTTCCAGACTGAGAGTTACATCACCTGCAGGCTTTCTAACATACCTTTTGACAACCATAAGGCAGCTTGCCCAGGAGAAGGCACCAGGAGGCAAAGAATGTTGTCAGCCCAAATACAAATACGGGCTAAACAGAAAACAGGGTGAAGGCTTGCGCTCCTGTAGGATGCACCACTATGCGTGGTGGCAAGGGATATCTCAACGCTAATATCTGCAGGCAGCGTACTTCCAATGGGAAGTTAGTTTTACCTGCCGTAAGCTGCCAGTATTACTAATTCAGCAAACTTTAACCAGTTACTCTTGCCAGGCGCTGGGATTGCCATTTCATGTGTGCACCAGAGGTGAGGTGTGACTCCGCACCCTTCCGCAAGGGAAGGCACGATCAACCTTGGGGGTTTTCCTACGCAAATCTTGTTCAGCTTTGGTAGGATGTCAGTGTTTTTGATAAAGCTATCCTGTAGATGCTGCTGCTTAACACAGGGGTTAGATGGGGACACTTCGGTGTTCAAAGATGTTTGTCTACTTTCTTTTCAGCAGTAAATTTTCTTATAGGAGATACTGAATCCAGTCTTGCAGTTCCTACTGATGCCAGAAGATACGGACTGCAGGTTGAGGGTAGTTAACTGTTATTGTGTTCACTTATCTATTTCTTAGGACCATATAGAGTCTATAAAAAGAAAAAGAAGCGGTTCCTTGGGAAATGGAAATAGGAAATAGGGCATGTAAAGATTAATTCAGAATGCATTTAAGAAGCAAGAATGTTATGAGCTCATATGGTCATATACAGAGATAGCTTTTGCTGTCAAATACAGTGAAATATTAGATAAATATTAGCTTAATAAAATGAATAATATATAAATTGATGGCTATGACTACAGGTTAGGATTAAGTAGAAGGCATGTCTGAATTCAATCTGCAGCAAACAGCTTCCATCTGTGCTAAAGGCTCACAGCATCAAAAAAATACAATAACAGGAGATGTTCCTTGCTGTTTAACTAGCTCTGTGCAATTAGCAGGAAAGGCGGTCAGGATTTTGGGGGCACAAAGGCCATTGGTTGGGGCCAAAAACTGAGGCTCCAAAAGTGCCTAATACACCACTACAAGGGTAATGCTGTGATCCTAGGGGTATTTGCCATAGATTTGCTCTCTGACGTTGAAATATAGCCTAATGTCTGATAAGAAGTTTGTTAGGTTCTTTTAGTCAGCTTTCTCAGATTACTGTAATAATAGAAAAGTATGAATAATACATGGGTTTAGATGATGTGATAGCTGTAATTCAGGAATGAGGGATGAAAAACTCTTGCAGATTTACAGGTGAAAGTGAATCATATTTCTACTGTGGTGATAAATTTGGCATTATTGTTATCTAAATTTCAGCTCCTTTTCTTCTGTTTGTTGATTCCATATATTTTTATTAGAGTAGTTTTCAGACCTAAATCATAACTGCAAAGTAGTAGGAGGTCGTTTTGAGCAACACCAAAGCTAATCTGTGACTAAAGAACAGCGATTGTATTGGTTGGGAAAATCAAATGAGAAGAATTATTCATTTATCTGCTTGTGGAATAACCCCGCAGGTTGATGCAACAGAATATTTGAATGATAGTCAGCAATAGTTTCCTGGTATTTGCACCTTAAATCTTCTCATTCATTCTGGTCTTCTGTTAGTTTAATTAATGGTGTTTCTTTTCCGTAACTAGACAGTTACTAGAAGGTTGCCTTTTTCTTCTCCTTATATCTAATCTAAGAAATGATTTAAAATCCAGTTTTTGTCATTATTTCCATTTTCATTCATGAGAAGCCTTTTTAACTCATATTTTTCCTTTGATGCACTATCATAAACTTTTCAATGTTGTCTGTGGAAGAATGAGACCCCACACAGCACAGAATGTGAAGGCTTTGAATAAGCCTGGTGATTTCCAAATAACTGTCTGCAGTGAAGCTTATAAATTTCGGTAGAAATGGCTTAGAAAAAAGCTTTATTCATTATCACTGATTATCTCTACGTTGACATGGTGAGTGAAACCCAGTCCACCAGTGTCTAAAATTTTATCATCTAATTCTTCGAGGAAGATGCTGTGCAACTTCAGTATCAAATCTTGTGGTTTACCAGTAAATTGAGTGACCCACTTAAAGATACCTTTAGAAGAGAATCTGAGATGTGAGCTGACACTGAAACTCCAGTATCTTCTTCCCTTGGGCAAAAACTCTCAAGACTAAGCATACACTGTGCTTTAAGGGTGGCAGATTACTCTGTGGGATTTATTGCTTTGTTAATATGCTCAAGACATCATCTTTCACTACTGCGAGAGCTGAGAGTGCTGTGGATTTTTCTGTTTGTTGTTCTTCTCTGGCTCCCTCGTTTTACAGCTTTGGCTTTGGGCTATATCCTAGGTTTGGAAGGAGAATCATTTGCCACTTCCCAAAATCTGATATTCTCTAATCCTTGTGTTTCCTGTGTATCGACAGTCATTTCCCTGCTTTTGGTCAGCTCCAGGATGCCACTTAGAAATTTAAAAAGCTGATCCTTTGACTTCACAGGCTTCTCCTGGATGCACCGTTTGTCAGTTTAGTGACTTTAGTTTCATCTCTGTATCCGTGATTTTGGGAAAGTGAAGGGAAAGATCCTTTCCTAGTCCTTCTTTCCTCTAATCAGCTGATCCCCCTGGGTTTGTGCTTTCTTTCCCCACCCTTGTCTTCAAGGGAGAGCTCTTCTGTCTCCATAGATGGAGCTCTCTGCACAGGCACTGCCCCTGCTTCTCCGGAGCTGCACTGAGCAAACAGTCACTTTCCTCGGTGCTAAATTCACTAAAAAAAAAAAAATCATCACCACTTCTACCCCCCTTCTTTTTTTTCCATTTTATCCCAGGGCACAAGACACTCTGCCATGATATCAATATGTTTTCTAATACAGGCTTTGATATTTAATAGCTAAATGCCTCCTTGTTACTGAGCATCATCTTTGTTTTGGGAGCGGGGAGGAGACAGTGGGATGAGCCGAGCAGTCACGCATCGTTACACAGAGAATATGGTGTGGATATAAAAAGCAACAATGTATGCAGGGAAAGCATTTTCTTTAGCATATCCAGGAGGCTAGGAAGGAAAGCCAGTTGTATAATTCATGTTAGGTGCCCTTGCTGCTGATCATGAATTTAGTCTTGATCTTGGCAAATCAGTCACAGTTAGAGAGTGACAAGGAACTGTAGCACTGGTGACAGCTCATATTGTGAATATTTTTAAGGTCTTGGCTAGAGCACAGTGCTAGCCCAAAATATAGGCTCAAGGCCTCACTAGACAGGCACTCTTGTCAGGGGCAATTGTGACAATCTAATCTTTCTTAAATTAAATGTTTTTCTACCCAGAGAGTTGTGCAAATCAGTCATGTTCTCTCAGTTTCCAACCATCAGCCTATGCAGTACTTAGGGGATAGATGTCCTTGGTGATCCCATGACAGGGCTGCAGTTGACTTCTGCACACTGCTGTCGTCCTTCAGCATCGCTCTGACAGCACAGTTCACCCGTTCTCATGTCATTTTTAAACCAAATGATCCAGATCACGTCCCCTCCTCAGCACCTTGATGGGGGGAAGGAACCCTCCTGGCTGAGATGAGACAACCAAGAGATCAGGAGAATGCGTACGGGTGGTGAGGCTTTATCAGTCTGGCTGCTCGGCCGTGGTCAGAATGAGAAGGGACCAGTGCCTCTCCTGAGGGATGGAGGCCAGTACTCACTGACTTGTTAAATGCCTCCCCATGGAACTGAGGGCTTGGAAACCCGACCCATGCTATCTGGGGCAAAGGAGCAGGTGCTTGCAAAGCAAGACGAACTCTACAGTCTCTTAAGTGTATTGCTTTAAATCAACACAATGACTCTTCATTTCTGCGTCTTCTGATAGTACCTTCAGACAGTGCACCAAATAGTGGCAATTAAAATATTTACATTATTTTCAGCATTTTAATACAATCAATTTTTCAATATGTGTATATAGGCATCCCACTGATTGTGTGAGCTAATGAACAGCTGAAATAAGTCACTTTATCCTTCTATCTTCAACAATGTTCACCCATCAAAATAATCACAGTCTCCATAATGTTCAAGAGAAAAATACCACTGCTAAAATGACATTTGAACCTTCAAATGCTGAAGACTGTCCTTCCAGCACCAGCCCTAAGGATAGTCAGTAGTGCTATAAGACCAAGAGGACAAATCTGAAGCGTGTGGCAAACATGTAGATACCGAGCCCGAGAATTTAGTGTCCAAGGCATTAAATGTCTGCAGGTTGAACAGATCAAATCTCATTTGAGTGTCAACTCTATAAATGCCTGTTATCAGTCACTGTGGAGATTAATTATGTGGCAAACTAACTGCAATAGTCATCAGTTGGATTAACCTCACTCTCATTGATTCTGCAGGGAATTAAACCCTTTCCAAATCCAGATGAGAAAAGGTGATGTTATAGTGTCTGTCCGAGACATGTTGCAGTATTTGGCCGATATTGCCTCTAGGACCCAATTTTTCAGCCTCTCCTCTGAGCAGGGCATAACTTTGTGCTCGGAGTTTCAGTTGTAAAAGCAGAACTTGGGCAAAGATGCCTCAATTCCTTGTATTTCAAAGGTAACATCCTCTGGACAAGTCAGGTACTGTGTCAGAAACCACTGGGAGCTCTTTTTCAACTGCAAGAAATGGCTTCAAGGCTTAATATTGAAGTATTCCAGAAACTGGTTCCAAAAAAGCAGTCATCTTTGACTTCTAATTTGGTGAAGCTTCAACAGTAATTTACAATATTATTATTATAGACTGGAAGGGTGATGTATTGCCATTTAGAAGGGTAATTTCTGAGTTCTTTTGAGGACATGCAGGAATGCTTCAGGCCTGTGAGGGGGAAAAGGGAGGTTTTTGTCTGGAGCATCACAGCAGCGTGAACTGCTGTGACCGGCTTTGAGCTCAGCCATTTGGAACGAATGTAACATTCACGTAAATGGGGAATAAGTGCACATACCAGTAAATGGATAACTAACTGGTCAACAAAATGTACGGTATTAGACATGAGAGCTTTGCTGGGTTATTCTATGAAGTAGCTTTTTCAAAAGAAGTTGCAAAAAAATACAAAAATAAATCTCTTGCTAATTTAAACAGTTCAAATATCAACGGTATATAATTGCCTATTTGATACTATGTGAAAAATACTGATTTATTATTGAGGCAAATCTTTTGATTCTTGAGCTATTTGTATTTTAGGAAAAAAAAATCTTAGCTTAATGGGCTGAATCCCCTTCAAAAGTGTAAATGCATTCACCAAACATTTTTCATGGACTTTGAAGCATGCAAATGTGACTTCAAACACAGATTTATTTAGGCTTCTATGGGGGTAAACTTTAGCAGGAACGTTCTTGTATTCTATTTTGTTCAGTCCTGTAATACTACACAGAAGCTAGAATAAATGGCATTTTCCAGTTCAAAGGGTGTACTAATCTTTGAGGTCATTGTACGTCTCATTGCAGGAAAACACTTTAATCTTCTGGAGTCTTGGAGTTCTTTGGGAGATAACATCTACATTTTACTAATAAGTTTCACTCATTCCTGATGAATTTATATTGGAGAATAATAGGATATATGCCACAAACCTCATCTGCGCAGTGGCCAGCTGGAGAATATATTAATCCCAAGAATTAGTAATTAGTAATTCCAGACTATATGACACCTTCTACAGTTCTACTGTTATGGTTTCCTTAGTATAAAGTTACTGTATTTTAAGTTGGCCTGTTAAATGGAGAAAAACTGAGGAGTTTTGACCAGTTGGTGTGCCTCATTATGTGTGACTGTTAGCAGAAATAAGTGGAAAAATTCTTTTACTTTTCTAAAAAACCTGTAGCGTTCAGCTGTAAGGGTTGGATTTTTTTACAGAATTTGTTGCTCATAGGCTTTTCCAACTTGAAATAATTTGTTGCCAACCATTCCTTTTGCTAAAAGACAACAGTTTTATTTTTATTATCAGATCTAGTGCCACTCAACACCAAGCTAAGTCAATAAAAGAAGACTGCACCTCCACATAAAAGCCTGAGATTTACCAAGAATCAATTTGGTAATCTGAACCAGTGAGTTTCGGTGGAAGGATTGCCATGTTGGTTGATTTATATTTTTAAGCAAGCAGTGGATTCTGACAGGTGGTCTGTGGGCATTTGACATGGAGTCCATGAATTGCTTTGCTTGGTAGAAGGTCCCTGAACTACTTTGCCTGGTCAAGAAAGGTATGTAAGAAAAGCAAAGCTATTTTCAGGAGGCTTAAAGTCGTGCTATAGTGGACTGAATTTTTAGCAGCCAGTAAATAAACAAAAGTCTGAAAGGCGCCTGTATTAGAGTGTATGTTTAGTACTCTAATCTGGTTAATTGGGTGTTGTCATCTCTCTGGATTTAAAGATCATCGCTCCGTCTGTACAACCCATTACTTTGTGTGCTGGTGCAGAGCATTTGATATTTCCTGCTGCAGAATTGGCTGCACTTGAGCAGTAGTATGTATTTAAGTACATGGGACTTTGACTCCTTTGTAGATGAAAGGAGCCATATAAATGGTAATTTCATTGCATAATTGTCTTACTGAATATTTTTCAGAAAATATTTAGTAGGATAGATGTAGTACATCAATACCAGTCAATTAAACTGCTTTGGGATCTTTTCTGAGGATTAATGAATGCTCTGTTAGCTGCCTGGTGTTTATAGAACATACACTATTTCTCTCACAAAACTTACCTGAATATAAATGTTCATGCCTTACCTTGTGTTGCACCAAGACTGCAACAACTTCTCACTAGAAATGCCCACAAGGTTATAAACATTCTTGACAAATTTAGTGCCTTGACCTATAGTAAGTGTGAGAGTAAGAGCAGGGTATATTAATGGTAAAAGTTTTTCTTATTTAGAAGGCATGCATGCTGTAGAATATCATATTAGAATAGTAAAAATGCTTCAACTTTGGAGGAGGTTCTTGAAGCCTTTAGGATTTCTTCAGGGTCCGTGACCTTTTGTTCTGCTCCCTGAAGGACAGATGCTCAAGCTATTCAGATAGTCTTGCTGTTGAACTCACTGAAGTAGCAAAGCTGAAATCAAACCTATGTTGTAAACTAGAATTTTGTGTTTCTTGTTATGCACTTCATTAAACCAGAGGGGTTTTTTTAGATAAGCATTTGTCATCTCCATGTCAGGTTTCTCAAAGAACATGGTGAATTAACAAGACATGTTTAATGCAGTCTTGACAGGAAGGTTAATGAGAATTCAGAAGGCGGTAAGGAGGGAAATAATATGTACTGCTCCATGTGAAAACTACAAGAAACCAGAATAAGTTGTAATTCAGCTTGTCTTAAATGGAGGTATTTATTTGTTCTACAGTGAACGTGATTAAAAATGTTTTAAGCAATTCCCTCCCTCAGCAATATTCACTACTGTCTATCAATTCATACTGCAGTAGGACCTAGAAGGTGGGTGCCCACTGGGCTGAATTATTTTGCCAAAAATGCGTTTGAGACAGGGGTCTTCTGCCCTGCATACTTGGAAGGGAGAAGGGCTTGTGCATCTGCCTGGTTCAGACTCTGTAGGAACAAGGTCACGTGGCTGAGAAAGGCAGAGGGAAAAGTGGAAACGAAGGGAAATCTCACGGTCACATCCTGATGAGGGTGGGTGCTGTGTTTTATGGCTTCATGGCTTTCTCCCATCATTACCCTTGTTGAGCCAGTCCAATTTCTCAGAGGACTGAGAAGGGCCCACAGGACAGTGAGGCATGTGGCTTCCTTGCACTTTAACCGTGACACCTGCAGACTTCAGCATATTTATATAGCTTATGGAAAATTCCAAGAAGTTCCCAGGCCTCTCTCTAAAGCTACAACGATTTCCATTGAAAGGATGATCAAAGCATAGAGCAACCAAGTTTGAGTAGCTTTCTGTTCTTGAGCCGTCTGTGGCTGGTTGATGATTTGCGTTATGCAATGAATGCTTTTGCGTTGAGCCAGAGAACACCCTTGAAGAGAATTCAGCAATAAGCGAGGATTAAAAATACAGTATTTGTTCTTTTGGGGAAAGCTACCAATCTTAGTAATCACAGGGCTCCTGTTCTCACTTGATTAGAATCACAGTTGTGACTGCCAAATCAAACAAATTGGCATGTGATGGTTGGAACTTAAAAACCCATCAATTACATACACTCCTCTGTCTACAGTTTCCTCCGCGCTAAGGACGACCTGATTACTTTTGTTGTTAGTTCAGCTTGCTTGTTGTACATTTTATGTGTAAAGCAAATGTTATTTTTAAAATCCTCCTTTCTGCAGCCAAAGTCAAAATAGGAGAAGACTGTTATTTACATTATGAATCGTCTGCCAAAGTTCAAGCATTGAAAGTTGTGTTCTTGACAGGAAAAGGAAACAAGAAAATCTTAGAGTTTATTATACCAACTCATAGCAGATTACACAAGTTTTAGTGCAAATGACTTTCTTATTTATTTAGTTACCTTGTTCCAAGCTCCATGCCTGCATTCAGTTAAAATGTAAAATTCCTTGTTCCAATATCTAGACGATGTGATATAACAGTTGTAAAACAAGGGGATTAGCTGGTTTTGGATAACTGTCTTGTAAGATACTTTTATTCCAGGATCTTTTCCCTTTATGCATGGGCAGAAGATACACCAATGCTTGAGATGCTTAAAAGTTGTGAACCTAAATGCTCTGACCTTCCTGAGAGGCACCAGCCTCTTAGCACAGAAAAATGACTATTTTTTTTTTCAGTTTCAGAATTCATATTTTGAGTTTTTACCAGCAAACAGCTTATTTGAGCCATTTAAAACATCAAAGGAGGTGTTTCTTGGCTTGGGTACATCTTTAATTTAAAGCAGATTTATTAAAGGCCGAATCAGGATAATACTGCAAAAGGATTAGCTGTGGTTACTTGATTTCTGAGCAAACAGACTAATTCTGCTTTCTTTGTATGGGTGTCTTTCACAGTGAGTCCATTCACTGAGCATTGAACTAGGCCTGGGGTTTGGTTTTTTCTTTTTTTTTAATTTTTCACTGTTTCTATTGTCTTCTTTAGAAATCAGAAGCATTGCTGAAAGCTTTAACTTCAAAGCTTAAGCCAGCTTACTCTTCATTGGTTGCTATGCTTCAAAATACATTCCTGAAGCTTCTTTGCTAGTAACTGCCAAATGTTTTGTTTCAGCACTTCTTAGCATTGGGGCTTTCAGCTTGGCTTTTGTTTTGATTTGTTCTTCACAAAATAAAAATTCTGAGAAGTCAATTAAAAAATAGGTTGGCATTCTTAGCACTTAAATCTTTTTGCTATTCTGAAAGCAACCAGAGCAGTGGTACTGCAGAATGCTCTTTATTTTATATTAGTACTTGCACTTCAGATTTGCTCTGTCTATAAACAACAGAGAAAAACTCTCTCTGAGAGCTGAAAATTTACTGATGTATGAAATGTACAGTGTCAAGTAACAAGGAACGAACACTGCTAGGGCCACATCATGGTCAGTGAAACCTGGGCAAATCTATTGTGAACTAGTTAATCTAATAGATTTGATGGGAAAGGAATGGGATAACTATCCTGGAGCAGAGGATAGGCCTCCTGAAGTTTACCAGTGATGTTATTTGGGAACAGAAAAACCTGGACTGACCTTCGCCTCTCGCATGGAAAGACCAAGTTCGGTTAGAAAAGGACCACACGACATTTGAAAACCAGGCATGTATGCTGTAAAAGCTCATACTTCCACTTTTACAGAGGCACTTCAGGACTTGGTAGTGTGTTTTGCATATGATTGGTAGCACATGTAAACTACTGAGTTTGGTAAAAATGAAGAATATACTTTAGCTGCTCGCTGCACCACCAAGTTGTCAAACAAGCCAAGGTGGTCTTTTGGTGTATCTATGTCCTTTTTCGCCCATCATTTTTTACTCATTCTAGAAACAAAAATGTGGTGAGTTTTAAGAAATCATTGCTAGCTAAAGATGTATGAGCTCAGAAGCCCAGAGTACAGCACCTAGCCTGACCCTTGTTCTCTTCTCTCAGTCTCTCCTGGAAGCTCCCCAGACCCTTGTCCATGTGGGCTCTGAGATGTTTCCAAATACTTCTTCCTTCTCCCCAGTAATTTTATAACACAGGCCCTGGGAAGCACAAAACTTTATGAATGTGACGTGCTAGTTTAAGAGTTACTTGTCATTTGTGGCAAGGTTGCTAGAGAAGGAATAGGCAGCAGAGAACAAATTCAACAGACTAATTCACCAGTGTTTCAAGAGCTGAAGTAGGTGTAGTAGCAACTTTTCTTCAACTTTAATTTGTGAAAATATGTACATCAGAGAGAGGGTTAAACTGTACTTCTGAACTGTTCTCAGCCTGTACAGGCACGGCGGACGGAATCTCATCCCTAATAACATACTGTCAGATGCATCAGACACCTTAAAGTAACTGCAAGTACGGTGCTAAACAGGGGACCCACACCTAATGCCAATACCCAGTTCGTTGCTTTAGGCTCTTTCTGTGCTATAGTTCTCCTGCAGAAGGTATATGACTCTGCAGTTACTGATTGATGGGGAGTGTTGGTTGATAGATTTTTGAGATGCTAAGATATTGCCATTATACCAATTGCATAAAAGCTGAAGAAAACATGCCTGCCCTTTATAGTGGTCACCAAAGGCTGCTTTTTGCCCAGGTATGGACAGATGGATATGAGAATGCCCGAGTAGATGGAGCATTACCTCATCTGAAATCTACATTGATAGAGTTGCATGGTGTAGCTAAATTGTTCTGTTTAAAATGTCATTGCCTGGGTGGAAACCCTGTGCTTGGGGATCTGAATGTCTTGCATTGCCTTCCCTCTGCCATATGCAGGCAGTTGTTTAGGTGGTAACTGGAGTATCTCTGTGTGCATAGAGCCACAGATCGTTACCTCTTGATTATGTTCATGTTATCTGATGTGTCATCTCCATGAGAGAAATTAAATTGCCTTTAGTAATTTGAAGCAAGTAAAAATGACAAATCGTCGTTCTCGTGTGATCAGTAAACGGCTACAGAACGAGAATGCATCTCAATTACATGGCAAGTACATTTCAAGCAGCATTGATCATTCCAAATCTCCAATTGTTTTCCTGTGATTTTCTTTATTTTTAAACTAAGATGGCTTTAGTCTATTTAAAAAAAAAAAAGTAGCTTTTTTCCACTTTGAATAACGCTGTTAGCTATGAACTCTCAGCTCATAATTATGAAGAGTTAGAATAGAGAATGATTTCATAGAGACAAAAGCAATATAATAGAGAGAAAGAAATGAAAGAAAACAAATGCAGTAGGAAAGTGATTTTTAAAGTCCACATCTTGGGATGTGGCAGTCTACTGGAAAGCAAAAACTCCCATATGCAGCTAGAAAATGGTCATCATTAGTGAACTATCATGCAAATCCTGCAGGAAGAAAAAGGAATAGACATTTAGCAACAGGAAATGCTTTTGTATGTGAATATAGAATATGGGCTATAAGATACAGTTTTAATTTTTTTTTTTAAATAAGCCAGCGTTGCTGCCTACATTTGCATTTGGATTCTGATCCTGCAAATATTCCTGACTACAAAATTAGCATCTCCAAAGACAGTTCATAGCAGTAATTACCAGACATAGTGCACGATTATGCCACGCGATGAAGCATTCTGCAGAGATCCCCAAGTTAGTGCCAACCTGCGGCAGCGAGTCCCCGCGTGCGGGAGGAGGCTCAGAGCTGCCTCTGTCTGGGCTGCCTGTGAGCTGGAGCTGCCCCTTGGGGACAAGTGACTTTGCACCATCTCCTCGGCACCTCAGCTCCTGCATTCGTGCACAAGGAACCAGCTCGCAGAGCCCAGAGGGTGGGCATGACCTTGGTACTCGAATGATCGAACCGCAGGCTGAAGCCCAGATTTCAGTCTAAGAATGTGACTCTGCTGGGGAGAAGACAAGCATGTGCCTACCTTGTAGTAGGCTTTGCATGATAACTAACACAGGCGGAATCAGAGGAGAGCGGGGTAGTTTGCAGATTTAACACAGGCTGGTACTTTGTGTTAAATCTCAGGGAGAAGGAGGGATGGGTGCCCCTATTTTGACACTGCCATTCATAGTGACAGAAGTGCTTTGTCTTCATTTGCCTATTAACTTGTCTTGGTCTCTTCAGCCAGTAAAAGAAAAATTGAAATCAGCATTGCATAAATGTTTCCACTTATGAATTGACTCTTCTGTGTCAAGTTCCAGCCCTGTTTGGCCCCTGCTGCTCCAAAAAGCACCTAAATTTCTTACAAGATGAAAAATCAACTGAGATACGATATGCCTCCCCCCTCCCCTGCCTTGGCCTAGGTGTTTCCAGAACCGGCATCTAAATTACTTGTAAAAACAAATTTAATTTCTATATGACATGCTAGATTTTTGGTGCCTAGAACTATTTTCTTGTTTGTTCAAAAAAGGCAACCATTTGTTTTCATTGTTGCATTGCGTTAATAAATGGTCCCTTGAATGTCCTCTGACTCCCGTATCCAGTGCTGTGACCTTATATGCCATATCATCTAGCTGATGCAACTAACTGCATTTTTTTCAAAATTCCTGCTTCACATTGAGCTGATTACCAGCTATTTCTCAGGGCAATTGGTTTTGTATTAAAACAGAATTTTGTCCTTCAACAGTCTGTCCAGAAGTTCCCAAATTAGCCGATTTTGCTCTGTCCGTAAGGGCAGTTTGCAGCAGCACGAGTACATGATCATTTCCTTGGTTTGCAGCCCTGCCATTCAAGCACTGGAATGGTTCAACATGCCTACAAGCAGTCACCCTACTAACTCTTCAGCTCAGTCAGTTTGGGAAATGGCTCTTTTTTTTTCTTTTTTTCTTTTTTTCTTTTTTTTTTTTTTTTTTAAGGCTGTAGTTCTTTCTTCTTTGGGTAGTTTTAACCAGCAGGGTAACATTGAAACACCAAGCTTTTGGCTACTTGGAGTCCAATTACAAATACGAAAGATCAACCAAGTAGTCCTTTAGAAACAAATTAACGGCAGAACACTTAGGAACCCGTATTCTGATTGCTGTGTGATTTGCTCTAGCGTCACTGCTTTAGCTGTACCATTACCCTGGGTTTCCACACCACTGGGGAGTGCTTCCAGGCGCTGTCCTGAGCGCCCACTGGCAGCACGCCTGGCCCCACGGCTCTGCCCTGCTCCTTTCCTCCCCCTTTTTCCCCTGGCTGTGCTGTGTAGGACTCGGACCCCATGGGCACAGGCTCCCTTTTAAGGCGCTGTCGTGCACTAATCTGAAGGCAAGGAAAGAGATGTGAACTCTCCTTAGGAGCAGAGCTGACCCTCTGCTGAGCAGTTTTCTAAACAAATCTGACTTTAACTGACGAAAACAAGAAGCCCCTCTGCTCTTCTCCTGCTGAGAGGTCGAAACCTGTCTTTAGAGAGGTGTGCATGCTTCTACTTATAGTGCGGAGCCACAAAATATGCAATTAAAGCCATTCTGAATTGCGTGAAAGCTGCCTCTTGCAACTCAGCTCGCTCATTTCTGAAGCCCAGGCCAGGAATCGATTTTCTCTTCCTGGAAGATGAACCTTCTGTCTTTGCAGTTGTTCTGGAATTGGTAGTCAGTTGTTTAAACTTAGGCTGTAAGAGTCAAAATCATGTAATTTACTGATTGCATAAGGCCGGGACCTAATAAAAAAAAAGTCAGGTGAAAAATTAAAAAAAACCCAAGTGTTGTTACATTTTAAAATCTTAAAATTGACAGGCATCATTTTAGGGACCTGAGCTATGTACTGGGAGCACTGGCAGTTGGCAATATTAATGACGTGACCTCCTGATTTAAAGAGAGATGTTTTAAGATTGCCCGGGTCTTATGCTTTCCCTCTGCTCCCGTGGTTAATTCTACCCGGAGGGCAAAGTCCTGCAGCTCTCCCTTCATTAGAGCAGCAGGATTGCAGAGGGCAGAGCTGTGGAGTGTAGAACAATTTGTGGTCCTCAGAGCTTTGCTGCATGAGACCTTTTGGTGTTACTGCATTCAGCTGCGTAGATCTGTTCAGCCTGTTTAATATCAGTGCCTGGGAACCTGGGTCTCTTTCTTCTTGACCCCATATCTGGAAGCTGCTCTCTTTTTCTAGCAGATTATGAACCACTAGCCTGTCAGCTAAGTGTGCAGTGAGAGACTTTCTCCAATATTTGTTGTTTACCTGAGATATAATAAGGTCCTTCATGTCATTTCTTGCAGAAAGGGGAATTTCTGAGCCAATCAGCTATAACATCTGCTTCAAAGCTACAGCCGACACGTTTTAAAAATGGCTCAATGTGTATTTACACAATAGATTGTTTGTGTTAATTAGAGTTTATTCCACCACTGGTATCCATGCATAAGTCCCATTAATATCATCAGCAGCTATATATTCTCATAAGGAGAACAGAGCTCCTAATTAGAACTCCAGGTTTTTAAGATATCTTTGTACAGCTTTTACTGCAAAGATAAAGTGCTGTGTGTTTGCCTGGCAGCTATTCTAAAAGAAAACAAATGATTTTATTTTTTTTTTTTCCCCCCTCCAGGCTCCCCTTTATTTTTATTGCAATACCATGAGCCAGTCCTACCCAGGAGCAGAGCCTGTGCAGGGCAAGGAGCTTACCCTTCGAGTAGAAGGAACAGCGAGTGTGTGCGCAGAGAAATTAGATGACTAAACTAGCTAGCAAAAATGCTCCTCCGGCCATAGAATGCCACTTCTGTCAGTATAAATCCTACCCAATCCTACCAATCAGTCCTGGGGACAGAGCTTGGTCCGCATTTTCGGTGCCCCCTCTGAGGCACGGAGTTCTCCTGCCCTGTCCCAGGGCAGCAGGACCCGGGTAAAAGGCGCTGGTTTGCAGAGCAGCAAAGAGGCAGCGGAACGGCGCGGCAGGGAGGAGGAGCGCTGAGGGACCCCACAGCCCTGTCACGTAGCCCAAAATTTGACACTTGGGTCAGAACTTTGCGTTGGCGTCTGACTTTTTACAAACATGAATTCACGTGGTTGACTGCCCAGCTGGGTGGTTGTTTTCAGGATTTGGGGCTTTACAGAGCCTGACAGTTTACAGAATTCCTATTAAAACTTTTTAATGTACATGTTGAGCAGTATGCAATGGGAGTGCACCATATGACATTTCTTTGGGGATTTGAAGAAAAGATACTGAACCTTTTTTTATTGTGCCAAGTTTAAAAAAAAAAAAAAAAAAGTCTTTTGGTCTGAGAGTGTTCCAAATATAGTATTTTTTTTCTTCCATCTGATGAAAAATGGAGACAGAGGCTTATAAAGAAAATACTGATAAGAGTCCTAGCTAAGGAAGCAATGGCAAGCACTGCTCTAAAGCATGTAAACAAACATTCCTGCTCAAATGAGTGTCTGAATTCCAATGGATTCTAATTATCTGCTAAGACAGATAGGTACGAAAACCTACTGATATAAAGAAACTCTCTGGACTAAAAAATACATATGCTGTAATTTCAGGAAGTTTTAGCTTCTGCCGGTGG
Organism: Buteo buteo; assembly: GCF_964188355.1. Classification (NCBI taxonomy): domain Eukaryota; kingdom Metazoa; phylum Chordata; class Aves; order Accipitriformes; family Accipitridae; genus Buteo; species Buteo buteo. Next base: position 5,159,055 of record NC_134194.1, read on the forward strand.
TGGGTACCAAGTAAAAGATAAGGTAGAAAATAATGAGCTTTTGTTATTCGTATCTGAAGTTTAGAAGAGATATTGTGAGTGAACAAAAGATGCGCCATAAAACAAACACTCACTGAAATAATTCTCGGCAGAAATGTAAAAAGCTGCAGGGCGCTAAAGAAGATGCAGTGTCTTCCAGGCGAGAGCACTGTTCAACAACAGAGTTTTAGAGCCACTGCTATTAGTAAGATGTAACATTTCAGGTTTCTAACATACATTTTAATTAGTATACTATAAAATTTAACCTCCTATTCCAATTTTCAGTCTTTTGAGAAAGAGACTTCATGATAGTTTATCTTCGTCATGTATATTGTCTGTTAATTCCTGCATACTCCCACCAACAAAAATATGGATCTCCTTTTTAATTCATATTTCAATTAATGACAGAAGCAATAGAAGTTTGGAAGTGAACATTTTCTCCTTTACTAGCATAACTACAAGAAATTTTAAATGATAGATTTCGTATTACGGATTTTATGCATTAAGACCAGATCAGGGGCTCGGAGAGCCTCTCCTCCGCTGAACCCTGGGTAAAGTGTGCTCTCTCCTCATCCCCTTCCCTGGTGTGTGTTTGTTATCAAGGCTGTGAGATCCCCAAGGATACTGAGCCTGTGTGAAGCGCTCCGGTCGTCCGTCCTCTCTGTGGCCCTACAAACAGGAGTAAAGTTAGGCACATAGTATGTCCCAGGCCATCTGGGGCACCTACAGCAGATTCTCGGTTACATCTGCATTCCCAATGAAAGGTGCTGTCAGGGCTAGGATCTGACGGTATTTCCTCTATGTATTGTAATTAGAATCACAATGAAGAAATGCAGAGCTATGTCCATTACTGAGCGAGCTGTCTGCATCCCAGCGTGTGTAGTTAATGCATCAAATATTGTCAGCGGGTACCAAGGCCCTCTCCGCTGTTGGGAGCGTTTATTGTTGCAGTGTTCCTGTCTGCTCTCCTCCGCTGGCAGGGGAGTATTAGCTGATCTCAGCAGGGACCAACTGGGTATCTGCTGGTGGAAGAAGTAGCTTCCTAAACTGTTGTCTCACCTGTGGCCGACTGGCTGCCAGAGGGAGTTTCAGCTCCGCAGCAGAGCGTGGTGCTGCACATCACTCCGTACCAGCCAGGAGGCAGCTCCTCCGGCTCCTCCGTCCCGATGCTCCCGAGGGCCAGCGCCCACCTGCATCCCCGAGCACTGCTGTCCCCTCTTTCACCCGACTGCTGCCTTGGCCGCGTTTGAAGCGAATACCCGAGTTCCTTGTGTCAGGATGCAAAGCTCTTCAAGGTATTGAGAATTGATGTGGTCTGGAGGCTGTACTAAGCTGTCCACGTAGACATTCGTTAGTCAAATATACACCCTTGTGTAAAAGATCACAGTAACTTATTCGACAATATTACTTACGTGCAGGTTAGATCAAAACCTGGCTGCCAAAAGTTGAAAGCCAGGATAAAGACAGAAATACGCTGTTTTATTACATCATTAAAAAAAACATCTAGATTCTACTCTATCAGGGACTACAGGCTGGAGACTGACAGACAAGAATAAAATAGCTGGGAATAAATTTTATGTAGCTATTTTCTTTCTCCCTCAAATGTGAATGCTTATGCAAAACACATTGCTTTAGATTCACTGACAATAAAGAGGGAATCATTATACGAGTAGTGGATTCTCAGGGGAACACTTTAGCCAAAACACACTCTGCAATAATTTCCCACATCTTAGTTGAATAAATTAATTTATGAATTTTCCATGAATATGTTCAACCGTTTCTCCCCTCATATATTTTATTGATCTCCATATACATTTAGCAACAAATAACAGAGCTGCTTTTCCATTTGCAGTAAAATAGTTTAGAGATGTTTATGTGGGCCTTGGGGTTCGTAGTAAACAAATGCAGTTCAAACACCAGGGAGGTAGCAGAGAAACATGAAGCTTGACAGGACCCAGGGAGCTCTACTAGGAGAAGAGCTTGGCGGAGAGTCAAGGCATACCCAGTCGTAGCACGAGTGAGGTGGGTTCCCTGAAATCAGAGGGACCAGCCCCAAACTGCAGGACTGCTCCCAGTGAGTCCTGCGTAGAATCACTGCAAGGTCTTAATGGCTCGTGTCTGCAAAAACTCTTAATGTCTGTTTGGTGTTAATGACTGATAGGTTGGATCATTCCCTAGTTTAATATGTTTTGTCCTGTAGTGTGTATCTCTTTACTTTCACGTGAGAAGGAGATGAGGATGGCAAAAGGAAAGAGGGTATTTGGGTTTTCTCCACAAAAATAGAAATGCACTGTCTGTGGCTTGGGGGAAGCCAAGAGGCTCCTTCTAGACTGTAGATCCAGTGGCAGAGTAGTCCAAAAACTTCATTATTCCACCACAAGACATCCTCTGTGGCCCCTCTGCCTCTGAATATCGCTTAGTTTGGCTTAGGCAACATCATTAAATCCAAAGTTGAGCTACTTGTGTAGGTAATTACAGTGAGTAAGCACACCATCACATGCAAAGTATATTTCCATGTTTTTCTTTAGGGAAGGGACAAACAGTTACATACAGTGATTAGATGTTGAAAAGTAATCAGTGTTTCCCTAATTTAATATTAAAAACAATGGAGTTCTTTCATCTTCCTCCCTCAACACCAAGCTGCCACCCCAGTTTTATATGCATACAAACTGATATCCCAAACAAGTATGGTGGGAATATAATGTGGTTAATCATAGGTATAAATTTACTTACATGTGACTGCACCATTGTGATCTTCAAGTTTAGCTCTCTTTCTTGCCCTGCACACTCAGGTAATAGAGATAGACCTTTTTAAGCAGTTTCTTTTTTTGGTTTATTTTGAGCTTTTTGGTTGTCATTTTTATCAGTCATGAGGAAAGCTGAGAAAAAACTCGCCTTGCTGTTTCCAAGTATAAAACTCTTTCTTTCTTAACTGCAGATAATTAACAGGCTTGAAATAGGCCTTACCATCTTAAAGGTGGTATTTGAAGTATAATTGCTAATGCTTAGATACATAATTTACATTTATTATGTATAATAAAATATGCAACTAATTGATGTTCTGTAAGGGACTAAATGATCAACTCCAGCTGCAGGAAGAAGATTTATGCCTGTGTTCTCAATAACATATTGACTATCAGAATACGCTGCAGAAAAAGAGTCACTGCCTTCAGGACTGTGCGCTCAGAGAGTGTTTTCCTTTCTCCTGTTCTCCTCTCCTGATGTGCTTTCTCTTGTGTTTGTCTTCTGTCCAAACAGCATAGATTAAGCAAGTGTATTTATGGAGCAGGCAGATGAAAAATAAGTACTTACATTCCCATCAGTCTTGCAAGAAATTAGGGTAAAGCGCAAGCTAAGCTTGCACATGTTTGTGTGTGGCCGTGCATTTTCTAAATCGGAAGGGCAGAACGTCACACAGGGCATGCAACCACCAGGGTACATTGAAGTTCAGAATGGCTGGGAGATAATGTCAACAGAATAGGATGGAGGCACAGGATAATGGTCTCCTGCTGCTAGATTAAAGCCTGGGCAAAGATGAGCCCTTTTAACAAAAACAAACAGAGGCAAAGCCAAGATATTTGCAGTACTTTCAGAGCAGGAGGCATTTATCTTGTAACAACATCCCGTTCTGTTCTCTTGGCTTCCACTGTACCAAAATAACAGAAGATGATGCTGTGATTTTTGTCAGTGGCTGTTGCTAGATGAGCTCCAGTTGCCCACTGCATGCTCTTTGGGTAACGCAATGGTCTTATGCCATGTGTCCTTCGGCCTTCAAAAAAGCTGCACGTTTCAAAACACATTGTGTCACGCTGTGTAAGCATGCTGGCTTACTTTTAAATGAAGAAGAATTAATCTATAATAAAACTCAGCCTTATCAAAGGGATTTTACAGCCCAACGTTTCCAATTTCCCCTGGCAGGAGGCAGTCTCTGCAGGGAGGAGCGCCAGCATCAGCGCTGCAGGCAGAACTCCCCCTTGCATTAAAAGCCCTCAGATTCCAATCTGGTAAAATCAGTGCTTGAAGACGACAAAAAATGGAACTGAATTCAGTTCATTAGGTATCAAGCCAAAGAGAACGCCTGGCACGTTTTTGTTCCTGCTTCTCCGTGCTGTTTTCTTTTACTCCATTCTATTAGTAGGTTAGTCTAGTCTCCAGCAACCGTGCTGCTGGGCACGGTCTGGGGAAAATATCCTTGGAGCAGTAACTGCAGAGAGGACAACTACGCAGGCACAAAGCTCTTAGGAAAGTCAGCACTAAAATATATGTAATGCAAACAGTAAAGGCTATGAATAGTCAGTATGTTATAAATCAGGGCTTTTTTAACTAGCACGCTTTTGCAATATTAATTCTCCTGGGTTGTCTTATTTGTTCGATACTGCACATGTCCTGCTCTCCTAAATGGTTTGAATGTGGTGACTGTCAAGAGGCGCTGTAAATCCCATCTGCTGAGGTTTGAAGGAAGGGAAAGGAAGAAGTAACAATATGCAGATATAGGGAACTATCCTGTATTGCTCATGGTTTAATCTTCACTCTTCAGTTGTACAATTTTGTTGTATTTCTGGAGTTGATTGCATGATGATTGGCTATTTTTAGGGATGGTGCTGTTAACTGTTAAGGCAATTTATAGTAGGTAGGAGTCATTTAAAATTTCCTCCTTGTTCAGAGAAGCTGACATGTTGAAGGACCAGTCTCATCAGCTGATGAGCTGATTTCTTTTAGTTCTCACTATTGAGAGGATTGGTGTCTTTTCATGGATGTTATTCAGACCAAGCCCATTGCTTGCAGTGGAAGTTGAGTGTTCCCAGCTCCTCAAAAAGACCAAACTAATAAATCAGTAGGGGTAACAGGTGATAGATGGCATGATTTCACAGCCGAAACATGGTAATGCAGCATAGGAAACACATGGGATTCTGGAGGTTTGTATTTTCTTCCCAGCTTTGCCACTGATCTCTTAGGTGACCTGGAAGAAATTGTTTCAGCTTTCTGTGCTGCAGATTCTATATATTTAAGCAGGGAATAAAAACAACGCTTTATGAGGCATATTTAGAAGTGCCGCGCAAAACTCTGCATAGGAAGTAGCTATTATTGTTGTTATCTGTAATAATAAAAACAATGGTATTTTCAATAGAGGCTGAAGTTCTGCAATCTGTCCAATGCCATTACTGCTAAATGCAATTTCTCATTTAATCCACAGCTGCTGCTTTTATGTCTTGTCCTAATTCAAAATGTATTTTTGCTTTTTTTTATGATTCTAGTGCAAGTTGGAGTTTCATGCATGTACTTCTGGCAAGACCATCACAGCTCGATGCGAAGGGCCCTGCCCCTGCCTTCCAGGACCTGAAAGTTCAAAACACAAGATGGAGAAGACTGGTAAGTTGAGCTGTTACTGGGACTATAGTAGATTAATTGGTTCTTGCTATGTTCTTAGAAAATGTAAGAAAGATGTTTCTTAACTAGTATATTTTATACGTAAAGCTTTCTGAGAAAAAGTGAAGGTACAACCAATCCTTTTCTAAACACACAGTGTTTTCAAACATCTCAACTGCTGCAAAACTAACATAAGATAAAATAAGATAGAAAAGATAAAATACTACTTGATGATTCCTTACTTCGTAAGTTAAAAAAAATAATTAGTAGCCTGTGTGTTAACCAAAAAGTTGAAGTCACACATCTATATTACATGGTATCTGAATTCTCGTTTTCATATTTATTGTTATTAACATTATCATTAAAAGTCAAATATATATTAAATAGATATACGTATCTGTATTTATATATGAAATTGTTTCAACAACAAACTCATGGCAAATGATGTTATATAAAACTGAAGGTTGGAGTCTCAGCACAAATGGCTGTTTTCCCTGCCAGCTGTCTGGTGAGTTCTCTGTTTAGGTCTGAAAGCCTGGTGAGCTAATTTAGTCCCCCAGGTCTTTTCCAAGGAAGTAAGCCCAAGCTGTCTCAGAGGGACTGCATCCAAAGGGAATTAGTTCTTGCAAAAGAGACTGATGAAAAGCAGAATTCGAGCAGCAGGGCGAGTGCCGCAGCCAGGTTCTGTCTTAAGGGTTTCCACCCTGCTTTGGGGAAAGCCCTTTGGAAGGGAAAAGAGTTGTTACTTGTGGCTGTGGTTTCTTGATATGAGTACAGATGTGCTGGTGAGAGCATCTGTGGCAAAGTGAAAACTAGCCTTTTTTTAAGTACAGTGTTGTCTCCCCTCTCTTGGAAGAGTGCTAAGAGGGTTAATGCACTGACAGCTGCTGGGCTCCTGGCTGTATTAGTAGCTCACAAAGCCAAAGCAGTGACTTAAGCAGGGTTTGCTCTGTCACGTTAAGCAGTGAAATGTGTTTATTTGCCTTGTGCACCCCAAGGAGTACAAAAAAGATGAAGCTTTAACAGTGGTCTGTTTGACCCAAAATATTTGAGAACCTCTCTTCACTCTTACTCCTCCCCACTATGGACACGTTCCAACAGTAGCAGGCACATAAATAGAAAAAAAAAGTTTAAACAGCACTTCCTCTAGTTATTTCAGGCCCTGTCGCTTCAGCTGAAAACGCTGATGAACCTGCTGGTGATGCTTCACACACCGTATCCTCTAGCACAGCACTAGTTTTCACATTAGGCCTCCATCTACTTTCTAGAAAAAGAAGTGATTCTCCAGCCTAGATTTTGAAAATTCAGATTTATTCCAATTTTTGCAAACCACAGACATTTTTCTGCATAGCTATCAAACTTAGATGAAGTATTTTAGATGGCAAGATTCTGATATCAATATATAACTGTAATATTGTTTTATGTGGCTTGAATCTTTTGGTTACAGTATACCCACTGATAAATTGCCTTATTCATATTTTCTATTTCTTGTAGCCCTTATCAGGCTACAAGAAATATTTCTTTTTCTTTGCCCTTTCTCTTTCTTTGCCCTTATCAGAAAGAGTATCAGATTAATAAATCTTCAGTGACATTTTAAGCTTACAATTTCATTCACACAAGAGAAAAAAGATTCTAATAACCCTTATCTTGATAAATGCAATTTGACAGGGTATATGTATTCTGAAACCCAGGCTTTTGTTTTGCTTGACTCAAAACTTTAACTCCAGCCAACAAAGCATTAATTTAATAGATTGGGTGATCTGCAGAGCAACTTTCCTGAAGGCTTTTTCAAGAGGCCAAACTTGAGCTAACAGTACTCCTGCCATTGCCCTGGTGACAAGGATATTAAATGCCTCAGTTCTGCCATCTTCAGCGTGGCATGAAGAGAGTGCTCTGCCCCCTTGGAGGAACACAGTCACCTGGGAAATAAGGGAAATCATTGCCACATGTGTGTGGAAACATTCAAAATGCTGAAGACACTACTCATCTCCTGCATCAAGTGTATGCAAAGAAACTGCTCATGAGCCTGATTATAGTGGCATAAACAAGATACTTTTACAGGCATGGGAGTGATTGTGCATGTGTATGTATATGTGTATGCAAAAAATAATAGCAGTATAATATTTTGCTTTATCACTGTCTGTTTCTTCCTGGGGTTAGGTGCTGAAAAGCCCACAAAAGGATTTGCTGTTGAGAATCAAATAATCCATAGCAAAGGGGCTTTCTAACTTGCTTTATCTTAAATTTTCTTCTGGATCTTTGAATGTGCCAGTAACGTGCCAGTTAAAGACTTCCTTCAGCTTACCTTCTCAGTCTCCTTTCTTCAGATGTTGTCTTTTTGGCTGACCCACTGAGTGTAATGGGGTCTCAAACTGAGTATTTCAGAGTTTGTCAGTCTTTTAACAAAGAGCTCCCAGGAGTTTCCATGACAAAACATGAGTAAATTCTATATACCAGTATAAATTTTACCCAGGTGCAATTTTAGCAGCATCTGAAAAGGGGTTCGGTATTGTGTGTGTCTGCCCTTTACAGCCTGGAAGCCAGCCAGCTAGCCTTAGGTTTATGGGAGAATTATGAATTCTAATTGCTGACCACAAAAAATTTCCGTAGCACTGCCTTTCGTAAGACTCCTTTATTTGATCAACAAGTAGTGTCACCTGGCTTTGGAGAAATAAGCCCTGACTGGTATCTGAGGTGACATATGTGAGACGTACGAGGCAATCCCATGGCAGAGCGTGGCAGTCCCCCGAAGCCTGGTCACGGCAGCACTTGAGCGATCTCCCCTTCATCAAATCCCCAGACCTCTCAGTCCGGAGCTTCGGACTAGCATTTTGGTTACTTGGTACCTTAGTGTTTTCTCTGGTCTTCACACAAAATTATTTTATTTTCTTCCTATAGTATGATAGTCTCATTAATATTGCTGAATTGGTATAAAAAATGGTCGTTTGATTTCTCATATAAAAATTTGTATAAAAGAATTGTGTAGACAGTTGGGACTCAGTTTCTGCTACTTTTTTAGTTGCCAGGTTTGTGAAATCTATTCAATACAGCGTAATCTTAAGTAGAAAATGATGGAGAGTTAAACCTCATGCCTCATACAGACATGTCAGTGGAAAAATACTAAGGAGAATTACAGTGCAAATGCTTCCAGCAAAATGGAAATGCAGCTCTTACAGCTACTGCATAAACTTTTTTATGCCTATTATACAACAAGGTTAAATGTATGTGGTTGTGAACTCCCAATTTGAAGACAGTTTGCATTAATCTTTACACATTCATTCAATCATATTCAAATATTATTCCATAATAAATTACTTTCAGAAATTAAAAATGTAAAGGAACATTTAATTTCCAGAGTACTGTAATTCTAAATGTCATGACCTTTTTTTATAGGCTTGTGAATAAAATTGGCAGCAGCATCAAAGAAAAGCAATCTAACTGTATGTGCTCAGAGGTAACAATTGACTGCAGTGTCTGAGTTGTATTCCTTCCTCCTCCCTAGGCTCCTTCAAAAACATCTCTGCTTTGAGGATGAAAATCAAGACTAATAATAATGTTAAAAATTAGAATTCCTTTTATAGTGCTAACTGGTACTATGGAGACGTTAATAAAATAGTACCAATGCTAGCAAAAGAAAACTACACCAGAATTACTAGCTTTAATGGCAAATAACAACAATATAATCTCTCTACCATCAAGTTAAATCTTTCAAAAGATGGCAGGATCCTGTTCTTCATTTTCTTAAATGGAATTTTGAGTCAGAGTCAGAGAACAGGACTCTCTGAGGGTACTAATGGAAGATTTTGGAAAAGAAGACAAGCCCTAATGCTTCTTCTCTTTACTTTTTGAGGCCCATTTAGATTCCTTTAGTTTATCAAAAGACTTGGTAAGCTTCATTATGCACAGCAGTATCCCAGCTTTACAATATGCTTCCATGATAGCCACTGACTTTCAACTCAGCTACCCAGAGACAGAGGTTGAGCTATAATCTGCCCTGAGGTTAGCTGCCCTTTCAGAGACTATGTGCCCTTTTATCTAATAATACAAAATGAATAAGGCTATAATTTCAACAAAACCAAAGGACTGGTAACAGATTCTTAGTGGCACCTAAGTGAGAGAAGTTATTTAAGACACAAAGTCCTGTCTGCTGGTGGTTTTCAGGTACCTCTTTCCAAAACCTCTGCAATATTAACTAGAGTTCTCATCAGGCGTAACTTATTTTGTCACTAGCTGAAGCTTCTAAAACCCCTCCATAAACAAAGGACTTCAGATGAGAAACAACCAGTTTTAGTTTTTCAGAACCTACTGGCAAGGGAAGAGGTTTTTCCCTTGACTGTGCAGTTCATTCTATCAAAAAGACAACATCGTGCAATGATTGGAGCATCTCTTGGCAAATGTGAATTTGGAGTTGCAATAATGTGGTTCTGTCGGCCTCCCCCATACCTGTGTGACTCCTGTTTGTTACGTATGTTAACGGTGTAGTAGCTTAGGCAGGATGGTAAGTGTTCAACAGCATGTCAGTGCTCTTTCTGACCATACCCTATTTGTGTTTTCTAAGAAGTTGAGTGCTATACTCCCAACATGCTAGTCTTCATTTGTTGCCATCAGGGTTGCAGAGCCACTGGAGTGGATGCAGTAATCCAAAGGAGGTTGATCCCTATCTGTGCATTGTGTCCTTTGACCTTGCAGAAATGCCCAAGGCAACTTCTAAGAAAATGCTGTTATCTTGATAAGGGAAACGTAAGGTCAATAGGCAAAAGCAAATATATTCAGTTATACTGAGTGTTGTTTCAATTTCTAAAGGGAACCAAGAGAACATTTTTAAGTTACAGGAATAGGTCTTGGCAAGCTCGATCAAGAATCTACCTTGTTTAGGGTATAGTTTAGAATATGAATGGTAGTATTTAACTACCAGCCCTATTGGGTGTGATGGATGAGAAGGTCTAATGTTCCATTCCTTTATAAAAAGAGTACTCAGTGCATGAAATTCATTTGAAAAAATCACAGTCATGTTTCCCAAATGAGTTGTATCGCTTCTTGTGCCTCAATGACTGACAACGAAAAGAATTCAAAGTCTTGGAACTAAGTCTTTCTTTGAAATCCACTTTCAGCAAATATTTCAGTTTCAAATTGCTATTCACAAGTTTTCGTGACTGCAGCGTACATAATTTTAAAGTTTATGAAGTATGAGTCATGAACATGGTTGAGTTGAAATTGGTTCCTGGGTTTGATTTGCCAGGAAATTTTTCCTTTTGTGGCTTTAGCTTTGAAAAATGACTCCTTCTGACACTGAATTTCCAGGTAGATTTTTAAATGACCTATTTGAGTCTCAAACTCTGAGAATGGTAGAGCAAAAACATTCCAAAATTAAGATTACTGAGAGTTTCAAAGCTTTTTAGTATATCTCATTAAAACAAGAAGGGGTTTTTTTCCTGTTTTACAGAGGAGAAATTATGTTTGTTCAAACCAAAGAGTAACTTTCAGTGCACAGTGGATATAAGGACATGGAACACAGTGATGTGTGTTCCAGACACTGACACGATCCTTCTTTGGACTTGATCAGTAAAGAGTAGGATTATTACCTCTAAACTTTGCAGGATCTGATATTTTTGCTCCAAAATTTTCTGTAAGAATACTGCAATTCAGTCTTTTAATTTGTTACATGATGAAATTCCCTTACCCAAGTAAATCTGAGTTATGTAGTATCTTTAAATAATAATTATAATAATAATTATTACTATTTTATTACTATGATTTTTGCCTGCAAGCTTTCACACAAGCAGATCAGTCTTTATTATTCCTTTCCTGAAAGCATGAAGGATTAACTTTTTTCATTTCTGCTAGATATTATCTGTGAGTAGTGAAGTGGCTGCAGCCAATTAATATTTGATTAAAAGAAAGTGAGAAGCAGGCGAGAACAGATACCTTTGCTCTTCATGGATGGCTATTACCATCACCCGCTCCTATCAGAAGCAAAAGCAAATAGCTTCAAGACTGAGACAGCAAAATCAAGTTCTTGCCAGGGTCAGAAGAAAGAGCAAAGTAATGGTAGCTGGAGATGTTTTGTTCTGCTGCTTGACCTCACATGTATCTTCCTTTTGTGCACCAGACAAAAGCAGGAGCTTATGAGAGAAAGGCTGCACATTCTACATATACATATTTCATGGGAAAACTTGTATTTTTGTAGGAGTGTTATGTTAAATAGAATGCACAATCTGAGAGCCAAAAGAATAAAATGTTCACATGCTGAAAAGGAATAGAGCAAAAAAGCTAATAATGAGAATGAGACATGTTAATTGATTGATATACAAATGCTAGTTTTTCCTGATATGTTTTTTATCTTCCTATACCACATCACTCTGATATCATCTGCTATGTCTGTGAAGAAGGTGTGCTTTATCGAGAGTCATATGTAGAACTAGCCTTGGAATAGCTCAGGAAGGAGCCGTAATGGCTCCAAATGCAGGTCCTTTTATTGTAGCTCAGAAAGATGGTGATGCCCTTACAAGAGGTTTGATTGAGAGGCCACCGGGCCCAACTCTTTGCTGAAGGAAATGTTGGTGTGATTGTGTGGTCCATACTTAACCACATCCATAAACTACAGAGGATTGCTTAGCAAAGCTTCGTGTTTCTAACTCCCCATCTGCGTAGGAAGTCCTCCATGCGCTTGGTACATACAAGGCTCTTTCTGGACCGTTTTGAAAATCTGATCATCCTGAAGCATTTATAACTAAGCAATAGATGTTGCTGAATTGGAAACATTGAAACTGCTGCTATTTATATCACTCCAAAATTATATCACTTACATTTCCATCAAATCATACATCTTCTTTGCACTGATTTCTCAGCTAGCTACATATAATGAGGTGATCAATAGTAGTTACTGCTCTCCTTCAAATTCAGTGAAACATCTTTAATCAATGTAAATTAACCTCAAAAACGTCCAAAAATTTTTTAATGACTTTGCTGTATTGCAGAAGCGAGGTGGAAGGAATTTCCATGGCATACAATTAACAAGTCATCATGCAGAACAGTTACAGGTACTGCAAAACCCTTGCAGATAAATCACTTGCAGAATCTTCTAGGGTTTTGTTAGCAAATCAGGACAGACCTTGTAAGGCCTTACAATAAGTAGCTATCACATTTTAAAAGTATGGTACTTCGCTGAAGAAGGCAAGGAGGCATCTTGAATCATGTAGATCAACTCAGAAGCCAGATTATCTTGTAAGGCTTCCTTTCAAATATTTTCATGAAAGCAACAAGAGCGTAGAAGGACAAGGCACAGTATAACCTTGTACGCAAAGTATTGCCCCATTCTGTCCCCAAATCAACTGATATTTACCTACTTTGAGGTGGAAAGGATGACCAGCTTCCACAGGGGTTGCATGCATCAGGATTCACTGGGAAGACCTCACATAATGGTCTTCCCTCTCTGTTTATGCAGGTTTTAATATTCATTTTTTTAAGGAAAAGTTAAGGCTTGGTATCTATATTCCAAAGTTAGCAAAAAAATATTGGAAGAAAAGAAAGTAAAGAATGCAGAAAGTAGCCATCAATTAAATAAAAAGACATTAGTCATGCCAGGAAGAGAAATGGGAGAAAGGTACTACACATAGTTAGATTTAAAGTAGACACAAAACTATAATTTTGGACCCATGCTTTTTTTCTAGGTCCTAGCAAATAATTCTCAATAATCTTTTTTGAGAAGCTGCACTTTTTCTTATAGTGATAGCTGAAAATATGCATTTATTGACTGTTTTCATTGTCTGAAATTCAAAAAAAGTAAATGACTTAATTATCAATTAAAAAAACAGCTTGTGCTGGGAGTTGAGTCTTGTCACTGCAAACGCTTGTACTCGGCAGTTACAGCTTGAGTAAGTAGGTCCATTGCCTTTGGTGAATGAGATAATCTAACTACATTTAAGGATATCAATATTTGTAATACAAGGCCTTTAGCTATTTGTAGAATTCATGTGGTGGTTTTCCTGTTCCCAAATACAATTGACTGACTGCATAATTAGCCAACATATAATGTGAATTGTAAACTTTATAATTGACAAAACAATTCTAAATTTCACCGATATGTGAGCATCGTATTTTAGGATGCAGGTGTGAACAGCCATAATGGTATAGTTGAAGGGCACAAACCTTCACAAAGAAAGACTACAAAGAGATTGCAAACATCATATCAAAAATCACTCTTCGGTTTGAGCAAATACTATTGGATTTTTCACCACCATTCATTCTGGACATACTGAGGTTTTGAATTATATGTGCAAAGTATTTATACAACAGAAATGAAATGCGTATTTTCAGACTGCTGCATTTTTCCATTATAGCTGTGTTGTACAGGAGAATTGCCTGCCCAAAAAGCTTTGTTAGGCTTGAAGTGTAAATTCAGGTTTAAACCTATGATACCTGAATGCTTTTTTACCAAAGAGTATAAATTAAAATATTTTTTGTACTTTCAACAATCATACACAGAAAGCACTCGGGTGTATGTGTGATGCCTGCTTTGATGTGAACTTGAAAAGGAGAAAGAATTCTTCCCCTGTAGAAGTTATTTTGCACTTTGGTCTGGCTCTAAGGTTTCGGAACTCAGCACAGAATCATTGATCATAGCAGACCCCAGACGGATAACAAGTTAGGGACGATACCATCCATTGACTAGCTGTCACTTCTTTGGCATGATCTTCCTTGGATTTGATGAAATTATAGCAGGTTCCAAAATATAACAGACAACTTCTGCTTTAGAGGCAAAAGTGACAGAAAGGAGGAAAAAGCAGCACTAGCAGCAGCGTACCGTTCGCTTTGTTTCTTTCAGGTGTTTGCTGAAACGATGTTGGCTGTAATAGCGACATCACTGTCAGCAGGATTTGCACTTTTAGTAAATGCATCTCTTTAACAAGGTAACATGCCGATAGAATAACGTTGAGCCAGAAATCCTGTCATAATTTTCTGAGGTTGAACCAGGACATGAGACAACTCTTCATCATCGCTAAATAAAGACTAATCCCAGACGGCAGCGGGAGACAGGAACTGCATAAAAATAACTGTGTCGTGGTGTAATTATATTAAAAACAGTAGGATTTTGAAAAATCCTTTTGAAATCTTATGGAAGAAAACTTTTAAGGTTGTGCTACTTCTCTGGCAGCTCTCCGTGGCTGAGGCAAGTCCTTATGTTTTCATTAGCATTTATAGCTGTACCGTTACCCCAGGCTGATCAGTGGATATGGGTTTCACTGCTTGCCCAGGAGCGGTCACCACCTAAAATGGAAATATTATAAACAAATCGATTTGGTAGGTCTCGTCCGCATAACCAGTAGCTCTGGGTTGCTTACTTCCACATGAAGTTCAACGCGGAGGTTCCAGAGCTGTAGTAGGCAGGGTCTGTTCCAGCGCGGGGCATGCACAGAGCTGGGGAGGAATGAGTTGGAGGTGGCTGTCTTGCAGGGACGTGCTCAGCAGCGTGGGGTAGCTGGCAAGCCCAAAGCTCAGCAGTCACACAGCTGCTGTGAGCTAGAAAGGAGCTGGTGTTTCTAGCGTGGACAACGCCATTTCACGCACCTGACTCGGCAAACCCAGATCTGAACAGGGCACAGGTCCCGAGGGCAGTACAGGTGTAACCTTAGAATCGTAGAACATCCTGAGTTGGAAGGGACATGTAAGGATCATCAAGTCCAACTGGGAATTTCCTCCTGGCCCCTGGGAAGGCTTAGAATCATTAAGTTTGGAAAGGACCTCTAAGATCGTCACGTTCAACCATCAACCCAACACCACCATGCCCACTAAACCAGGTCCATAGAATCATAGAATATCTCGAGTTGGAAGGGACCCATAAGGATCATCGAGTCCAACCTGTGTCACTGACCCTGCAGAAAACTTCCCGCTTTGATATGCAAAGGATACAAATGCCACTGGGGTGTATAAACCCACAAAATACAGTAAGAGTGTACTTAGCTCCATGGTAATCAGAGTTTCGTAAACACTTATTAAACAAAATGTTAAAATGGCTATTGATTTTTTTTTTTGAAACCATAAAGAAAAGGTTAGAAAATGACAGGCATAGTAAACACTTAGACCCAGCAAGTAACAATAATTTTCAGACAAGAAGTAATTTGATTTTGGATTGCCAACAAAAACTATTGAAGTGGCACACTGTGTTAATGGAAACACCATCTAGTAACAGCAGGTGTTTGTGTGCTGATAATGATAATTAGAGCACTAAAATCTCTCTCATCATAAACAAAACCAAATAAATAAGACTGGTTTCATATAGTTTTTTCTTGTGGATATTGATTTCTGCATTTTGGGGAATATTTCCCCAACATTTAATACAAGAAAAAGTTTGTAAAATTTCCAGAAACCTGACAGTGAAATAAATTATAGTATTTATCACTGCAGTGTTAAGCTAAAACATCCCTAGGGTGAGGAAAAAAATCCCAAACCTTTTCAATAAAATGCAGGAGAAAATCAGACTTTTGAAATTTCAAATACATCTTTTTCTGGTGGTTTGTTGGGTTTTTTTTTTTCCTTTGCTATCTTAAGGACTAAATTCCATCTTTGATTATTCCACTATAAATTTGGAATAGTTCCATCAACAATGTTGAGCTAGTTGCCTTTGGTAAAGTTATCCTGAGTCTGTGATGGTATAAAAGAATATAGACTAGAGACTAATTGATCATTTCAGAAAGTTTGTTACTCTTTATGCAGCATTGTGTCAAATTAGTTCTGATTTTTTCTGTTTCCAATTCCCTGTTTATTAGTGCAGAAGAAGGGAGATGGTATTTGAGATATCACCACCTCTTTCCAAATATATATGCTTACATATTTTAGAGCTTTCACTGTCCCAACAGGGACATTTCTACATTCATTTTCCTCTGAAGAATTGCATTTTTTTTGTAATTCAGTTTAATGGACTGTGTGTAAATCAAAAAAAAAAAAAAGTTATCTGCTTCCTGTAAAGCAGATGTCTCTCCTTAGAGATAGACTAGAATGAGCACCAGGATCTGCATTTGTGTGTTATTAAAATCTGAATGATTTGGCTCAAGTCCATCTCTGTCAGACAAGAGTCCATCATCCACAGAGAAAACATTTACTAAAATATCTTGCAACACAAAAAATAAATGTCAATATTAGAAAAGCTTCTAGGTAACCCACGTAGGATCTTTATGTCCCAAATGTTAAAACATACATGTTTCTGTCTAGTTATTTTTTCAGATACAGGCTCAAACTCTGAAAACTGGGGCTGGTCACTCAAGATTGCAGTTTAATCTTCCCTGCAGGTGTCCAGCCTCTCTGGAGGTCTCCTTGGGACTGGCTTGGACAGTCAGATCTGTATTTGGAGCTGAATTATAAAGCCATAGTCCCCTAAAAGCATTCAGACATGCCTTTATAATATTTCTAATTAATAGTAGCATAGAAAGTGGCTAAGCTAATGTCCAAGCAACCTGTTCACTGTATGATGATTTTCCAACCTAGTTTTAATTACAATTTTCTAATACCATGTTCCACTAAGTGAGACAGAATTTCATAACTAGTTTGTTTAGAAGGGTATGTTTATGGAGAAACAGTTTAGTTCCTTTATGAAAATATACTATATACAATGATATCACTATATTCTTGGATTTAATAAATTATGGCCTTGGCTCCATCTTGCTTGTCTAAAGGTAATTTTACATATCATCATGTCCTATTTCTCAACTTGTTTACAGTGACAGTCAGGGCCTAGGAGTTATCAGGTACAGACAACACGCATATTCTCTTATTGTCCAAATTGTAAGTATGGTCTGTAACAGCAAGTACTCACTTATCAGGCAATCCCTGTCAACGAGAAAAATGAAAACTGGGTAAAATAAAATCATGTCACAGTCATTTCAGGCAGCAAGTTGCATGTTACAAATGCCTCATTGATCCTTCACGATTGAAATTCAGGTTTAGGCTTTCAGTTCTTGAAAAGGTTGCAATGTTCTTGGAGAGTCTAAGATACAAAAAAAGTGGAAGGGGTATAATCTTTCAAAAAACACATTTCCCTGAGCATTTTAGTTGAGACAACCAAAATTAGGCTTCATTTGGGACTGTAAAGTGAGAAAAAAAAAATATATCTCTGTTCGCAACATGATTTTCGAAACAATTATGGTACATGGTTGTTCATCTCTGTATTATCTCACTGTGAAAAAGGAATGCCTAAGTATTTCTCAAGCATAATACATCTTTTGTTAACATTATGTTATAATATTCAGGTATGGTTAAGAAAATATATGTAGAAGGCGCCTCATTCTGTTTTGTGGTTTTCAGGATGGGATTAATTAGCTTCTGCTTAAGGTATGTTCAGTTGAAATGAAACGCAGGAAAATGCCAGAAACAGCTCTGTCTCCAGAAGTCCCAGTGCCGAGGTACCAGTATAGCACTTTTACTGATAAGACCTTAACGGCCTGAAAAATACTGAAGTCATAGGGAAGCTTTGCAGACCGTGAGTTTTCCTTGCACCAAACCCAGTGTTTATTTGTAGCTGGTCGCATCCAGAAAAAGTGAGATCCTAGAGTTCCACAGTGCAGTGAGGTTGGCACGTGTAACGGTGCAAAGCCTTCCCTCGTTTGTGGTCCTTTCTTCTGAGCCTGATGAGCTGGAGAAGCATTGGAAGAAGTGTCTCATAAATGAAGCACCTTATCTCTAAATTACATTGTTGGTGGGCAGCGGAGAGTTAGTTTGAGGGAAATTGCCAAAAGCACAAAACTAAACAGCGTTATGAAGCATGCATCATGCTTCCCTTTCATTTTTTATGTTAACACTATCTTTCTGGATATTTTAAATAAAAAAATCTTTCATACCGATTTTCACTTGGTATGTTTAAGATTGTTAAATGAAGCTTATATATGAATCACTTTCCTCAATTTAGTAAAATCCGATAAGCAAACAAGAAATTCTCAGCCAAAAAAATAGATCAGAATTTTTAAAGCATGGGGTCGGGGGGGGTATTAGTAAATATAATTTTTAAGTGTTTTGATTTTTTTTAATGTATGAGGAGGAAAGATATATGGTGACTGCTATATAGTGTATACAGTAACTTTGAGAGTGCTGTTACCCAGAAGGCAATGAATAATTAAAATAGATTTTTTAATAAGGAAGCAAGTGGGAGGAAGTGTTATCTGTTCAGTTTACATTTTTAAGAAAAGAAGTCAGGTTGGTTGCAAAAACACTGGACAATATTTCACATTTCTTTTAAGAAGTTCTTTTTTGTATTTTCAATTGGATGTCCTTGAGAACTGGAGCAATAGAAATGGGAAGAAGTTCATTAGCACGAAGTGCATAATTATACACTTGGGGTCTAATAATATGAACATCTGCTTTAATCTAAGAGCTCTTTGGTTAGAAATGTCTAAAGGGGAAAATGACCTTAGTGTGCTAGCTGGTCATGGAATAACTATGAGCAACTATCAGCGGTGAAAAAGACTTAAATAATCCTCAGGTATGTCAGGGGAAGCATTGCCAGAAATATTGGTAATACTTTACAGGGCATTGGTAAGACCTCATCTGGAGTCTTTGTAGATTTGGGTCAGCCATGTTCATCAGAGCTGATTTCAAGATGGAATAGGAGAGAGAGTGAGTTTTTCTTTTTCTCTGCCTCAGTCTGGAGCTAAGCCGCTCCTGTCACTGACTTCTTTGTGCTTGGTACAAAAACGAAGTAAAAAGTCCCATCTCCTAAAAGTTAACGCTACAGCGCTCTTGAAAAGATGTGTTATAGCCGCTTTAGAGAAGACATTAGCCTGGTGTAGGTATTTAAATGGTAGTCTAAATATAACTTTAAGGCAATTCTTTCAGTATGCATTAATTCAAAAAGAGTATATTTTTGCACATAATTTTATAGACTTTTTTTTTTAGTCATATAGTTTAGGGTGTAAAATGAATGAGGAATTTGAGGAAGGGGGAAAGACATCTGCTACTTGTAAGAGATTTAGAAAATGAAAGCTCATGGCAGCATTTCACACTGTCGAAGGTTCTTCTGTTGCAAAGGCAACCTTGCAAACGTCTATCCACTCATGTACCCAGACTGATTTTCTTTCTTTCTTTTTCTCGCTGTCTTTTTTAAGACTTGTCTGTTAAACATCACTTGATTCTATTTTTTCATTACCAACACTACCATAGTAAAGGTGATTGAGGAGTTTCTGTTCTTGGGCTGCTGTAATTTCCATCACAGTTTTGCAAGGCTGTGCAGAGGTGATGTGTTACTGCTGAGTCTTGGGGCACAAGGCATTTGGCTACATTCTTGTGACAAAGAATTCATAAAACGCAATTTATGTGGTGCTTTATGGAACCAGCTGATTAACTGCAGCCCTCAATAAAGGAAAGATGCTGTGTGCAATTGAAGTACAGGTATAAAAGGGTAACAATAAAGAAGATGCTAGTGAAAACAATATATTAAGCTTCTGAGAAGCAGATTCATTGGCAGGTCTTTGCATTTCAAAAGAAATTCAGAACCTGCTGATATGTGGTGGTGCTATTTCATGTTGCACGACCGCTGTTAAGAACAAGGGTTCAGAAACAAACTCCTCCTCCTGACCTTGGGAGACTGAATTACGTTAAAGTAGCTTATGTTTTAAGCAAGCCTGGACATGCATGTCACACTCTAAGAACTAGTGAAGGCCACAGAGTAGCTCCTGCATTTAACTTACTATAAAGAGAGATTATTTTCTTATTTTATGGCAAAAAGCTACCAGGTTCGAAACAAATTTATGTTTGGTTTGTTGACTGGGGATAATTTTTATCAGTATATGTCACAAAAAGTGATTATATATATGAATATTTACACCTTAAGTTTGTAAATAATCCCCAATAATGTTCCAATTATTATTGGAATTCCAATTTCTGTAATTGGAAATTTTGCAAAAAAAAACATGAAGAGTTTGAGGTTGCTCAGTATATCATAAGTTTACAAGGTGATTGGAAGTGACTGGGGGTTGGCGCATTTTTTTCTTCCCTCTGTAGTTTGCACAAGACTTTGCTACACATGATCTAAAGGTTGATCTTCAAGCCTGCTCTGATTATTTAGTAACCTCACAAAGCATTGTAGCATGCCCACTGGAAAACCTGAAATGTGTCTGGGTAAATAACCGGTTCTTTGTGGTAGAGTTGCTGTGTATATAAAACTATCGTATAGCCAAGTCTTTTGCTAATACTAAAGACAGTGCTTCTCTGGCAACATTGAGACTGAAGAATACTGTGTTTTATTTCTCCTGGTGCTTCAAATACATTAATATGGATTAAATGTGTTATAATTTGGACTGGTGGAATCCCTAAGAAAGGTGTTGCATGAATTTAGATTGAAAAGCAGTTATTTTTCAAGTAGATTATCAAGGGGGAAGTTCAGAAGCTTATTTCACTGGTATGGCAAGGGATTGAGAGTAGCAAGAAAGTTTTTAGTCATGAAATAATGGAATTACAGTTATTGGCACAAAATGTGAATATATTATTGTCTCCTTGCCCAATGCCTATCCTAAAGAAGAGTTAACAAATTGGTGCAATCTTTCGTAAAAAGCAGCCATAAATGCAAATATTATATACTATTAAATTATAGCTTCACATTCTAGATGACAGCAAGACAAATTTCAGCATGGTCAGCAATAGAGCATTTTCCTTGGCAACATTGTGACCGGTATATTTTCTTACCCTAATTCAAATGTGAGAGAATACCAGTCTCCAAGCTCTTCACAGTCTTTGAGTAATTGCCGTTTGTTTTTGTCCTTCACCTCTTTGCTCTTCTGAAAACAGATTGTATTCCACAGCAGGGTTTCAGTGATGAGAGGTAAAGTAAACTCTCCTCTAGCAATTGGATGCTTTGACTTACTAAAGTCACTGCTGCTTGACAGAGAAATTGGCTTCCCTTGAGAACATGTGAGTAATAAAAAAATAAAGCTGTAGATGAGTTTGTGTAAGGGCACATAAAATCCAACTTATTCACTGTAGACGTATTTATGAGAAGTAGAAAACTGATTCGCTTATTACTAGTGTGACCATTGTATTTGTTTAAGTCATTTTAGAAGTCCAAAGACTCTTTAAAAGTGTTTATTTCCCTGAGGAGACAAATGCGGGATTCTGTATTGCAAGTCAAGTATGCCAGCCTTTAACAAGATTATGAAAGTCTTTTCTATGGGTCTGCAGTGTGAAAAATGTCCTTAGCTGTAGGTCACAATGAATAAGAGGAGAAGGAAGTAGCCAGAAGACATCCAGCCAGCCAGCTGGTTTTATGGGTACGTTGTTAGACTGACTGTAAACAACTGGTTTCAAATTTAGACTGGCGCTTACAAAAGAGCTGGATGTACACATTCTATTGAAAATACTAGTCTTAATGCTGTAGGGCAAAGCAGTTACAGTATTGGATACTTTTAGGAAATTCATTTTAATAGAATATAATGCCCTGGGCTTCCGCAAATGACTTCTCTTCCTCCTTCAGAATACCCAGATGTAAAGCTAAACTTAGCTTGCTTTATTTCACAGATTACTGTTTTGAATACACATTCCCGGCGTTATAGCAAGGATGAAGAGTGGCATTGATGCCACAATGATAAATGCTCTGTAAATGCCTACACAGAGAGATAAGGCACGTGGATAGTCACTCACCAGCTAATTCAGGATAATAAATGAAATCTAAGTGAGATGTAATTTGTGTTGTTAGTAAATCGCTTCTCATGTTAGTAACGTGCAAATCTATGCAAAATGATCTGTTTTGCATAAAGACATTGGGTTGGAAAGATGCCATGTGGCCTAGCTACAGAAGGTCCTTAACAAATTACATTTATTGTGCAGTGCTTGCTCCCTCACGTTACTCTTCTCAGATAACCTGTATAATCTTAATATAAGTAAGCACAGCCTAGGTGTTTGAATATGTTCTTAATCCGGTTCCTCTTGCTACCATTAAATACTAACCAACATGCCTGTTGTGGGCATTTTAACACTTTGTGCCATCAAAACCCTTTATTTGAGTTCTTTAGGCACTTTGCTAATGTTAATGGATTCAACCTCACATTGCCTTAGGGGTTTGTTTATATACACAGGTAAACAAACGCACACATGGTTTCTATGATTCATAGAACATACTGCAGGAAACCTCCAGCTGAGGTTTAAAGCTCTTGCTTTAATTGCTGGACTCAGCTTCCTTCCAAAACAATAATTACTCTCCTCCATAGAGAGATGTTTCAGTTGGACTGCCAGAGGGCTCTCTTCCAATTTCTGCTCAGGCCTTTTTGTGTAGACACTTTGCTTCAGGGACTGTTGTGTCATGCACATCCTTTTAATTTCTTTCCAGATTCCAGGAGGCCAACTTCTCCCTCACTTTTTTAAATGGCTGTCTTCTGCTGAGAAGTGTTAATACCATTTGCAGAGACCATCTGCCCTCTCGCCAAGTCAGAGTACTTGGGTTCTGTGACACTTGCCAGCTTTTCCACTTTCAGCAAAGCTTCTCCTCTCTTTCCCCATACATTTCTAAATATAAATTAGGAATAGCAGTCAGCTTTTTATAAGGCTCTGTCAGTCCTGTGGATAAATTCCATGTTTATTCTCTCTCACTCCCCATTTGATTCCCCACTGACTTTCGTATGTGCTTGTCTTCTCTTCGGGCCTTTTTCCCTAAAACCAGTACTGTGCAAATAATTGATTTTTCAGTTTACTGACTGGACTGGAAAGTCAGGATTTGAGGGGGTAATTCTTCATGGTAAAGTAAAAGACCTTTTGAAAAACTCTTTTAAAATGAAAACTGACAGTTTTTGAAGCAGAGACATCACTTTGAAATGAATGTGCTTAATTTCAGCATTTCAGTGCTTCAGCTTGTCGATCTCAATTTGTAAATTATTTTGATTGTCTCAAAACTCCATTTTCCAGCACAGAAGCTGTATGCCAAATAATAATAATAACAATAATAATAGAAGTCATCATTTTCTCCCCAGGAGTGCAGTAACTTCCCATGGTATTAGGTATTTTCTGTTAGCGATGATTTTGCTTGGATGTAACTCCGCTTGCTTGTGAAGGCTTTTCAGTTCTGGCATACTTCAGAGACACTTTGTCATTGCATCTGTATTTTAGCCTCCTGTTCACATTCTTAATCTGTGTCTGCTCTAAATAGCAAAAAATCATGGGAAGTTGGAAGAATGTTCTGGAGAGGTACGACTGTACGTTCTCCTAAATGGCACTGGGCATTGGCCATCATCACAGAGCATTAGGCTAAATGAGCTTGGTATGACCATCCCATATTCTTTTATTCCTTAGCGTCCTGTCCCCCAGGCAATTGTTTGTCTCCCTTGGTCTCACAAGACACCCGTTATTCCTTTCCATTCTGCTCAGGGTGAACCTGTTCATATGCCCTTTGAATGCAAATTTAGATGTCCTTGTCACTTGGCCAAAATGGAACCAGCTCCAGCAAGAGGACACGAAAGCAAAACTCAATTTCTCTTCTGCTGCACTGGAGTAATCTAAGGATAGTTCATAGTTGCTCTGTGCATTGGCAGTGTTGTGACAGATTATCCTTCCATACCAAGGAGACATAACTGGCTCCTGCATCGACCACATCAGTGATTCAAATTACTCCTGAAATAGCATTTGCTGGTCTCTGTTGAAGTACATGGTAATCAGTTCCAAAAAGCCGCAGTGATGATTCTCATTTCTGTGTGTTAGAAATCATACTTTACCATATTATGAAAGGAAATGAACAGTTTTTTACTAAAGTGCTTTGAGTACTTATCGTATATGGTATACAGTAAGTGGTTTTATCATTATAGAAAACTCTTTTTTTCTGTCTTTTCTTTTCATGATTGTTTTACCTCAAATAGACTTTAAATCTCTCAGTACTAGTGACTTGCACCATACGCAGAGGTCTGGCAGATGCCAAAAATCAAAAGTTGTAGGGAATACCTATTTTCAGTGGAGTTCTCCATGTAGTAGAGTTGTCAGTTGCTTCAACACTCTCTGGACAATCGGCCAGACAAGATCTCTGCCTGCTGTAAATCCAGATAGCTCCATTAAAGTCAGTACTGATTTATATCAGTGGAGGACCTGTCCTGGAGTATTCACAGTTTGATGGCCTCCTCCTTTCAACAGAAATAAAGCCAACTCTGAAAGAACAGGAGTTTAAAGCAGTTCAGTTCACACCGGTTCATAGGAAGTGTGACCCTTCACATTGCTATTATATATATTTAGGATTCTGTTAATGGCCACCTTAGAAAATTAGAAGTATGTATAATGTGGGGGTATGTTCTCCTAGCTGCCCTAAAGATACATTTTAACCGCTATTAGAATGGAAGGCAAAAGCAAACATGCTATTAACAAATGCAGGATTTGTGCATTAATTCAAAGGTTTGTTACCATGCTTCTCTTCTCATCTCACACCCGAATGTCACCAGCCTGGGAATTATGCAAGATCATGTTTTCACTTTTTTCAAGAAAAGTGTCTTTTGAAGCTTCCTGCATGGGGTTTTAAAACCTTTGATAATTGAAACCATTCTCAGATAATTGTTGGTTTTCAAAGTACACCTGAAAGTGAGAGAGGTTGCTGAGTCCATCTTTCAGATACGATTAATTCAACCCCTTTTCTGTATTCAATATGATACAGTTTTTAATTACATGTTTGTCTACCATTTAGTCCATAGCATCATTTTCTCATTCAGTACAGAATGTTCCTGTTTTGGCCATATGTCACCTTGCACAGTAGAGGAGACAACAGTCACATTGTATTTCTCCAAAGCTGCAGAGCACAAGAGGCAGCAAATTGCGAAGGGTGAAGAAAACAAAGAAAAAAAGTCACATAGGCAGAGCAGTTGATGTGTGCTGCCCTGGAGAAATTCGTTCTTGTGCAGTTCCTGGCACTGATTTCCATTGTAATGCTGCCCATCTTCCCAAGCCAGATTTTTCACGAAGCGTCGCTAGCTGCGTCTTCCAATTTTCCAGGTTCCTGATTTGACACTCTGAGGCCTCATTTGCAGAAGTGCTGAGCACCCACAACTGAAGTGAATGGTCACTGTGAAGTGAACTTGTTAACAGTTTTCAGATGCTGTGAAAAAGCAGGTCCTCAATACCTGGAACTAGATATCCAAAAATTGACTAGCAATGTCCTTCTTGTATTACAAATGCCTTGCTTTGTAGTTTGAATTGCTATATAATAATCTCTATGAATGCGATACTGGCAACAAACAACACTGGTGATTGATTAAACACTTCAGCCTCCCTTCAGAGTTTAATTAAACTTAGCAGCTCTTTATTGCTTTGTAGGCTACAAAGCAATGGAGATTATTGCCATTTTAGTAGGGAATAGAGAGTAGCTTCTCTGCGTGTTGGTTGTGGGTTTTCCCCCTTTCTGAAAGTCTTCCTAGACACGAGCAGAACATTAACTTGCTTATGAGTTTCAACCACTTGAAAAACCCAATCCCCCTTTCCTAGGGTGAATAACGAGGATGTAGCGTTAGAGCTTCATAGAAAATTTCAAGCCAATCTCTCTGACAAACTCAGCAGTGCCTTATTAGGCGAGCTCTCCCCAGCCCACGCAAAGGAGAAGTAAATCATCGTGTTTGAACTACTTAACCCCCCCCCAGCCAAAATATTTCTAGTTGGACCATACATCATTAAGCTCTCAGGAGTTTTGTGATAGAGGTAAGAAAAAGAATGAAAGAAAAAAGAATCCCGCCTATCTCCACTAAATGGTCTGCAGATACCTATGTAAGGGCTTGAATGCCTTTAAACTGGGGAACAGGATATTGGTTTTCAAAGACCCCTTCCAGCCAGAGCTGCACTTCTCTCTGTATAATAGGATTCTTTCTAAAATCCCATTAAAGAGGAGTTTTCTCCCTTCTAGGGCTTTTGTTGTTGTTGTTGTGGTTGTTCATTTCTAAGAATTTTCCTGTAAGGAAGGCACACTACAGTAAAGTTTTACATCCTTGTGATATAGGGGCCTTCGTATTTTTTATTAATTCATTTGACACCTATAGTGCCATTCCCTTATTTCTATATACCTGTGACTGCATTGTTGGGGGTATGTTATCACTCCATATATCTTTTATATATTTTTATATTTATATATTCATTTTACTTGTATTTTTATATATATTCTCACATTTTATACTCCTTGTCCAGCCCTTCTTAGAAAAAACTTTCTGCTACTGATACAGAAATTGTTCCAGGAACTGACCTCCTTTCTTAGCCTGTCTCCCCATCTCTTTTCCTGGGAGAATTCTTGTGCTTAGCTATGGGAAAGGAATGGCAGGGCAGCATCAAAGAGTCAAAAGGAGAGTCTCTAGTTTTAATGCAATATATTCAGATGATGGGTCACATCCTCCACATTTGTTCCATGCTCTCGTTGACTGGATATATTGGCTTCTCCCTATTTTCTCACAGCATGTGCAATACCCTCTTTTCTTGCATGACCTTGGGTCCCTTTGCAGTTAATGCCACCATTTAAAACGATAATGAGAGAAGATGATTACCTGCCACTTATTTTACAAACTACTCAATACTAGGTTCACTTTTGATTACTTTTTAAGTATCATACCCTCCCACCAAAAAACCTGAACCCAAAACACAGCAGCAGGAAGAGGATTAGCATTGGGTCATAATACACTTTCTGTTTCAAAACCATTCTTTCTATTTGAGGGTCTCAAACCTTTTAAGGCTGAAGGGTGACTAAAACTCCCCCCATCTCCAGAAAGAGTAGATTGTTTCACACAACATAAATACATGTGAACTATTGGCAGAATAAAATTAGTACCAATCACACAGCCATCTTACTCCCTTCCTGAATAATTTTTATCACCGTCATGAGAACAGTCATAGTCTGCCATTTACTTTTCTTCCTAGCTTTTTTCTGGGTTGCAGAATATGAACATACAGTATATATAACCTATAAAAGAGTCACTTGCAGTATGAAGTTAACCTTTTAAAGATTCAGTATTTTGATTATTTACCATTCCACCTGTTCCTCTCAGATTACCAAGGCAGCCAAAGAACAGGAGTGACCAGGGAGTCAAACTGAAGAACCATGAAAAGGTCATATTAGAAAATGTATAATGCATTTAGTGTGTATTATTCTGCTGTCTCTTAAAGACTTTATGGGGGATTAAAAACCTCCCTCTTGTGACAGAGCTCATAATGAGAACTGAAAATGTCACAACATAAATTGATTTTATGTTAATGATTGTAGCAAGAATGGGAAAGATTCAAATATTACTTTTTCCACTAAACCTACTGTTGCGACATTGCAGTGTTGTGCTGCTTCATGTTTTCAACATTCACGGCATGTTCGTGCTCAGGCTGAAGGCTGAGCACTCCCCATGTAGGAACAGGCACTCATCTTACCTTGTGCTTCACACACCTGCAAATACAGGATGGAACAAAGCTTCAACGTGTAAATTTAAGGAGGCCAAACCAATAGCTTCATTGCTCTGAGCCTGATCAGTATCACCAGCACAGCTCCTCCTAATTGGACTTGGAGGTGAAGGCCAAGCAAAGCAAAACCAAATTTCCCTCCATGTTGGACTCCCTGGGCAACTTGAATGTTCTATTCCGTTTCCTCTGTTGATGGGCTCTGTATGTTGGTTTCCATACGGTCTTACAGTTGGAGAAAACACAAAATCTTTCGAGTCTCACCTAGACCATGCTGTAGAATAAAATGTAAATGTATACAGTTTGTGTGGGGGCCTGCATTACTTGCATGCTGTTATTACCTGCTCTACTTATTCTGGACTCTGTTCACTTCTGGGAGAAGGAGGGACAGAATGCTGGCACCCTCCTTACATTATTCTGGGGATGAGACTAAAATGTACACAGTAATGTGGATGATCTGAAAGTGAATGTGAATGTGAATGACTTTCAAGTGAACAAGTCAGGCAACTGTTGCAGTGATAGTGCCATGTTTTCCTCTGTCTCTAGAAAGTATTAACTTCAGCAGAATAACCACAAAAACACTTTCACGAGTAGCCTCATGATATTTGTGTAATACCTAGTGGTCAACAGTTTTGAAAAATAGGTTGGTAAAGTAGGGTGGAGTTCAAAGCAACCAGTTGCTCTCTTAAAACTGCTAGTGACTGGGATTTTGCCCTTTTATATTCCCCTCAGAAGGATATCAAAATATATTTTCCAGAAATGGCTCACTAGTGTTTCAGATGTCCCATAGGTATGTAGATAAGAAGGAAAAGATTAATATCACTGTAGCCTAATTCTAAACAAGATATCAAGAAACTTTTCACCAAAGCACTTTCTAACCACTTATTCTGCTAACTTTCTGCAAATTCCTTGAGAATATAGTATAGCCTTGGGTTTATCTGCACATGGAATCATTCTTGAAGGAAGCAGATATGCTTTTTCTTGTCTATAAAGAACTTCATATGTAAACAAGCTCTTAACTGATACTCCACAAGAATTCTGGGAAGACACAGTAAAATAAAACCATAGATTTGCAGAAAAGATTTTTAAAAGGCCAGTAATAAATGACATACTTAAGGAACTGACA
Organism: Buteo buteo; assembly: GCF_964188355.1. NCBI lineage: Eukaryota > Metazoa > Chordata > Aves > Accipitriformes > Accipitridae > Buteo > Buteo buteo. The sequence continues at coordinate 5,187,922 of NC_134194.1, forward strand.
GATATCTGCCAGGAGACAAACAAATGGGAACAACAGATAACAGTGAATGGAAGCTTCCTCCAAGATTTGCTGCTTATATGAAAAACTCACAGTATGAAAAAGGGCAAGGTAGGCATTCAGATTTCAGCATTAAATACCCGTTCCTGTTCTCATTTTCCTGAAAGGAAGAAAAAGTTGCCAGAGTTAAAACTTTGGAAGTGAAAAATGTAATTGCTTGATATTACCAATTCAAAAGTCCCATCTTTCCAGTTTTTTTGCCTTACTGTTAGCTACTGGAGCTTTAGGAGTCTAAATTGAAGAGGAAATAGAGAACTTCAGTTGACTGTCTCAAGAACTGTTGACATTATACATAAAGAGGTAGCTGATCGTTTTAATTGGAAAATCAGTGAGAAAATGAGAAGATTTGAGGCACTGTGTGGTGTGGCAATGAAACAGAAGGGAAGTCTGTGTCTCCTCATCCCTCTTATTATATTGTGATGGGTTGACCCTGGCTAAACGCCAGGTGCCCACCAGAGCCGTTCTATCACTCCCCCATCCTCAGCTGGACAGGGGAGAGAAAAATATAACAAAAACTTGCGGGTCGAGATAAGGACAGGAGAGATCATTCACTAATTACCATCACGGGCAAAACAGACTCAGCTTAGGGAAAATTAGCTCAATTTATTACAGATCAGCCAGAGTAAGGTAATGAGAGAATAAAACGAAATCTCAGAACACCTTCCCACCACCCCTCCCTTCTTCCCGGGCACAACTTCACTCCCGGATTTCTCCACCAAACCCCCCCCAGCGGCACAAGGGGGACAGGGATGGGGTTTATGGTCATCACACGTTATTTTCTGCCGCTTCACCTCCTCAGGGTGAGGGCTGATCACACTCTTCCCCCGCTCCAGCGTGGGGTCCCACCCACGGGGTCAGTCCTCCACGAACTTCTCCAACGTGGGCCATTCCCACGGGCTGCAGTTCTTCACGAACTGCTCCAGCATGGGTCCTTTCCACGGTGTGCAGTCCTTCAGGAGCAGACTGCTCCAGCGCGGGTTCCCCACGGGGTCACAAGTCCTGCCAGAAAACCTGCTCCACGGGCTCCTCTCTCCGCAGATCCGCAGGTCCTGCCAGGAACCTGCTCCAGCGCGGGGTTCCCACGGGGTCACAGCCTCCTTCGGGAACCCACCTGCTCCGGCGTGGGGTCCTCCACGGGCTGCAGGTGGAGATCTGCTCCACCGTGGACCTCCCTGGACTGCAGGGGGACAGCCTGCCTCACCAGGGTCTTCACCACGGGCTGCAGGGGAATCTCCGCTCCGGCGCCTGGAGCATCTCCTCCCCCTCCTTCTTCACTGACCTTGGTGTCCGCAGGCTTGTTTCTCTTACATGTTCTCACTCCTCTCTCCCGCGGCTGTTTCTCACTCTCCCAACTTTTTTTCCTTCTTAAAAATGTTATCACAGAGGCGTTACCACTATCACTGATTGGCTCAGCCTTGGCCGGCGGCGGGTCCGTCTCAGAGCCGACTGGTATGGGCTCGCTCTCTCTCGAACACAGGGGAAGCTTCCAGCAGCTTCTTACAGAAGCCACCCCTGTAACCCCCCCCGCTACCAAAACCTTGCCACATAAAACCAATACATTCCACCCCTCGCCTCTGTGTATCACATTTTCAAGAATTATCATTAAAATCTACATTCATCACACAAAATCTTCACTCACATCAACAAAAAGAATTCCCCACACCAAAATCAAAATAATATCATCAAAAAACCAACAAAAAGTGGACAATTTACACACAATCCACCCCTCGTCCCTTCACCACAATTACAACAATAAAAATTCCCCACTTATCAAGCAGCTCTTAACTCTCTAGCTGCGTTCAGTCCATGTTTTGCCCGTTACCTCTCTCAGTTACTATCCTTATCTCAAATTCCTCACACTGCCCGCATTCTCCACCAAAAAGACTGTGATGGGTTGACCCTGGCTAAACGCCAGGTGCCCACCAGAGCCGTTCTATCACTCCCCCATCCTCAGCTGGACAGGGGAGAGAAAAATATAACAAAAACTTGCGGGTCGAGATAAGGACAGGAGAGATCATTCACTAATTACCATCACGGGCAAAACAGACTCAGCTTAGGGAAAATTAGCTCAATTTATTACAGATCAGCCAGAGTAAGGTAATGAGAGAATAAAACGAAATCTCAGAACACCTTCCCACCACCCCTCCCTTCTTCCCGGGCACAACTTCACTCCCGGATTTCTCCACCAAACCCCCCCCAGCGGCACAAGGGGGACAGGGATGGGGTTTATGGTCATCACACGTTATTTTCTGCCGCTTCACCTCCTCAGGGTGAGGGCTGATCACACTCTTCCCCCGCTCCAGCGTGGGGTCCCACCCACGGGGTCAGTCCTCCACGAACTTCTCCAACGTGGGCCATTCCCACGGGCTGCAGTTCTTCACGAACTGCTCCAGCATGGGTCCTTTCCACGGTGTGCAGTCCTTCAGGAGCAGACTGCTCCAGCGCGGGTTCCCCACGGGGTCACAAGTCCTGCCAGAAAACCTGCTCCACGGGCTCCTCTCTCCGCAGATCCGCAGGTCCTGCCAGGAACCTGCTCCAGCGCGGGGTTCCCACGGGGTCACAGCCTCCTTCGGGAACCCACCTGCTCCGGCGTGGGGTCCTCCACGGGCTGCAGGTGGAGATCTGCTCCACCGTGGACCTCCCTGGACTGCAGGGGGACAGCCTGCCTCACCAGGGTCTTCACCACGGGCTGCAGGGGAATCTCCGCTCCGGCGCCTGGAGCATCTCCTCCCCCTCCTTCTTCACTGACCTTGGTGTCCGCAGGCTTGTTTCTCTTACATGTTCTCACTCCTCTCTCCCGCGGCTGTTTCTCACTCTCCCAACTTTTTTTCCTTCTTAAAAATGTTATCACAGAGGCGTTACCACTATCACTGATTGGCTCAGCCTTGGCCGGCGGCGGGTCCGTCTCAGAGCCGACTGGTATGGGCTCGCTCTCTCTCGAACACAGGGGAAGCTTCCAGCAGCTTCTTACAGAAGCCACCCCTGTAACCCCCCCCGCTACCAAAACCTTGCCACATAAAACCAATACATTCCACCCCTCGCCTCTGTGTATCACATTTTCAAGAATTATCATTAAAATCTACATTCATCACACAAAATCTTCACTCACATCAACAAAAAGAATTCCCCACACCAAAATCAAAATAATATCATCAAAAAACCAACAAAAAGTGGACAATTTACACACAATCCACCCCTCGTCCCTTCACCACAATTACAACAATAAAAATTCCCCACTTATCAAGCAGCTCTTAACTCTCTAGCTGCGTTCAGTCCATGTTTTGCCCGTTACCTCTCTCAGTTACTATCCTTATCTCAAATTCCTCACACTGCCCGCATTCTCCACCAAAAAGACTGTGATGGGTTGACCCTGGCTAAACGCCAGGTGCCCACCAGAGCCGTTCTATCACTCCCCCATCCTCAGCTGGACAGGGGAGAGAAAAATATAACAAAAACTTGCGGGTCGAGATAAGGACAGGAGAGATCATTCACTAATTACCATCACGGGCAAAACAGACTCAGCTTAGGGAAAATTAGCTCAATTTATTACAGATCAGCCAGAGTAAGGTAATGAGAGAATAAAACGAAATCTCAGAACACCTTCCCACCACCCCTCCCTTCTTCCCGGGCACAACTTCACTCCCGGATTTCTCCACCAAACCCCCCCCAGCGGCACAAGGGGGACAGGGATGGGGTTTATGGTCATCACACGTTATTTTCTGCCGCTTCACCTCCTCAGGGTGAGGGCTGATCACACTCTTCCCCCGCTCCAGCGTGGGGTCCCACCCACGGGGTCAGTCCTCCACGAACTTCTCCAACGTGGGCCATTCCCACGGGCTGCAGTTCTTCACGAACTGCTCCAGCATGGGTCCTTTCCACGGTGTGCAGTCCTTCAGGAGCAGACTGCTCCAGCGCGGGTCCCCCACGGGGTCACAAGTCCTGCCAGAAAACCTGCTCCACGGGCTCCTCTCTCCGCAGATCCGCAGGTCCTGCCAGGAACCTGCTCCAGCGCGGGGTTCCCACGGGGTCACAGCCTCCTTCGGGAACCCACCTGCTCCGGCGTGGGGTCCTCCACGGGCTGCAGGTGGAGATCTGCTCCACCGTGGACCTCCCTGGACTGCAGGGGGACAGCCTGCCTCACCAGGGTCTTCACCACGGGCTGCAGGGGAATCTCCGCTCCGGCGCCTGGAGCATCTCCTCCCCCTCCTTCTTCACTGACCTTGGTGTCCGCAGGCTTGTTTCTCTTACATGTTCTCACTCCTCTCTCCCGCGGCTGTTTCTCACTCTCCCAACTTTTTTTCCTTCTTAAAAATGTTATCACAGAGGCGTTACCACTATCACTGATTGGCTCAGCCTTGGCCGGCGGCGGGTCCGTCTCAGAGCCGACTGGTATGGGCTCGCTCTCTCTCGAACACAGGGGAAGCTTCCAGCAGCTTCTTACAGAAGCCACCCCTGTAACCCCCCCCGCTACCAAAACCTTGCCACATAAAACCAATACATATATCTTCCTTCCTAAGCTGTGCTCCTGTCCTGCAGTATACCTCAGTCTCTTTTTCCCCTCCATCACCCCTCGGCTGGCATACACGCACTCTCCGTATCGGCATCCTGCTCCGTCCTCACTCCCCAGCTCATACGCTGCTACCCCAGCTGTAGAGCCACCTAGTCTCCTGGCAAAAAGTCATGCTCTTCACATATGCAGAATCTCTCGGAATCTGTCCTGTGCCACCAAAAACTTCAGTTCATATCCAGCGAGCTACCTGAGCACGTACAGATTGGCTCTTTCCTCTCCCCATTCATTTGTTTGCTCCTGACTCTCTTCTCATGAGCACAAGACTTCATAACCTGATTCTCTCTAGAAAATGCTTCTCTTCTGTATATGAGTTACTCCAGTTCTTCAGCCCTGATCTTTCATCCTATTTATATAATCTTCATTGTTTTTTATTCCTCATCTGAACTACATAAATAACTTGAGGAAAAGATCATATAATAAATATTATTCACTTTATTATAAATATTCACAGGTAAATCTGTGAAGGATACTCTGCAGTATGAGCTAATGTTCTTTTCAGAATGGAGGCATGCCCATTAAGTAAAAACTTATTGCATAGCTTCAGCTTAAAACCTGGTGCAATTTTATCTGATATTCCTCTATTTTAATTCAAGAATTTGCTTGCATGTGTAAAGTCATTTCAATTAGTTTCTTCCCATTATCTCTACAGCCCTGTGAGTAATTGCTGCTGTCTGTGAAAGAGTATGTGTTAATATTTTGTTAGACAACTTTGTAACAGATGACTTTTTACTCTGATTTTCACAGACTGATAAACGTGATAAAGGGCAACTTTTCCAAAAAGGCTAGTCTCTTTGAACTTGCAAGCCCATGTGAAAAGTAAACAGCATTCTTGATTTATAATATTCCATGTGGAACATATTGTGATTTGACTCCTAACGATGATGAAATATTGCCATTAATACACGAGGAAAATAGCCAGAAATTTTATTTCAAATCAGAGCAAACAGAAGATCTGCCCACATCATGACATTTGATGCCAGGCTTATTTTCACCTAATTAAATTTGTTTCAATGAATGGCAAATTAAAAAATTACAAATATAACGTTTTGATTTAAACCTGTGACCTTCATTCCCAGAAAATCTCTGTATTTTTCCATTAAGAAGTTTTTACTCTGGATGGAAGAAAGTGGATTAATATGCCACCAGTCAGCAATCTGTGCATATAGATCCCTTCAGCTTGTAATTGTTATTAAAGTGGTTCACTGCACTCTGCATAAAGTGTTAAGTCTCTTGGTCAGCAAGTACATAGACCTCTGTTTATTCTGAGAAACTTGTGAACTACTGTAATTTATTTCAGATTTATAGTTTCACCATCTTTAAATTGATGTAGTTTTTTACAAGGAAATGAACAGCTTTTTTTTTTTTTTTTTTTCCAACAAACCACTACAATTTAATGCTTATAGGATTTATCTGCCTGTGGATCAGCAGCATAACAATTTTAATTACACCTACCACACTTCACTGAATTCTCTCATTCTGTAGCAAAGTCTTATCACAGTAAAGGTCCATGAGATGTGTTGAGCTCTGCTAAGCCCTAAGTCACAAGGTTTGCATTCTCATCATTAAAAAAAAAAAAAAAGCCAATCATTTACCCTTCTGTCTTAGAGGGAAGTGATAGTTACTATTATATAGAGAATTAATGGAAAATACAAACTACTAAGGGCCTCTGTGGTTAAGAAATCAAGTGCAAAACCTTCTAAGAAAATATGATTAGAGAAAAAGGAAGGAAGTGTTGAAGCAGGTCAGGAACACTATATCAAAATAATTATTGTCAGTTGTTCATTATGTATTAATACATGGCTAAGTGGGTTTTACTACTTTCTTTACAGTGCAAATATAGTTCTCTGGTAGTAAGGCTTTGTATCAGACCACTCATACTTAACTGCAGTGTTTTCTGAATATATAGATATTAATTCATTGCAGCTGCCTTTATTGATGTATGTAAGAGGCAAGGAAACTAATGAAAGGAGGTCACGTCCAATAGCAAAGACCTGCAAGTGCTTCTGCACGTGTTGTCCCCATGTCTTGTTAAATACAGAAGTGCTGTTTTCTCACAGCAATCACAGAGGGGGGAGAAGGCTTCAACATCTATACTTCAATGGCTTCAACACAGTTTTCCCAATTTCAGAATAAACAAACCCACAGAGAGGAATTACCTGCATCAAGAACTATTTTCCTTTATTGCAGTGAGATATATTGGAGGGATTTTTAACAAAGGCTATACAACCTGTTTGCCAAACTCCCTTTCGTAACTCTTGAGCGTATAAGTCAACTCAAACAGTAGTAGAGGTCGTGATTCCTATCTGGTTTGGGACAAAATTGAGAGATGGGCAGAAAAGAGAGACCCAAGAGAAAGGCTCAGCAGTTCCCTGGGCTGCTTGGCTGTTACAGGTCATGCAGACAGCAGGGAAGTCCCCACATCTGCTCCTTGGAGATTTAGTTTTGTGGGAAAGGAAATATTTCAGGGGGAGTTTGGGGATGGCTTTGGCACGTGTGGTGTTGGAGAGTTACATGGGCTTAAGCTGTTGGGACATAGCAAACACATCTGAAGCAAAGCAGGCTTTGTTAGTTCTGTTACTTAGAGCACTATTTATTTTCTTATTTTTATATATAACTATTGACTGATGGTTGTAGTTTGTCTTTCCATTGGAAGAGTAGAAATACATGTACAATAGAGGAATGAGGAGGTAACTTCAAGGAGTTCTTAGGAAGATTTAGTTAGTGATTTTGGTTTGAAGTGCATCTGTAAGTGACTGGAGAGAAGACAATCTGAAACAGAGATCTTAATCGATGTGCTGTCATCTACCGTTCTGTGCTCCTTGGCATATCTTGTAACGTCTCCAAAGTTTGACAGCAGAAGTAGTACAGCACAGTAGTACAGTACTTTTCGAAGTAGAGATGGGCCAAGCACAGATGGCTGAATTGCATCCTGTACAGCCTCTCAGTTAAACAAATATGGAATAATTTCACCGATACCACTAGTTTTTTTCCAGATTTACAGTGAAGTAAATCATGCCGTGAATTTTGGATTTTTTTTCTTTACCTCCTTATCATCCATCCCAATTAGTGGGTTTTCTTTCTGACACTGTGCCAAATTGTTGTCTTCATTTTTCTTATCCTTTGCAAAATATATGTTGTACATCTGGAAGGGTTTATATAGTTCTCTATTTTAAGATAGCTTTCTTCTAACGATTTACTTGCTTAAGATAGTAAGGGAGTCAGTTATTTGCTATGCCCGTTTCAGGTAAGCAGAATAAAAAGATGGTTTCTGAGCAAAAAGTTTACAACCTACAGAAAGCAAAGAGAAGAAACAATGCTGGCAATGCTAATTAAAAATGTGACAATACAGGTCAGCAGTGTGGGCAGTCTTTCAGACAGTGCCTCAGAGCCTAATTATTATGCATGTGTCTGGGTTTGTGTAGGCATCATGTTAAAGTTGCGCTTTCAGAAGTATTTGCAGGTGTTTACAGAGAGTTTCTGACAGGTATGACAAGAAAAGCTCAGGATACTTTTTCAAAATTTAGTAACTGGGTAATAATGGCTGTCATTGTTAACAGAGAGAAGTCAGTGATGGCTTTGTAGAGGTATGATTAGAAGTAAAATAGAAACTGAAAGGTCTTGAAACAGACTTACAGCTTATGTGTGATGCAGTGGGGACTGGGAGGCTGATGGAAAAATACAGGCAGCAGAGGATAGCATGGTCAGCAGGAAGAGCTGGACTGCATTATCTTTGCAAAATTATCTTTGCAGAAGCTTTTTGAAAGGATATGAAGAGGAGATGGTGGGACTCAGTAAGGCCAAAGGAAATGGCGTGAGAATAGTCAGGAGGAAAGCTGATGAAAGCTGCTTACATGTGAGAATGGATTGGAAAAGACATGTTTTAAACTGTCGTTTACTGACTTTGCAAAAAATTTAAGCAGAGCTGAAGTTTGAGATAGTGCCGGGAAAGGCTACAGCCCCACTTCAAGGTAACAGAGGGTTGAAGAAGATCAATGAAGGGGTTTGAGTGCAAGAGAGGAATGATGAGGAGATCAGTTCTGCCTGTGGGGATCTTAAGCTGACAAGTTGGCATTTGTGAAGAGATGTATGAAACATGGACAAAAATTTCAATTTGATGGGAAAAAAAGTCAATCCATCAGTCTTTCACATGCGTGTGTTGGAAACTGAACTGAGTTTGTGTTTGTGGAGGACAAAAGAGGAGTGGGGACAGAGGACCTCTCCCAGATTGCTGCAGAGAGCACGAATGGGACAGGTAGAAGACAGGCAGAAAAACGTGGGAGGCAGAGCCATGGGAGAACAAGATTCTTGAGAAAACTGCATTGAAGGTAGCTGAGAGTTGAAGAAATAGAGAAAGAGCAGGTGGCATCAACGTTAGCCAGATACAGGCCACTTGAAATGAATGAATTTGGCTTTACTGATGTGCAGAAAGTGGACGCTGGGTTGGAGAGGAAATCCTGGTGGTGCTTTGGGATGGGACCCAAGGCACTGGGCAGGGAGTGCAGTGAGTGTCCAGACAGTGGGGAGGTCACTGGGGTTTATGATAGAACTGTAGTAAGTAATGAAAAATGATTTCATATTTTAAAAGAGAGAAGTCATAGCGATCCTTATAGTAGAGAGCTTTTATTCAACAGAGTTTTACAAATTTGTTCTGATGCCAGGGACAATGACATAATTGGGAATATCTGTAGCATTTGCCCAGGCAACACCAGTTAACAAAAGATACATTTTTTTAATTGAGTAAAATATACCAAACTGTTTGAAAGTGAACTGATGGTGAAAGCAAGGGGAAAGAAAAGCGGGTATCATTTTCATTTTCTAAACAAGTAGAATAATGATCTTTAGAATTCAACACAGCAGCTATTGAATTTTTTATTCCGAGATACCATAAAAGATGCAGATGTACAACAAACACAACTCCCACAAAAGCAACTGGGTGAAAAAGGCTCACTGAGACGTGGCTAACTGAATTTCCTCTTACAGAAAAAGTGATTGGCAGATCAACAGCCAAAAAATCCAGCTCTTGAAAAATCGGTGAATGTTCAGCAACAACTATACTGCAGATCTCAGTTCATCTCTATGAGTGCTTCTTCCCCTCATAGGAGTTCAAGAATGACATTATTAATCTTTCTTGACCTTTACGTTTATTTCCTAGCATATGGATTTACTTACTTTTGAGAATTCTAAGTTACTCTACATGTGTACATATTCCATCATACTGTATATACAATGTAATGTGTAGAGAATTGATATATATCCTTTTTCCTTTTGCTTCTTTTAAAAAGTGTAAGAGGGTACTGAAAGGGGAAAACAATCATTTCTTGTTCGAAAGCAGGTCAGCTCAGGAACCGTGCAACCAATTTGTAAGCTGCGAGACACTGCTAGACATAAGGTTCCCCCTCCACGACCCTACCAGCCGTTCTCTGTTCCCTGTCTTATTGTGCCCTGATGTTGGCTCATATAACACATCTCTCATGTCTGCAGTAAATCCCCAAAAAAGTCAGTTCTTTTTATTGGGCTCTTGCTTGCTGGCTCACAAAGGTTAGCACAGGCTACCCCAGCACCGAACTTACTCCCCACTAAGTACTTAATTGCGGTAAGTTATGTTGCCTCCACGCTTAGAGCTGTGTCCTGGTGACTGATGATACATCACCTCCACCTCTGTAGTATCTTTAAAAAATTCTTCAGACTAATGCTTTGTGCTGCTACCTTGTGACTCTTCGCTGTAAATACACCAGTGCCTGAGTTCGCATCTCCTGGCTTTCCCGTTCAGCATACCTCTGGTGTCAGAAAATATATAGGCTTGTTTTCATGAAATATGGGTGCTTGAGATTTTTTTTTTTTAATTACTTATGAAATTCTGTTACACAGTAAAAAAGCCTTGTAGGTCGAGTTAACATTCTCACTTTATAATTTTGACAGTGCAATACAGTACAATTGAATTCCTCAGGTTTCTCTGCTTTTCTGTTACAGAGATTTTGAGGGTCTCAGTTAAATCATCCTATTTGCAGACTGATTACTGGGAGGGAATGTATAATTCTAAGTTTAAAATATCTTGCTGGGAACAGATTTTAATTTTATTTTTTTTTTATGGAGTCCTGTGGAAATATTATATCCTATTCAACTATATGTTTTCAAAATGTTTTATATTTTCGTCTGTGTTTAACGAAGCATGTAAAATATTCCTCACTTTTTGCACTTTAGAAATCTGTAGAAATAATTTCTTTTCCTACTTTTTGTCAGATAATTTCTTCAGGAATACAAAGAAGGACTGAGGATTTGGTTTACTTTTCCAAAAGAAAAGCTGAGCATGAACTCTTTCATGCATGAGCTGTTTTTTCCTACGTTTGTATAGCATTTAGCATGATGGGTTAGTTAGAGGTAGCACCTTCTCAACTATGCAGCACTGGGATTTAGAAATTTGGCGAGGGTTCAAAGTCTCTAGGGGACCAGTCTGGCGGGACAGACTGCACCAGAACTGCTTGCTTTCTAATTCAGCACAGTGCTGTTTCATTGCTGCTTTCTAGGAAATAAAATGGTATTTTGCGGGAGCCCCTGTGTGCCGAGTTCCTCGCAAGGCTTCTGGGTGCCGGATCTGGAGCACTCAGGGCATTTCCCTGCCAGCTCAGCCCCAGCTCCTCAGCCCTCAGGGACAAGCGAGATTTCGAAACTCTTTCTGTGCCTCTGGCTCGGGTGAGATGCTCTCTGCCCGGGGTGTGTGCAGGTACTTTGAGTCAGGAGCACGAGCATCTGACCTTAGGGCTTGGACACTTTTCCAGGAGCCATTGAACTAAAATTTGGATGATTTAACACCCGACTTGGGGACACCAAAGTACTTACCATGCTGAAGGTCACATTCGATCACTCTAGTCATGATGGATATGAGAGCAGAAGACAGCTCGGGGGAAATCTTCTTTATTTTTATGAGACACCCTAGGATCCCACCATGCTTGTGGTATATATAGATAAATGTGTACTGCAGGGAATTGGTTCTTTTCTTCATGTCTTGTTTAGTAGAAAATAAAAAGGATCTATACACCCTATGAAGAAATCCAAGGCGTATTCGCCTGGAGAGCTGCAAACACTGCTTTCTTTGGCGCTGGGTGAAAAAGGGACAGGAAGGAAAGAAAGGAGGAGGAGGAGAAGTATTTAATCCTGATGTTTGACACTGCTTAGATAAATACTTCTAGATTAGCTATCAAACCATTAACTACTACACTCAGTTGTGGTCTGCTGCTACATACACTGTTTCGTTTGAACTTTCATGTTTTCTCTGAAGAACTGATTATGTTTGGATACCAATCAAAATTACATTTTCTGTAACAGGACACTTGTTTTCTTATCTCTTTTTCTACAAGCTATTGTTTTTCAATGAAACCAAAACCAGCAAAGGTCAGGATTTATGCAATAACATTAGCTGTGAGTACAAAGAGGGAGCTGGAATAGAAGCTGGAAGCCAGCCATTAACCATGGCAAGCTCTCTTCTTTCTTCTCACAATGTATCACTTGTTCATGAAAGAATATTAACACCCTCTATAGATACCCTCTCTACATAGACTGTTGGAAATGTGTAATGTTGTTCTTAATAACAGTATTCCATTATTTTCTATCTCACAGTTGTCAATAAATCATTTGTTAAATGAATCAAGCCTTGTGAACTTGTACTGACAAGATTGATTTCTGCGTGACATTTCTTTAGGAAATGAATTAAATCTTAGAAAGAAAAATGTGTGCGCAGTGGCAAAGTGTACTTTCACCGAGAGGGTATTTATGATGAATAGAAGGAAGATAGAGTACACATGCTTCAAAGAACACATTCTTGTAATGATGCACAGTACTAATATGATCTGAAGTAAAGATGGTAAGATCAGAAGCTTTCAATGCAGAATGATTACCATTTCCTTTGAAAGCATTATTTACTATAAATTCCTGAGATACTTTTAGAAATACATTGAGTTCTTCCATTGTAATTTACATAAGTCCTTATTTGTTTGTCTCTTCTCGGTATCCGTCAAAATAATTGGGCTTTCAGCAGGGCTTTTTGCAGGCAGGTGGATATGAATCCAAGGGTGATTTTTTGTCTTTACTTCTTGCCTTTACAACCAAAGGAGGCTCCTCTTGCATTATTACTTCTATGGGGGTAGCTCTGTGATTCTGCCTGCTGTGCAAAAGAGTGAATGTGTGTGTCCTTCACCAGTTGTTGCATAGATTCTTAAATCCAATCTCCTGTTGCTGTCAGTGAAGGTTTCAGGAAGAAAAAAAGAAAAAAAAATCCCAGTGACTTCTCTAAGATTTTCTTAACATTATAAGTGCATTTCTCTTGTGTTTAGTTACTTAGAGCTATAGCAAGTGAACAAAACATTTTCAAAAACTGATGTTTGTAAAAATATATGAGAACTTTACACTTGAAAAAAGTGTAAATTTTCATTTCTCACACTGGAAGGCTTTGTAGTGTTCTTATGTGGGAACAGGGTGGAGAAATGCCTGTTACAAGAGCACAACCCCACTGTCTTGACTGCAATAGCTTAGTTTGAAAATGTTGGGTTGACTTCCAAACCCATTTTGCAACCAATTAGCCAAGAAAATACTATGCAGTGAGCTGAAATCTACACTATTCTAATTTATGTGAGTGTAAATCTCAACTAGTCCACTTGATCTATTTATAATGTAATTCTTTCTATGCACCTTCACCATGGAATAAAAGAAATACTGTGTTTTGCAGAACAGTCCTGATCAAACAGTAATCAAACTGTGTGAAGTACCAGCAGATCATTCATGTCTGCTTTCTTCCACAGAGTTTAGCCAAGTTTAAAGCAAATACTTCCACTTACTAATAATGTCGATATTTAAATAGCTGTGTTTGAACGGTTGAAGTGTATCAGCAGATTTTTTTCTCAGATCCTTGGTTGGCTTGTGTTGTGTTTGGTTGATGAAATACACATCAGCATTTCTGCTAAAAGGGAATGCCTAATACAAGTCTGTATGACTGTAGGTAATTTTTGGTCTAATGGATTAGACTGTAATTTACAGCCCTGGGACAGGAGACACACCCTGAAACTTCCTTCACAAGTCGACAACATATTACCCTTTTTTTCACTTCTTCCCTCCCTCCCCACCGAAGCGAGCCAACCTCCATCATCACTGATGAGTCAACATCTTCTCCCCAAACTCCTTCAAAGCATTTTACTCTCACACCTATTTATTGGGGGAAAATTTGGTACATTAGTCTCTCAGTATGACTGCTTTTCTAGATAAACAGCAAAAAGAACCCTCTCAAACTCCATTACTATAAATATTTATATTAACAGTCCTAAACATATTTGTACAAATCTTTTGCATGCTCATTATTGGTCATCATCTCTTGCCTAGAAACAAGGAATAAAGTGACTTCTACCTCCCTAGATAAAAACCAATCCCTTGTGCCCAAGCCATTTGTAAATACACGCTGAAAACAAGGACTTGATAGCCCCAGCAGTGCAGGACTGCCTCTGTTAGCCAGAAGTAAATGATAAATGAAGAAAGATAAAGAAAGCAATCTTTGTTATTTAGTACAGGACATAATTGTTGTGTTTTACTTAGGCAGTTTTCAGAAACAAAATGGATAGTTTGGCATCACTGTTAAAATATTTATACCAGTTAGTGGCCTCAGCCCCCACAGATTACTCTGCAGAACACTGTTCAGTTAATGCCCATTACAAGTGCTGTGTACCTGCTCAAGTGTTTCTTTTCCACATGAAAGATTATCACTAGAATCAAGGGAACCATTAAAGCTTCCTCAAATCAAATTATTCAGAATAATTGGCCTAACTGGTAACTTTATCCAGCTTCACATATAGGTTTTTATCATTAATTAATATTACTCATACATAGTTTTACGTAGTTTTACTCATTTGGATTTACTCATCGAAATTTAACATCAATACTCTAAGCCATTCCACGGATTACTTTTTAAAGAAGAGTTGATTATCAAATTTACTGAATCCTTTCGGGATGAAACTCATCAACCAAACTGCGATCCTCTGTTAGCCCCACAAAAATCAAACCACCCAATTCTGCCATTGGCTACCTTGTGTCCACATTGGCTAGCAGAGGGCTGAGATTTGGGATGCTATCGTCCTGAAGGATAACTGTGAGTATAGTGTCTGACTCTTGCTATTAGAAAAGTAGAATTATACTAAGTGTGTAGATTTGTGGATACAAGCTATGATCAGTCATAGCACATGTAGTAGGAAATAATTTTTAATCATTTGCAATGACACACACAAAAGAGCTTGCTGGTTATTAGCTTACAAGAAAATAATGGTACTTCGTTCCTTTAAGGTAATGACTGCTTTTTCTGAAAATGACAGGCATAGCAAATATTGTACTAAAGGCCTGTAAGCCTACAGATATTTTAGTGTCCTGCTTTTAATGTCCAAAAACTTGGGGGGGGGGGGGGGGGGGGAAGAGGGGGAATGGGAAAAGTACATTCCAGCTCTGCAGTGAATTAAAAAAATAGTAAAATTAAAAGGGCGAGAGTGTGAAAACATATCCTTGCATCTTTAAGGAGCATCAAAGGAATAATGAAATCTAAAATGCACAAGGCTACTATTGGAGGGAGACTGAAAGATATATTCAAAAAGTTTTTCAGCGTACTGCACCTGGAGAAATCAGACTCAACTTTTAGTTGCACCCAAGTAAATTCAGAACCTTGGAAAAGCAGAATCAGGCCCATAGTCTAATTTTAATAGTATGGTCTAAATATACTGAAATGTGGGGTGTGAACTGGACAGCCTGATAAATGAAAAAAGTCTAGATAAAATACCGGTTTAACTGAAGGATGAATTTCTGTAGATACCTCTGTACAGTGTAAGAGAAACCTGCCAGAAGCATGGCCTCGCTGTTCCCAAATAAAAAGCTGCCACTGGAAAGCTGCTGGTGTTTGCACAACATAAAATTTTATCTGGAGCTCCGAATCCTCAGTCCTATAGGATGCCTTGCTGGACCTTCTACAAAATTTGTTAATCACAAACACTTGGAGAGCATTGATCCACGGCTGCTCTGATTAAATAATTATTCTGAAGACCACTTATGAGGGCTGACAGGTGATGGGTCTGAAAGAACCGCACTAGATCTACATTCAAATGAGTGCCGCTGGCCCCCTCCCACAACATTGCTCTTTCCTTCCCTGTTCTTTCAGCAGGTACAGTTCCAGCTATTTAATTTTCTGCAGAATGAGTAAAGTTTAAATTAGATTCAGATTGTTTTCACTTTGGCTTAAGCTGTCAGCAAGTAAACATCTAGGCCTGGGAAAGGGGGTCTACTTCCCAGCCAGCCTTTCCTCCTTTTCTCTGCTTTTTTACTCACAGACTTGTGCTTTGGGGAGATGATAATAATTGCTTCTACAAAAGCTTACAACTACCCTACAATACACCCTGTCAGCCTGGCCGTTTTCAAAGCTCTCTCAGCCACAGTTCCAAATCTGTCATTTTAAAAAAAAAAAAAACAAATTCTTTTCACACAAGCCATTTTTATCCTTTTCAGAATTGCTCAGCTTATGGTCTTCATAATACCACAGGATGGTTTTGATCTTACTTGCTGCCTTTTTTTTTTTTTTTGGATGTTAAATAATTTAATAGTGCAAATATTTTTAAAAAATCGGGACGTTTTCAATAAATCATATCCCTGAATACACAAAACTCAATCCTCCCTCTAAAAGACTTTAAAAATACACAAATGCGCATGAAGGACTGAGAAAAGAATTGACATTTCTTTAAATGATTTTTCAAAATACGCATTAGTAGGGGATTTTCGCAACTCCATTCCATACTTTTTGAAGTTATTGATTCCCACAGTGTCTAAGTGGCCAGGTGCTCATTAGTATGTTCATCTCATACTTTTCTTTATACTGTTAAATGAAGTTATGTAGCTATAGGAGGTACATGTCACAGTAGGTAAACAACAGACAGTGCATCTTTTGAGTCTTTTTTTATCTACAGCCTTCCCTGACACTCAGCTCGGCTTAGCTATCCTCTTTTTAATCCTGGAGAAATTTGCTTTGTGCTTTAGCAACACCCCAGCTCTTCAGTTCAGAAGCAGAGGCCATAATGGCTGAAACATCAGTGCCTACCTCAGCCAAAAAACCCAAAGCTTGTTAAAAATTAAGCCGCTCCACCACTTTGCCAGTGTAAATCCCAGCAAGTTCCTGAGCACCGGTTTTGTAAGGGAAGAGGTTCTTCCTCATTTCACACCCAGTGAAGGTCCCATCATTTGGGGAGTTTCCACAGTCCCTGTTGCTCACACCGCAGGAGACAGTTGTCTCACCAGAAGCTTGTGAAGCACCTCCAGGGAGAAGTATATTTCTAAGTGCCTTCGTTAATGTGATGCATCTGAGTGTCGATGAACCCACCCAGACAAGTGTGTTTGCTGATGCACCGATTGCCGTTCATTCCTGTGAAGTTAATGGCACTGCACCGGTGTAAAACTGGTTCCAATAAAATCCTATTCAGATCTTAAATGCATTCAAATTTGATTCTCAAAATACGTTGCATTTCCTGACTAAAATTACTCCTTCACTTGAGTGTTTCCTATTGCCCTGAATGCTGCATTATTATGCCATATTCCCTGGCGGGATTTATGCATTTCTTGATTTTGCAAGGTGCAGTAGTGCAGAGATAGTTCTGATTTCCTTCCAGGGGATCTTTGCAATCCACTGGGGAGCTGTGTTGTCTCATTTGCACTTTCTTATTGAATTTCAATCAGTTTTCCCAACAATTTGCTGGAAGAATTCCTGTGGGACGTCTTCAAATGCTTCTAGCTCCATGCTGTCCAACAACTCCTTATTTTCTCTTCTAGGGTTGTCTGTGTTTTCTCATTTAGGAATAATTCACCACATGACAACATTTTACATTAATGAAGCCCTGGTGGTATCAGATGTGATAACATTCAGTGGGGAACACAGAAAATAAGAACAGGGATATACACAGTATAAAATAAAAATCAGCTGATGTGCAAAAAAGTTAATGAGGGGGAAAAATAGTTTCTGCTAGCATATGCTGACTCACGAGTATCTCTCTCTCCATCCTGCTCAGGCATGGGCAAATTGGATTTATCTATCACTTTTCAAGGGTTCCTGAGGAAGCGAATAAAGATGGTGGACTCTGGTACAAATGAAGTGAATCTACTCAATTGCTTCCTCCTTTTTTTTGTATGATAGAGTACCAATTCCTGGCAAAAAGGAGTCTTTCTAATAAATTCCTGGGTCCCTCTTGCAGCTTTTAGGCAGTATCCTAAATCACAGCAGGGACCCTGAGAAGGATGTGGGGTAGTTCTTTTTCCTATGGGAAAGCAGATCAGTCATTGTGCTCACCGGCCCTCTGGAAATGCCCTGTGATATATAGGCTGCATAATAAGAGTGCTGCTTTTGCATTTCTGTACAATGTTCTGCAGTTAGTTTCTTCAAGTAGCAGCAGTGATCGTTACCGTAAGGATGGATAGCCCAAACTTTACCTCCAGAATAGGCATCTACCAGTCCAGCACACGCTAGCATTTAGATCTTGCTAGCCATAAAAATAATACCTTTTCTCATTAAAACAAACAAAAAACCCCAATAACCATCTGGGAGCTCATGAATTTTAGATTTGAACAAACTTACGGAGATGGAGTAGTGTCAGAAGAACAGAACTGTGTAAAAGAAGCAGTTTTATCCTATGAACTGCTCAAGAATTCATGCATTTTAAAAGAATGGTATCAAATAATAATGAATATCCCTGTTTACTATGACACTTTACAAAAATGATCTACTTGCATTGGGGTTTTTTTCCTAATTCAGTTTAGATCCATCTGTGATTGCACAAGGAACTGTAAAAATTGGAAGTCTTTTACATTTCATTTCATATATAGCCATATTTTCAACTTAGTTTTTGAGAAGCGTTGCATGTGCTTGTGCTCTAACATTGGCATTCTGTGAAATCATCTTAGGTTTTTACTTTTTTCTCTACATACAATCTTTTAATTTAGATTCTTGGCTGTTGCTTTCCCGCTGTGATTGAACATAAATAGATCTGCCCATTTCTTCTCAAATACTGTCAAATTACTAATTTTACTACCTGAGTTTTGCTCCTTCAAGCTCAAGGCCATTTTCATTATGGAAGCTAGCAGCTGCCCTTATCATCAACAGCTCAAGTTATTTCCAGCAATTGTAATTCAGAACATTTTTACTGAAGATCAGAATCTAAAATTTCTCTCTGTTCAGCTCTAGAAAGTGGAGCAAAACAACCTCCTGGATGTGGAAAAGTTCAGCAGGTTGTCTTAACACTTTCAGCTGTGGCTTTGGAAAGTCTGTAGGAAACAGTTCCATCTAAAGCTCAAGTGTACACACTATGGTAGCCTATACTGTTTGCCCAAAAATAACCATCCCTCAGTTCCCTCATTTTAAGCCCAGTGAGTTTTGTTTCTACTCTTATTCCTCCAGCTTTGCTTATTTATTATTTCAAATGCCTAAGAGTACAATATCTGCTAAGCTGTTAGCAGCAAAGTCAGGTATCTGTGAAGACTTCCCATGGACTGTGAGCTGTGGGTCTGCTTTAAACGCTGCTTTAAAATCAAACCAATGTTCAGTTTTTCTAAGAACTCGGCCCTCTTGTGAAGACTGGCCAGTGCTTGACAAGCCCTGACTACAGCTAACTGGAGTGCCTTCTCCGAGACTCAGCGCAGAAGACGCTGGGTGCATACGTACATCTGCCGAGTCAAGGACGTCTGTTCGCAGTAGGCTCTGTAAAAATCAGAGAGGAAGGAAGGGAGGCAAGAGGAGAGATGATGACTTTACTAAGACTTTTTTCATCCAGAGCACAGTATGAACTTCTGGAAAAGTCCATTCAGTTAGACATTTTTATTTGCTCTGGTTTAGTTTTCAGTTGATACAACTCTCTCTATTCCTCCTTTCAGGTGATATGACAGAATTTGAATGAGAACATTAGGGTGAGCTGCCAAATGAATTTGGGGAGGCTAAGAACCATGCAGGAGATTACATTTTAATTAGTACCTGACATGGCCAAAATGTCACAAGGGACATTACTCCAACAAGCCTTCCTACCGAGTTCTGACAGACCCCCAGCATCATTACAGTTTGACCGTGTTTAAAAGAAGCCTCTGGGCTTCTGAAGCACCTAGCAAAGATGAACTTTGCAGGGCTTTCACAATTAATGCAAGCACAAAAGGAGCTAGTGTTAAGTACTATGAAAGCAGATGTACGCTTTGCCTACAGCTTTAGAGAGTAAGCTTTGTAGCTCTAAATCTTTGTTTATACAGTTCTAGCTGAGCTTTGTGTTTTAAATGTACCATTTTAAGGAAGCTTCAGATCAAAGCCTATTTCGTCTTCCCAATAACTCAGCTGCTCCTGTAATCATCTCAAAGTCGGAACTGCAGGATCTTGGCATCTGCTGCTGTATTTATAAGACAAGGC
Organism: Buteo buteo; assembly: GCF_964188355.1. Taxonomy (NCBI): domain Eukaryota; kingdom Metazoa; phylum Chordata; class Aves; order Accipitriformes; family Accipitridae; genus Buteo; species Buteo buteo. The sequence continues at coordinate 5,207,988 of NC_134194.1, forward strand.
AAAACAAGTGACAGAAGGATTAGAGGTGGTTATCAGCAAAGGTGTCAACCCTGTGGAAGAATAGCCAATGAATGCCAAAAATGCAGTGCGACAAATACACCTGCGTAGAACTTTGTCATGAAATGTTGGTGACTACAGGAGCAATTTTAAATGAAAGACCTTCATTTATCGAACCAGCAAAGCATGTTTAGAATGCAATACCTTTGCTTATAGTAATAGTAAACAGTCCCTTCCTTTCTACTTCATAAAATTATTGGCATAATACTTCATTTTTTATTATTATAAGAAGTTGTCTGAAGCCTCAATGAAAAGATCAAATTAGAGCATTGCCCCTTCCAAACAAGAACGGTGAAATATTTGTGAAGGTAATTATTGCCACAATTGCATCACCAAAATATCACAGATAAAACACCTGGAGTCATCTACAAGTCACATATACGTGTACGTGTTTAAAAGCATATGCGTGTAGTTGTATTTGAAGTAGAGGGTTAGCACAGCACTGAATTTATCTTGATGTTTACTTACAAATCAGCTCCTGCAGCAGCAGTTTTTAGAACACGCTTTGTATTCTGCATGACTGGGAGCAGACACACTCCCTGAAGCCTGAAAGCTGATACATTTTTTTTTACTTTAGTTTTAAAACCTATTGTGATAATCCACACACATATAGAAACAATTATAGCAGGGTGAAATAAGTTGTTGACTTACCTACAAGAGAGAAAATGTAGTGACGTTTGTCAGAGGAAGCATGATTAAAATTGACACATTTTGTTTTTATGCAAAGAATAATATAAAAGTTAGTACAAAAGATGAGCATTATCTCCTGTCAACTTCCATGCTATGATACCTTTACATCAAACCTTTTTCGATAGTGTTATTACGGTGTTTTTAAATGTGTGTTTTACCATATAACTTTGTCAGGCTAGTCTTCAAAAATACAAAAAGGAGACTTCTTTTTCCTTCTGAATTGTTGAAACTATGCCTGTCCTATTTGTAACTGGAAGAATATAATACCACTATTGGGCAATGTCATGTAGGTTTGTGCTATATCACATTTTAATCAAAACTAAATGGACTTGTCCTCCAGGCTCACAGGACAAATGACTGAACTGCTTGTTACAACTAATATGTCTTACAAATACAGCTGGTTTTCTGCTTGTGAGCCAAGCAGCGCTAGTTTCCATTGATTCATCCACTCCCTCTAGCTGCTCAGGGAACTCCAAGTCTGAAATTTCAGACTATGGATTGAGATGGACTCTCTTGCAACATTTGCCATTTCTTATTCACATTATGTGGCTGGTCACCTCGATCGCAACACATTGGTTCTGCTCCATGGCAGGACATTTGCATCTTTTTAAGCAGGTGACTCAAAATTAGTGACGTGTTCCTAAGCTGAATTCTGTCATGGCAGATTTACTTCATGTGGAAAGGACACTAACCTCAGTAGCTAAATATGCAGGTTTTTAAAGATTCTACTTTATTTCTTTTTTTTTTAAATTTCTCTGCATTTGCAATTTACTTTCCTCTACAGTACAGAAACAGTTCAAACTAGTCCAGCTTTCAGGGAATCTTCACATGCTCCACTTTGGCATTCAGGGAATAGGGAATTTGCTCCTCAATCTCTACCTAAGAGACTATTTAGTATTGTATAACAATAACATGAACCCAAAGAACCAGTCTTTCCACGTGTAATTGGTAGTAATGTAGTAGTATTTGTAAGAATTATTATTACAATAATAACAGTAGTAATGATAAGGCAACAGATAATGCCAGGTAGATGACAGAGAAGTCAAATGACATAAAACGTTACACACACTCTGTGAATCTGGTTGCATAGCTTGCTTATTGTGAAACACAGGGTAATGTATCACTGTAACTTTTTTCTGGACAATATGGACTCCTTGCTTGTCACATAGTACCAGAACGTTATGGCAGCAAGCGAGACATTAACACAGTAATGCAGTAATGTACTTCCGTAGTACTAAGTTTTGTTTAGAGTTAACTGCACTATGAGTTATAAGGCTTGTTTTTTTAGCAGCTGGAGATTTTACAATATTGTTTTGCCAGGCTGGAGTAAAAATGGGATGTGAGAGAACATTCATTATTGATTTAATCTTATGCGTCTACAGGTAAGTTCAGTTTTAATGTTGAATTCTGGCACTGAGCACTTTTGAAAGTCCCCCCTGAAAGAGTGACATTAAATATTTTACTGTCGTGGTTTAAGCCCAGCTGGCAGCTAAGCTCCACACAGCCGCTCGCTCACTCCTCCCCTGGGTGGGACTGTGGAGAGAATCAGAAGGGTCAAAGAAGTGAGAAAACTCAGGGGTTGAGATAAAGACAGTTTAATAGGTAAAGCAAAAGCCACTTGCACAAACCAAGCAAACCAAGGAATTCATTCCCCACTTCCCATGGGCAGGCAGGTGTTCAGCCATCTCCAGGAAAGCCGGGCTCCATCACACATAATGGTGACTTGGGAAGACAAACGCCCTACCTCTGAACGTCCCCCCTTTCTTCTTCTTCCCCCAGCTTTCTACGCTGAGCATGATGTTGTATGCTCTGGAATATCCCTTGGATCAGTTGGGGTCAGCTGTCCCGGCTGTGTCCCCTCCCAACTTCTTGTGCCCCCCCAGCCTGCTCGCTGGTGGGGTGGGGGGAGAAGCAGAAAAGGCCTTGACTGTGTGTCAGCACTGCATAGCAATGACTAAAACATCCCTGTGTTATCAACACTGTTTTCAGCACAAATCCAAAACACAGCCCCATACTAGCTACTATGAAGAAATTAACTCTATCCCAGCCAAAACCAGCACATATACCGTTAATTTTCACCACTAATGTATATAGATTAGTATCTGTAGAGCTGAAAAAGTCCATAATGGAAGGATGCCTATAAAAACCTGAGCCTTTACAGCATGCTAATGGCTTTCCATGAGGTCAGATTAATGTTTTCTGCTTGGTGAAAATAGGTTTTTAACAACAGTGCTTTCAGTTTGTTAGGAATAAATAACCGCTGGATGAATTGCTTCACCCTTGGGAATAAATCTGCACTTTCAGTGCTTGCTATTAAATCACTTCTGCAGGATGATTCTTAACATCTGTAGATTCAGATCTGAGGATGTCAGTTGGATCCAGCAGCAGAGATCCTCATCCAGCGTTCACGTTGCCGTGACGCAGAGAAGCGACGGATTCTGCCGCTGCTCGTGGTCCCACTGCCACGTCAGACGCAGGGCACTGTGCACTGTGATCAAGTTGGCGAGCTGGATGTTAACCAGCCTGCCTTGCCATCCCCGTTTGTAACAGCAGCAATACCAACCTGCTGCAGGCAGGGAAGTTGTGGGATATGAATGGACGTCACTGAAGCGCATCAGCAGTGAAGGATCCGGGAATTAATGTTATGTGGGGACCTGGTATCAGAGGGCTGCTAAGGCAGAACTTTTGGTGACATCAATAAAATAACAAGGATAAAGTCTTTTGGGTTTTCCCTTTTTAAAAGGCGTAGGAAATGAATTGAAGCCAGATTCTTTTATCTTGAAGAAAATACACACAGAAGTAAAAATCCATATTTGCATGTGTTTGCACTTGTGTCTTTTTCAGAGCACTAGAGTTTTAAATGGTTGTTGACAGTTGACTGGACAGATTTCAGTTGCTAGAGAGGGGCTATAGAGAGGCTCCTCCCTTGGTGTGTCTCTTTATCGCAGATTTTTTAATCAGTGCTTCAAGTCATGTTAATATCCATATTGTTTGCAACCTAGGTATTCTCTCCTTATAGATCTTCAAGTAGCAAGAGACCCATTATCACATCTATTCCTCCTACAGCTCTATTCTTCTCATCTGAGAAATGTTACTTGAAACTTCTATTAATAGTAAAGAGGTACATTTGCACTGTATTTTTCATGAAGAGGGTTCTTAAAAATGTTTTATAACTTATACTAATGCAAATTTATATATGAGGATCTTAGATCTGGGGTTCCTCAGAGCTATGCTTCCTAATTGTTTGATATGTAACTAATGGGCTCTACCACAAGAAATAAATCATTAAGTGTTCTGGTTCCTGGATACCCAGCTGGAGGCTGAGCCTGACTTTGTGTGCATTAGACTCATGCCCTCTGAATGTCAATCCACTCTGAAGTGTCTAAAATAACATGTCCCAAACCAAACAAATTCAGAATTATTAGGAACATCTGAAAATGTTCAAATAAAATAAATAAAATAGAATGCAGTTTCATTAGGTAGAGAGACAGAATCTTTTTAACCACACATAGTAGCATTAAAATACAATTTAATACAAGAAATGTAAAATAATACTTCCTCTATTTTAATGTTCAGTGGAAAGTAAGATTGAGAGCATGAAACACTTGAATAGAAATTTAACTGAACTTTGCATTAAATTTTTTAAGTCTCATGAAGAAATTTATTATTCACTACATATTAACAGCACAGTTGGTTCCTGTTATACTCATGAAACAGCAGTTATTCTTGTGAAGAAAGACTGCAGTCCTAAGAGAGAACCTCAACATAATATCCACTGTTGAATTATCCTGAAGCAACATACTTAAGGAATATCTCAGTTATTCACAAAAAAACCTCTCCAGAATGCAGAAAACTCCAGTTCTGGGCTTGCTGTCAAGTTGTGCCTCAGATCGAATTCCAAAGGAAATCTGCAGGGTTTGTGGCATTTTGCACACTTGTTGGTGAAGACAAGAGAACACGTCATCCAGATTCCGCCGTTAAAGACTGCCCTCGGAGCGAGTGAATGAGGCAGTCTTCGAGGAAGCTACAGCATAGAAGAGGCTGAAAGCCTATTCTTGCTCCATCAAAATCAAGAGAAATATTGTTAGGGAATGACAGGAGGATACAGGGGTCCTGTGTCTGTTTGAGCAGCCGTAGGGTATAACCAAGCTGAGGTAGGTCATGGATTGCAGCACTTGGGTAACAGCAGAGAACTGGTGCAAGCAGGAGTGTACATGTGCGTGGTAAAAGCTGGTTCTTGACATGGTTAGCATTACAGACAAGCAAAAAAAAAAAAAACCACTTCACTGTGAATGGCGTTTTACAAATCCTGACATGTTTGATTGGCTGGACTAGACAGAAAAATCGTTTCAAGTCTGATTTACCATTAATTAATCTACTTCTGTTCCACCTACACTGTGCATTCAATCCTGTTTTCTATTGCAATTTAAAAGCATGGATTCAAATTACCTCAGTCAATGCAGTTTAAACCAAATGACCACTTTGTGAAATTTATTTCAGAGACATTAGTTTTTCAGTGGGAAGGCCATTCTGCATGGTGCTGAGGCCGGGAGAGGACGTGAGCGTGCTCCAAGCTCCCGCCTGGCACTCTGCACTGGCAGGATGGCATTGCAAGTTTGAGAGCAAATACAGCATCCCTCAGAGCATTTGACTTACCTTAGGTTTCTGTGGTGTCTAGAGTTGTCTTTGTATTTGGAAGTACAAAAATCTGAATAAGGAAAACAGCCCTAGAGGGTATTTTCTTTAATTTATTTTTTTTTTCCCTGTGACTTGTTGACTGAAAGTCCGTGAAGCTCAGTATACCTATACAGAAGGCATGATGAGGGTGTCAGGATGGCACAGGAATGGCTGTTTGTAGTCCAGAGTTCCAGCCTGGGCTTCCTAAAGATGTCGTATGCCACAATAAATATTTAATAAGCATCAGGTTTTCACAATAAAACTACGTTACTTGTTTCTCGATCAACTGAATCCTCTTTTTTTTCACCCACTTGATATAATCGGTAGTCAAAGCTGTGTTTATATGTGCAGTTTTGACTGGAGATACATTTGTGAAATACTCTGAACATATGGATAACCTGTCATATATGAGGTATGGGCTAAACAACACTTACTTGTTATGCATTATATTTCTCTTTTTTGCCTTTGCAAAACTGACTTTCAAAGGACGAGACGGCTACTTGGCAGAAGGAAAGAGAAGATACTGCCTGCTTTTAATTCTGAAAGATGATACAATTATCACTACGCTCCTTCTCAGAAAACATTTGTGAAGACAGGTTATTGAAAAGAAGGCTATTATGGTCTCTCATGTTGCTGTAGTTGCCTAATAATATTTTGGCAAAAATTATGTCCGATGAAAATCAGCTGATGGCAATTCAACAGGGGATGCAGAAAGAGCATCTCGATCCCATGTAAAAGCAGTATCTCCATCACTTCTAACATGTATTTAGGTGCCCAGCTCCTCTTGAAATTAGTGCACGATGGAAATTTCTTTATGGATCTAAATTCACAAAATAAGAAATCATTCGTGCCTGTCTAGAGCTAGTTCATTCCTGAATATTTATTACCTATAAAATTAGTTTTCTTCCTACCCCCTCACTCCTTCAGGCAACATCTCCTGATGGGGGCTTGTTACAGGCAGGATGATAGAATTTGTTCTGGTATTATTTCTGTTGTGATTTTTCTCTGATAAAAGACTTTGTAAGTAACAGCCAAGGAAAAATAGTGGCACGAGATGTTCCTTATAAAAAAGATGGCATGGTGGGCTCAAAAATCCTATCACTCTATGAATTTTGTCTTAGCTTGCAAAGATAGGATAGTTTACAATGAGTAAATATAGTGTTAATTTAATTGAGAAAATAAGCTTTTTCAGTAATGTAAGCCACTTTAAGGTTAAAATTATATTGTCTTCCATTTATTTGACGTTAATTGTTTTTTTCTTTAAAACCTGATTTTTCCTTACCTGGACTCAGCCTTAGTAGGATAGTGACCTTCATATTTTTATCTTTAATAGGGAAATATATCAAACTCTTTCAGCATTACAGAAAAATGGGAAAATCTTTCTTTTTCACCCCCCCCCCGCAAATGCTAAAAATTTTTCCACTTAGAAAAAGCTATAATGTCCTATTTTTAACTTCAGAGTTATGCCTGACCCCAAAAACCCCTGTGAGAACAAACAAATACTCACCAGAGCCATGAGGTATTGGCAAGTTCATTGCAGTCATTGGAGCAGTGAGTTTAGCTTGGGAAGACAAGCTGTGGGACTCAATTGTTCTTCAATAAGGTGGAAGGAGGAAAATTATAATGTGCAGTGAATTGGAGAAGACATATTGTGGCTTGCCCTGTGAAGGATGTCTGCCTCTGTGGCATAAAATCTTGCTCTGTATTCCAAGAAATGTTGTTTAAAATGTAGAATGAGTGCACAGCAGGAATAATAAAATTGTCTGAGCATGTGAATTTTAAGCACTAAACATGATACAGAAACAAGAATATTTTTTCTGACAGAGACTGGTGACTAATGCAGCTTTCTTCCTTAAAAATATTTGCTTCTGCTGGACATTAATCTCTTGGCAGAAATTTCTGGAAAAATTAGATATTTCTCAGTAAAAATTTAGAAGAAAAGAAATGTTTTACCTAGCTAACAAAATGGAATTGACAACCTCCAGAGGTGGCAAAGTCTCATTTGCAGTAGAACTAGAGCAACATAATGATTTTCTTTTTTATGTATATAAATAAGTATATATATTTCCTATTACTGTGATAATAGCCTTATACTAAGCCAAATGTGGTTATAAATTATTCCTAGCATCTTGTTCAAGTAGTATGTCTAGGCAAGTATGTCCCTCCTCCCCATCTGTTTCACTGATATTTTTCTCTGAAATCCTAAAAGGTGAAAACATTTAAGTGAAGTAGTCACGTAGCTCTGATTGAGAACCTGCAGGTAGCTCTGTGTGTCACTTCTTCCATCACAAATCAAGTCAGCTACCGAGGAAGTTCTTGAGTACAACTTTTAATTCATAATGGCTTACGTTTTCTTTTTAACTTGCATCCTTTTTCCTAACCTTCTCTTCTACTTCAGAGCTCTTAATGAGAAGGACTTTACAACCATAAACAATGTTTTTTCTAACAGACTATCTGGAGAAAGATTTTTGTTGGTGCTCTTGACTCAGTCCGGTGCTTTGTTCTTTTTTCTAGCTTGCACAGACAAAGAACTGAGGAATCTCGCTTCGCGACTAAAAGACTGGTTTGGTGCTCTTCACGAGGACGCAAATCGTGTCATCAAACCAACAAGCTCGGAGACAGCACAAGGCAGTAAGAAAACACCTTATCTGTTGAATATTGAGGGTTGTAGGCAGCTTCCTGGCCTGAGAGAGCATTCAGCTGAGCACAGCTGTTAGTGCTACAACCTCACGTCAAGCCGGTGCCAGCAAGTAAGCGGGTACGCAGGAGACCTGATCCTGCAAATAAACAGCTGCACCATTTTCTGAAGGAGCTGCAGTCGTTCTGTACTCTCTCTGGCCCAAACTGCTCTAAAAACTGGCAGTCAGGGACGGAGAGACCTTTACAAGTTAATCGGGCAAATAACTGTGTCCGAAGGCCACGGGGGTCGCATCTATACTAATAAATAAAACTGCTCAGGGACTTTTGTCAAGCTCTGAGGTTAACTAGCATGACATAGTTCATGTCTGTACAGTTAAATTCCATGACCCTCCAAATCCGGGTGGCTGCATCGAAATCACTTCCTGGGGATGGACCGTGGCGTATGCTTACCCCACAGTTTATGGGCAAGCATTTTCTGACCCAGTGTCAGTGGCATGAGACGAAAACATGGCATACAAGCATAGGGAAATTATGCCAATGTTGGAAAAGACTCACTTCAAATACGTTTTCCAATTTCCTGCTAACACCTTATATAAGAGCATGAATAATAAAAACATCCCCATCGCAGCCACAGAGCTGGAATAGTTAAATGGTGTGGAAAGCTGAAATCTATTGTGTCCCATGTATTTAATAACACCATCTTTGCTTCCTTTGATGCTTTTTTTTTATTAAGAAAGGAAGAAAGTGAACAGTTTAGAGGACATTTACTCTCTGTAGGTTAAGCCAACATGACTGATTTTGATGTCATTTACCCACCTGGGAGGGGAAAGATTCAGTTAAGAGCGTCAAAAGAGGTCATGTTCATCAGAGAGCAAATGCGAATTTATTTTCTGTAAGGACTCATTAATCCTTTTAAGTAGTATGTCCCAAAACACGTGGGCCCTTGGGTTGCAAAGTAGGATGCACAAGTTTTATCTAGGTGTGTGACTGACCTTCACTTCACTGCCCTGATTCTTTGGTACAAGCTGTCTAAAGCCAGGGTCCACACACATAGAATCTAAAGGGTTCAGTCAGCTGCTCCCTTTTGTGGCTCTTTTGACCCAAGATCCTGTAGTGTGAGACTGGAGAAGTGAAAGGTGCAGTACAGCAGACCTAGCACATCAGGATGGGCATTTGCTGTTGGTCCGTGTCTCCACAGCCACTCTTCTCTTGGGCTACTTCTGAGCTTGTGTAGCAATACATCGCCTCTTCCTAAAGAGACAGAATATACCACAGGCTATATTGCTCAAAACTGTAGTCAAACCTCATTAATGCCAAGTAATTGTATCTTAAAACTACGTGGTGAAACAAGTCATGTTCTGTGTAAAAGATCTTTTTCATATGTCCCTTACTTTGCATAGTATTTACAACGAAGTCAGTATCTTTAAAACCATATGTCCTACTTATTTCTTAAACGGTACTCCAAAAAAGGGTATTATCATGCAGAGGCAGCCAAAACATAGTGCAAAAAGACAACTGGATGTACAGCTAATCGTGCCTTCAAGTTGGGAATTCATTTCAGACCCCACGACAGAAAGCGCCAGACTTAAAACTGTCTGAAGTCCTTTAGACCCAGAACCACATGAAATCTCATTCTATCAGATTGTCGAAAGGATGTTTTTCATGCAGATGACCTGTGAGCTGCTCATGAGGACCTTACCAAAGGCCAAAGACTAAATTCATTCCTTAAGGTGTTGGGTCTTTTTTTTTGCTGAAGCAATTTCAGTGAGAAAAACATTCCTAGTAATTCTGCAGTGTTTGCTCTGATTCACAGAGGAGCTGTTATCTTTTTTTAGTTTAGTTTGATTCCTGGCAGCTTTTATATGAAAGGCTGCCTTGATGATCTTAAACACTTGATCTCACAATGTTCATTTTTAGACTGTTGACTTAGTTTGGCACCTTTTTATTTTCTTATAGGTCAGTTAAAAAAAAAAAAGAGAGAGAGAAACTTTATGAGTTAAGAAGCCTAAATCGTTTTTGAATGCCACAAAACTTGGGCTTGTTTTTAAGAGTTTGCAACAGTATTCATGAATTTATCTGCATGTGCCAAATTCTGCAGCTCCAATTCTCTCTGGTAGCACTGAAAATAGGAACAGAGTAAGGACAGCAGTATTTGGCTTCCTTCAACTTCAAACATTTGTAAAAATGAAAGACATCTTAAACAGGGCTCAGAATTCAAAGCAAAGTTCACATACCCAAGCTGAAAAAAAGAATTTGTGTGAATCCTGGCAAACAGGACACACGCAGCTCTGGAAATACGCTGTGATGTACATGTTGCCCTTTTTTTATTGCTCTGCATGTGTTGCCCTCCTCACCAGGCTGATCACTTCATTAAACTGAACTGGTTTGGTTATGCCTGTAGAGTCTTAAAAGGCATGCACATCCTCAAAGTAATCCATTTTGGGTATGCCCCTGTGGCGGTAAAAGGAACAGATGGTGGGATGCGATGACTACGATGCCTCGGACACATCAGCTGTCTAGAGAAGGTGTTCCAGCAGAGATTTCTTTATGCTACATTAAATTTTCAAGATGTTACTATGAGTGTAAATAAGCTTTTTGAGTGTATTAAGTTCACCCCCAGGTGAAGAAAAAAGTACACTACTTTTTTTTTTTTTAACTCTCTTGAAAGGAAAAGGATGAGGGCAAGTCAGTGTGTTTGAAATCTCAAACGCTCATTCAATGAGCTATCTGCCAGATCCCAGCAAAGCACCATACGCCAGGAACTTTGTCTTCTGCAGGCTTTGTACAATTGAAATCTCCTCAATAAATAATATAAGCAATTCAGGGACATGCTTTGACATAAGGAAATAATAAAACTAATTAGGTAGTAAGATCAGATTCAAATTGCTCCTGAGCCCGTTGACAATTCATAACATTCCCGTATTGTATCTAGATAGTCTCGTTGGTTGGAGTGGGAGTCGTTTTTCTTTTACTAGAGATCTATGCAATATAAAGTATTTTTTTCTGGGGAACATTTCTTCTCCTCCTTCCTTTATTTTAAGTGATGGGGGAAATTAGGTTAATTATTCCCCTGTTAATTTAATTGTAGTACACTTTAATAAAATAAAACTGGCTCATGTAAGTCAACTCTTGAAGGGGGGAAATAATTTTATGTGCCAGAAGGTGTGTTTATTTTTAATTAGGATTTTCACTTGAAGACTTTTTTAATTTAATTCCATTTTAATTCAGAGGAGGTGGAGCGTTTTACGTAGTAATGGGATATGAGACTTTTACATGTAGGTCACCAGTTTAATTTCCTTCCAGTTCTGTAGTGAATGAAAGTTGTTAGGACGCTGAGCAGCTGTCAGTCAGAACGAGAAACATGATGGTCTCAATCCAGGTCCTTGCGAGCAGGTGTCCAAATGAGAGCAACCACCACCACAACTGACATTAATTGGCATCTGTGTTGGCAGCCTCTGCCAAGGAGCCAAGAGCAGGAGGGATACGGAGCCTGCATCGTTCTCTTGCTTCTCACCATAGGCACTGCAGTGCCGAGCTGATGCACAGAAAGATGCAGAAACGTTCTCCCTGAGGTTACTGTTATTCCAGGTCTGTTGTGCTAGAAGTTCAGCCTATTAACCAAGCACTTAATTCATTACAGAATTACAGTGTGTGGTCTATTTCAGCCAGCATATTGCATCATATTTATAAGCAAGTATATCAAAAAGACTCTAAAATGGAGTTATTTCATTCAACATTGCTTGGCCTCACCAAGTTGATGGGAGCACAGTGACCTCCCAGTGAAGGTAAGTGAGCTCCGAGAACCATTTTGCACCAGCTGCCCCAGTTACGCAGTAAGTCAGAGCCTGCGTTGCACACTCGGGGCACACTTTGCTTTCATTCCTGTTGCTGGGTGCCGAGAGCATCCAGGATCGCTGGTTTTGGACTGCAGATGCAATGTTGTAAAAGGTGATTTACGGACAGTAGCTTTTACCAGGAGACAATACGAGGTGGAGGTAGATACTACAATTCACCTTCAACCACATACTGAGCGCCAACTAAAGAATTAACCTTTTCACTGATAATAACCATCTAGCTAAAGGCTTTCCGTCACACCTACCACTGTAATATTTAGACTTCCAGACTAGACTGTCTAATACTCCAGCACTGACTGCTTAATAGTACAGCTTCTTAATAAACCTAATTTGGAACTCTGGTCACAACAGTGAAAGCTCCCTTGTTTATAAGAAATTGCAATCAAAAACTCTTCAACTAATGTAATTAACTGTCTTTGTAAGTGACCTTTCATGATCATATCTTGCATCCAAGCCCTGGCGGTGTGTCACAGAGCAGCTTCCTATTCACATCAGTCACTATCTTGTGATCTGCTCAGACAGATCCGTACTGAGGGCACGCTGCTGTTGTATCCCTGAATGCATGTTGTACGCACAGATAAAGACTTCCCAGCAGGGCCAAAAACAAGACTCAGAAAATAACCCACAAGGGCAAAGTTCATGCCAGGATCTCCTCTTCCCTGTGTGGATCCTTGCCAGTTAGGAGGTGACCTTCAGAGACCCACAGGGCTGAGCAACACATACCGTACTCAACTGGTTGTACAACAGACCTTGTAGTTATTCACCTTGGCAGCAGTAAGTGCCATGACAGGGGGTAAAAACCATCACCAGAGAGGGGATCTGTGCAGGAAAAGAGCAGCCAACGGAACCCAGCTGCTTTTCCCCTGGAAGCTGTTAAACTGGGATAGCTGAAGCATGTACGGATCCCAGCTCCGCCATGCAATTGAATGAGCCACCCCTGCCCGTTTGACTACTTTTAACTTGCCCCGTGGTGGGGAATCAGGCACAGCATATACCCGCACAAGGCAGGACTGTGTGCCCTGCTCCTCGGTGCTTTGTAAAGGCGAAGTCAAGGATTCTTAAATCCTTTCACTCAACAAGAGATTGCGTGGTGACCAAATCCTGCTTGCCTTCTTCAGATGAATAAAATAATTGAAGTCAATAGTCCTAATTGCTTCAGCAAGGCAAGCAGGCTTCCTCCCTACATCTATTCACATGGCCTTTTTCTTTTTCACTGTGCTCAAACTCGATTAGATAATGTTAGAGGAGATAACAGCACAAAAATGTGATGAAATGTTCAGCATGATTTCTCTCTTCCCTGCCTGAGCTGCCTCTAGCCCTGAGGAAATGGTGTTACCTTCTTCCTTTCTTAGAGAAACATGTATTATGAATGACATAAACCTTCCCATTAGTTAACCCTTCTGATTGTTCCTCCATGTCACTGACAACCTTCAGCTGCAGTTGCATACAAAAAGCATAGCTTCCAGCATAAAGCACTGCCCTCCTTCGGATTAATACTTAAAATAGCAGGTAGGCTGCAGAGCTTGGACAAACTGTCAGCGTGATTCCAGCAACATCTCAGGTTTCACTTTAACAAAGCAGCATCGTGAAATGGGACTTGACGTGTACAGCAAATAAGGCTAAGCTTGACCTCTTTCAGTGAAAGATACAGCAAAAGGAAAAAGCCCATCAGGTTTCTCCATGTGGCCCATAGCAGAACGAACAGTGCACAGGCAGGTTATCGCACACAGCTGGAACAGCGGGAGCACGAGGAGCTCAGGGTGCGTGATTCGGGTACCCTCTGTGCCTATAAATCCCCAGCCGATGTATGCGTGTTTCTGAGTCCTTGCTGAAACCAATATCCTTATCAGATTTATTAGTTCTGCATTACAAATATACTTTCTTGCATCATAGATAAATAACATGGAAATTAGTCTGTATTTGTACCAAGCATTGAAAAACACAGTGACAGTATGCATTTATAATGCTCTGTCTTCTTTTTGAAAGAAGGCAGGGCCACTGTTTTTGTGGAGACTGCAGAATACTGGAACACGTATCTCATATACATCGTGGGTATCTATATGCATGACTTGGTCTTTCTGTGATAACCGCTGCTGCTGCTGCAGTCTTTTAAGGAACTGGGCTATTAAAATGAATGATGATGATGGTTTCCAAAGCGCTGGAAGAGCAGAATCCTGTATTGCTGCACAACGCTGGAGGCCGCAAGAAGGAATAGTGCTGGTGTGGCATGCGAGAGCGTATGCAGCTCTCTGGAGCTGCCAGCTGAAGCAGTGCCGTTCTTCAGCGTGGTGCAAGCAAAAGAGACGCTTCGTCCCTTCTCTCCCCCTGTCTCCCCCAGACAGCTCGCAATCCAGATCAAAGCATCTTGTTGTCCACCACGGGAGGCAGGGCTTTGAAGAGTGAAAAGCTAGGATGGGAGGTGGGAGGTGAGAGCACTGTGGGAAAGAATTTGATCAGGGAACTAGAAACAGGTCTGGGAAACAGAATTTAGATCGCGTTCAGGCTCAGTCTAGTTTGAAAATACAGTGGATGCAGCCTTTTCTCATCACATTTCAGTTTCTTGGAACAAGGCCAACTCACTTGGACGGAGGACAGGAAAAAAAAAAGTGAGAATTTTCTGAGTAGAAATAACTTTGAATTACAGTAATCAGCTATGAATCTCAGCCCTCCCCACCCCACAGCTCCTAAAGAGTGTCAGTAGTGCTCTAGTCTGTAGCTGTGCTTGGGTTTTAAGCTTTACACAATCAATCAGCTCAGTCTTAGTATTTTATTCTGCTTTGGGCAAATCAGGTTAATGTTCAGAGTCCAGCCAAAAAAATATTAGCAAGGCTTCAGCTTAGCAATGATTTCTGTGCAGTGAGCATGCTGGGGTTCAGCTGGGGATATTTGCCTATCTTCTTACAGGATTTGACACCAGCATACTACCAATCTGTAAGGATTCCTTAGGCTGGATGTTCAACAAACTTGACATGAACTATGACCTGCTGCTGGATCCCTCGGAGATCAGTGCCATTTATCTGGATAAGTATGAGCCATGTGTCAAGCCTCTCTTCAACTCTTGCGACTCCTTCAAAGACGGAAAGCTTTCAAACAACGAGTGGTGCTACTGCTTCCAGAAGCCGGGCGGTGAGTTGTGCAATTTGCAGTACAAAGAGAAGTTGTTTGGGTCTCCCTGCGTTTCAGGTTTGATTGACCTGCTTATAGAGGTAGTTTGGTAATTGGCAGTCAACGGCCTTAAAAAGCTCTTTTCTCCAGCGCTGGTGTGAAAGGGCATTGTGTAACAGTGTTTAATGTGACAGACAAACTACATTAATATCCCTTGATCATTAAAAGTAGTAAGTGCCAGTGCACACAGTCTAGAAATAAGCTCTATTGCTGATAGAAAGCTCAAGAAGTTACCCTTTATTAATGCAAAAATTAGTCAATTAGCAAATCATAAATAAGAGAGCTGGCATTATGTCAGTTTGGTGAAAAGAGAGGAAAAATGGTTTAACAATGAAAATGGCCCCCAAACACTATTCTCAACTACAGTGTGTTGCTTTTTTTTTTTTAATTAGTGGAGCTAATGACATAAATTTGTTTTGCAGTACAGTACCAGCATATGGGCTTCTTTCGTTCCCAGGTGTACAGTAGTCTACATTTCATGTCAGTAGTGAAGCCAGTCATTACAGAGTCTGTCCCGTACCATCTGGAAACTGATTCTCATACATTATATTTTAGGTCTTCCTTGCCAGAATGAAATGAATAGAATTCAAAAGCTAAGTAGAGGGAAGAGTCTGTTGGGTAAGTTTGATTACTTGCTATTCATTTACTCAACTAATTAAAGCTTCTGTGATTATTGTAACTTTATATGCAGTAATGGTTTTTCAATTAGAGACTAATGTTTTGAGTCAGGAATATGCACCACGGAGTGTAGGCCTGACACTATGAAATTAAACAAATAATGAGATAGCAACATACAGAACAGGTGTCAGTGTGGCAATGGGTTCAGAACTAATTTACAGCTCTCCAGAAATGCAAAGCCTTGTTCTGCACAGAGCTCAGTAGTGCCTTCATCACCTCCTAGGTCAGAATAAGTACAGAGGCTGCTTGATACTCAAGCCTCCCATTTTTGAAGGGTGACTGAAGGTGCCACAGAGCATAACCAATGGGTTCATGTCTTCTTCCAGTTATGGTGTAATGCATGCATTCCATGGGGTTCGGTTTTGCCTAATCACCCTTAAAAATATTTCAGTATATTCTGTGTGTATGGAAACGTGAATTCATTTCATCTCATTTTAGGCAGCCCTGCCGGATGCTCTGTGCGGTAAGATGTGATAATGCTTGCCCTTCTCTCTACTGACTATTGGGGCCCTGAATTGATTGAAAACTTACACTGCTCTGATGCATATCTAAAATTAGGTGAAATAAATCCCCATATGGCATTTTGCCATTTAATTCCTAAAAAATAGGGTTGTTGAACTGAGTAAATTTAAGGTAACTGATTCCATACCCTAAAATCACAGAGTGTTCTGTAGCCTAGCGTTTATGTGGTGGTATCTTATTGAAACTTCTGTCCTAGTGCATTTGTGTACCTAGAGCCAAATCATGTGAGCCATACCAGTACAGATTAAAGTCTCTGTTTACAGAAAGCACTGCATTTCACCCTTGAAGAGTCTGGCTTACCTCAGACCCGGGCTGTCGGGCCCATCATCGCGAACCCGTGTCAGGTTCTTACGGCATCACTAGCTGCAGCACAGAGCATGCACGTCAGCTCTGCTGCAATGCTTCTCAGATTGCACTCTGCTTCTCAGGTTGCTCTCAGGTTTTAGTCTGATTAGCCGACCCTACAAACAGAGCTTCTGCAAAGCTCATCTTTGCCAAACCCTGCCATTTCCAGATGCTGCTGCCATTTGGACACAAGGTTTGGCTACCTTACAAACAATCCCAACCTGGATTTGTTGGTTTAAGCTAAGAATAAACATTCCCAAAGGCCATAGGCACTATGGTTTAGTTCCATCATCCTTTCATAGCAAGTTCACATAAAGATTAAGATGTTTCAGAGTTACAGCTCCTGCTGTTCATAGCTGTGGGAGCAAAGGGAGGATTGATCGCTCGGTTGTATGTATGCTCCGTTCAGTAAATATTTTACATTTGCGTTCAAATGCATGTTGTGGCAGAGGAAGTCACCGTGTTCTCTGTCTCATGGGTGTCATGATTTTCAAAGCCACCTAAAAGAATAAGAAGCCCAGTTCCTAATAGATAGCTTTGGCTATCCCATATTTATTTTATGCTCTGCTGTTATTTGCTATATGCAATAAATGTCATCTAGGTTGAAACATAAGTGGTTTGTTCCAGTGTGCAGGGAAAAATGATGGCTGTATTGCAGGTAGTACAACATGCAGGCAGTTGTAGCACATGTCACTGGGATCTGATCACAATAGCAGGAGTAAAATGACAAAGTAAAAGCACTAAGAATGGTCCCTTACCACAAATAACTTCTAGTCAACTGTATTAAAAAAAGTGAAGGATGAAAGTGGCTAAGCTCAACAAATCAAGACGTGTCAGGCATAGGTTGTTCCACAAGCTAGAAAATTGTAATATAGAGAAGAACTCTTTGCTTCACCTACCTTGAAAGTCTGCCTGCATAATGGCACCTGTCTGTGAGATTTTAATCTGATCTCATAGCTATTTATACAGCGGAAAACATTGTCTTTTCTCTTCACTGACTGAAAAATCATGCAAATGGAAACCAAAACATACACGTGACAAAAAACACACTTGTAGCAACAATAAAGATTGAAAAGAGAGATGAATATTTTCAGAGAAACTAACCTTTAATTATTCTCTTTCCTTCTCTATCCCTGACATACAGAGCACAGCATTTACAGTCTGGGCAGTACCCATGAAGAAGATTTCTGTTAACTTGTATCTATTGATAAAAAATGATGACTTCTGATATTTTGTTCTCTATATATTTTTCAAAACACATGACAGTTGCAACAAAGTACTTCAAAGCCATTGCCATTAGATATGTTGAATTTGGAGGCTTTCAAATAGAGTCTAGCATCCCAGGGGACTGAATTAAAAAGTAAACAGCACTATTCATCTTTTCCTACCAGATTTATCTAGAGTACAATTAACTGCAGAGAGTGTACTTTTAGAACATACAACTGTGCAGCCTGATAATGCTTCTCCCACATCACTAAGGTAATAAATTTCTACTCCCGTCACTATTTTCTTCTGTATCAGCCCTGTGAATTCAGCTAATATAATAGCTAATACAAGGAGCTTTATGCTGGCTAGCACTTAATTCTGTCAGGCTTTTACCTGTGTGCTTCACTATCTTTAGCATATAATTATTCTCCCCATGTCCTCTGAGGAAGGGGACCAT
Organism: Buteo buteo; assembly: GCF_964188355.1. Classification (NCBI taxonomy): domain Eukaryota; kingdom Metazoa; phylum Chordata; class Aves; order Accipitriformes; family Accipitridae; genus Buteo; species Buteo buteo. Next base: position 5,226,279 of record NC_134194.1, read on the forward strand.
TATATAGAAAAGGAAACGATGCAAAAAAAAAAGAAAAAGATAGATAGGTCTGGATCCGTAAAGAGGATATAGATGCAACAGTGCTGTTCAAGTTTGCATGGAATACTTACATACTCCATGGGACAAAGAGAGATGAGGGAAGCAGGATTCACTAGCCTGAGGCAGTTCAGTGGGGAGTGACTAACATTTTGTAGTGCTTAATAGCAAAGCTGGTCAACCAGCGATCCCCTCCACACTTGTGGGGAAGCACCGCCTGTGCAAGAACCTCTGGAGAGGAAAACTTTCTCCTTCCAAAGTCCGCAGATGTCTAATGCCAAACCAAATTATGGGGTGCAAGAGTCCCACTAAACGGGCTGTGTGGATGCCGTGCTCCAGACTAGCAGAGCTTGTAGCCAGAGCTTATTTCTAATAAACGCAGGGGCTGATTCGTGTAGGATTTACAGGACGAATCACCACGCTGTGCAACACTTGCTCCCAGTGACTCGCGATCCTCACCAGATTATCACCTGCACCTGACACATTGGAGAGGACATGCTGTAATCTTCCCTCTGATGGTTGGCAAATACTGTGACATTAGTATGCGTAGCTAAATATTTAAAGCTCCAGTGTTACATACAAATTGGCACAAATTTCCTATGCAGAAGGAAAAGTACCTTCTACTCTTCACTGTGACCCAAAGTGTGAATCCTTTCCACGCACAGTTACGTTGGCAGTGAGCCTGGGCCATAATTTATTTTTAAATCTATGGCTTTTACAGGCAGTGTGGAACATTTTAGTACCTTACAAGAAAAACAGTGAAACTATGCAAAAAGGCCTGTTTCAAAGAAGGGGAAGGTTGCATTGCCCAAGGAAAAGAGAAAGCATGAGACAGTTTAAAATGCAGAGGCTGCTCTCTGCTCACCCCATAATGAGAGGTTCCCCCTTTGGTTCTTCCCTGGAGCCAGATGCTCATCTGATGTAACAGGGGAGCTCCAGTGGCACAGGTACAGCTACGCTGATTTACACCAGCTCAAAATCAGCACCTGAGCGCTTTTCCCAAGCTTGCGTATAGTCTGATAAACACCTGGAGTGCTTAACAGAGAGAGGACAGGAGCATAAATATGAAAAAAAAAGAAATTCTCAATCAATGTTGAAATAAAGGATTGAACAGTGAGTAAAAACCTACAAAAGCAAATACACGTACATGTTTATTAGAACCATTTTTTTATAAATAGTGAAAATGGGTCTTTGGTAGTCATCAGTATCCTTACATTTGTACGTGAACATAACGGTGGTACTTTTAAGCAAACCTGCTATAAGATCATGCTTTGAAGTTGTTTAAAATACTTTCACTAATGGATGTGAAGTGGTCTCCAAAACTGATCTGATATACAAAGATTTCTGCAGATGTTCAAAGATCTCTGCTCTCATCTTCCACACCCACATTAGTGGCACTCAAACATTAGGTAAGATCTGCAGGGCGATGAGTTTGGAAATTCAAGGAGTCACTTTATATAGATGTGCCTGTGTACGTATGAGACTGAGTGACTTCCCCTTTTATGTCTTTCTTTATATAGGAAATTTCATGACATTTGGGCAGCACCTTGTCATTCATTTTTTCTGTGAGAAATAGTGTAGCCCCTTTGACACATGAACTCTCTGAAGAGATGCTATACACATGGAACTAGTTAAGAAACTTACTGCATGACCACTAAATCACTGGTATCTTTGACAAAGGAGAAAAATACTTTCTCAAAAATTATTTGAGACATGAAATTTGGGGGCAAGGGTGGGTTTCTGCCATGTTTCAAATTGAAGCAATTGGCAAAGAAGGGAAAATGACTGTATTGACCTCCCCTGGGAATAAAGCTAACTCATCTTGAAGGACAAGAGGGCTTTTCATATTGAAGTACATTTGCTGTATCTGCTGAAAATGGTGGGAACAATAAAATGGGTTTCTCCCAAGAGCTTCCCTGTCTGCAGAAGCCAGAATAAACCACACTCTACAAAGCTGAACTACATTGGGTTTATTGTGAGACAAATCTTGGGCTTCAAATGCAAAGACTTACTGACTTCAAATCCTGTTGTCCCTCTCTGTAAAGCTTATGCATTACTTCTCCTTTTATACATGGGAACACTCAGTAAGTCGAAAGTTGTGCTTGAGATTAGTATGAATAGCAAGCAGATGGCAGATACCTTCCAGGGATAATTACAGTGTTGTGGAAAGACTTATATGATAAACACTGAAGGAGTGCAAATGGAAGGCAAATGCAGAATTAATGAAGTTGGGGTAATAATCCAGTTGGGAAGAAAACTTTAAAACCAGGAGTTAAACCTGAAAGGGGCTCTGTGGGAATATTAATCATTCAGGGACAGACTGAACCTATCTTTAGTACCGTATGCCATCACCCTCCATGTGCTATATATGCACAAACATTTATGCACTGTGCAGTGACCAGGGTGGCCAAAAATAATCATATATAATTTCTGCTCCCTTTTAGGTACCAGATAATCCCATGTATTTTCTTGCCAACATTGTAAAGATCTTCATAATACTCTATGTACCTGCTTGCTCCTACAGAGGCTTGCATTCCTGATTATACCTTATATTTTATTCAGGTGTTTTCATCCCACGGTGCAATGAAGAAGGTTATTACAAAGCCACTCAGTGCCATGGCAGCACGGGGCAGTGCTGGTGCGTTGATAAGTACGGGAATGAGATAGCTGGCTCAAGAAAGCAAGGGACAGTTAGTTGTGGTGAGTAATGATGTGCTTTTCTCGGACAACAAAGGAATTAACACTGTTGTAAGCCCTGCCATTGCTGTACGATGGAGTGTGATAACAAAAATGACAACAGGGAAACATGACTACCAGTGTTTAAAGTGTTCCTGTATTTTCCCATTCAGACTACAAATGAGGCCCTTATATATGTATTGGTCCTTTGGACTGGGGGGGTGCAGAAGAAGTTAAAAGGCAGTAACCACTGATAAGAAGGTATTTTTGCTAGCAGCCTGGAAAATTTAATTGAGATAAAAATTAAGGCTATGGGATTGCTATGCATGGTTATTAAATATATTATTCTGTATACTCTGGAATGCACATTTACTGGGACTTCATGAAAAATGTCTTTCCAGACAAAGGAAGGCCTAAACATGTAAAATTTTATAAATTAACAACCACGCCCAATAAAATTGCTGACAAGACAATATTATATAGATATGTGAAATCACCAAATAGCTGTTACACCTAGGCAACCAAGATTTCAGCCATATTCCTTCAGAGTGCTACAGTGATGGTTGTGGATGCAACTTTCTTCTGCGAGAAAGAACAGAAAAGGCAGAGCCCTAGAAGGTCTGAGAGGCCCAGAATCACATCACAGATGTTAAGCTCAACAGCTACATTTGCAGAGCATCGTTTATCCACTCATATAAAATCAAATTGCGGAATATTTTTAGCCTGGTTTACAGAGTTGTGATGGGATGAAAGTATTTACAAACAAGTAATGATTGCATGCCTGTGAACTGAGACTCTCCAGTTGAATCTCTAGGAGGAGGGCGATGCATAGTTTTTCATGCAAGTAAATTTTTCAGAGTAAATTGATATATATTTATCCCAGTTCAGGATGAAAATTGAAATTTAGAGGTTGTTTCATGAATAGCTGAACCGACGAATTTCGAAAGTCACATTGCAAATGACAGTGACTTGAATGACAAGGGTAGTGATGAAGGAGGGATTTGGTGTCATGTGAGGGAATGACCTTTCTTGCTTACCTGTTTCAGAAGAAGAGCAAGAAACCTCAGGGGATTTTGGCAGTGGTGGATCTGTTGTATTGTTGGATGATTTGGAAGAGGAACCTGAAGCAGCAAAAAGAGACAAAGAAGGGAAACTGAAGATTCATGTAAGAGCAGCTAATGAAGATGATGAAGATGAAGATGATGATAAGGATGATGAAATTGGTTATATATGGTAGTGCCCATCAAAATGAGGACTCACGTTTTGCACAATATTGCAAGTCACATCATATCTCTGCAATTGTATCTGAGAGTACCTGGCACAAATATTCCCTCTCTACTGAATTTAATTTTGTATAGTCCGTTTAATTTGGAAGACAACTTTTTTTCCCAGCAAGGACTGTTTGGAATACAGCTTCTGTTCAGTTGGTTTGGGGGATTTTTGTTCTATTCATGGGGGCAATGAGTTTTGTTTCAAAAACATTTCATGTCTTAATCCTCACTCGCACAGCTTATGAAATATATCCTGTGAAAGAAGAATCGCAGAAGGGTCTCAGCAAACCAATACAAGGCTTAGAAGCCCTTCTCGTATTTGAGAATTTGTGTCGTAAATTGCTACCTGGGTCATATCAGAAACAGTTATTTTTCTTTTATGAAGAAGGAAAAGTAGGTGCCTCATTTTCTAGTTCATATTTGTTATGTTCCAGTAATAAGTAAGTCAGTCTCTTTGGACAGTGACTTCTGGCTGCTCAGCACCAGGGGCTTAATCCAGAAATAAACCCACTGGTGGGATTTTCTCTTCCTTACATTCTCTGAGAATGAGTCCAACAGGCTTAGTCCAGCCCACACTGAAGGCAAAGCTCCCACCAGAGCATAGATCAGCTCACTGACACTTTATTTGGTTAAGGAACACGGCCTTCATCTTAAGAGCTGCTGAGAACCTGCAGCTATCATGGAGCAAGCCCTACAGGCAGGGAACAAACTCCATCTGCCTTTCCAAGTGTTTAAGGAAAAAGTGTTTTCTGAATTTGTAGCATCATAACCACCTCCATAGCTGTTCCTCAGCTTCTGTCTGAAGTCGTTTTGCACTAAGAGTTGCACTAACATCGTGCAGGCAGCCTCCGCTTCTTGCTCACTATGGATCTGCCTGTTCTTCATTTACTCTTAGCAATGCCTCATTCCAAAGTTATAAAGCTGTCAAAGACACTAACCATCAAAAGTAATAAGCTGTCATTTCTTTAATTTAAATAGTTCATATTTATTTGGCCTGTTTAAAAAAGCAACTTCAAGTGGCCATGTTTCAAAAGCATAACCCCTTTGCTCAGTGTGACAAGCTACACACTCGTAATACACACACATAAAAGAGAATAGTATTAAAATACAATCTGTGATTCCCTCAGCATCTCCCGTATATTCATCAATCTTCAGTTGTATCACAGCATATTGACATTAAGTTATTTGCTGACCCTTTCCCACTGCAGTTCTCTGATGCAGTAATGTACTGTGGTGACCTGTTATTATTTCTGCTGTTTTCAGAAACAGTAAGGGGTACCTTAACCCCACTCTTGCGTTAGGATGCAGATGTAAGTATTTTAGCAGTGCCTGTGATTTGCCTGTGAGTTATTTTGCAGAATGAAAAATGTACTCGTTACACAGAAAACTAATTAGATCAAATCTTTTTTTCCTCTGAGTTAGTGTGGGAAATAGAGGTGGAGACAGTGTGGAGTCAAAGCATGGCTGGTTATATATTTGCTCAAAAGCAGGAAAATACCATGCTGGTTGGCAGAAGTCAGTTTTTTTAGGGTCGCTGGCCCAAGGGCTGTGGTCCTCAGCCCTCTGCAAAGTCAGTGCCCGCTGCAGAGCCTGGCAGGGCTCCGCAGCCCCTCTCCCCCTCTGCGTAGGACCTCTGCTTTCAGACATGATCCCAAGAGCAATAGAGAAGAGGAGCTCCTTTCAGACACCATGTGTTGCAGGGGCTCAGTTGTTTTCTCCTCTTTCATTTCCTATTTATCTAGATGACCTGAGAACAAAGAGCGAGCCTGCGTAATTGTTATTAATGCAGAAGGATGTGTAAAATCGTGAGGAATTTGTTGTGTGTTGTTTCACGCCCCCGCATCCTCCCAAAAATCTGCCATCGCAGTCATTTGCAAAAGGCCTGTAATCCGCCCTGCCTCAAATCCCTTTGGTTTTCCTATAGCTTTTGAAAATTTATTTTAAAATCATTGTCCGTGAGCTGCACAGCGCGCGCGCGCACACACACACGCTGTTTCTACTTACCTTTCAGAGAAAATGTTGCTGACTCGCAAGAGGAACAGATACAACCAGCATTTCTGCTTCCCTAAATAGTATGATTTTGTGAGAAGCAATTGAACACCATCAGTAGCTTGCTGCTTGAACATCATGGCTTGTTTCCTTCTGGTATTTTAGTAATTAAACCCACACCCTCTGGGTCTAGTTCTGCTGTCCTGTGTGTGGGACCTGCCTAAGGCACAGAGTTGTCATTTCACTCTGACATAAAACTGAGGTCCACAATCAGTAGAGTTATCCTTATCTTCCTGACTGGACTCATTCTCCGCACACAACTAGTGTTTTCTGCTCTCCTGTGTCCCTTTGCAACGACTTAGCCTGGAACTATGCCTTACTTCAAAGGCCACAGAGTAAATCCCTTCTCCCTGTCTAACCAAGCCCTCGCCGGCAGCTCCAGGGTCCAAGGTTGCAGCCCTTCTGTGTCACATGCAAACATGCAAGGTGCTTAAATAAAAGCTGTTAAATAAGCCTTTAAAAGTGAATATGGACACCTTTCAGTTTGCATGAGCAGACTTGCCACCACCATCCCTTCCTCAACACCCCTGATCCTCTCCTAGCTGTAATCTCTCACATGCAACTAACCCAAACTGGAGCTGGCAGGTTTTATAGCTTTCTCTTAAACTATAAAACAATTACTGTCCACACACACACACGCGCGGTTTAAGCCTGCTGACCTGGATTCAGGAAGACACCCCCAGCCAGGCGATCGTTCAGTCACCTGCTTCAGTTGTTCAGATGTTCTTCTGAATCAGGGCCAGCATTGGGAAAATGCCATTTTATTGACTAGTTCCGCTGGGTACGACTACAAGAGTTTCAAGAGTAGTGTCACATCGCAAGGGGTCACAGCCTAGTCAGGAACAGGGCAGACAGGCTGTCGTGCTTGGAAGGGCAGCTCAGACTGCGGATTGCTTTAAGAAGTTGTTCCCAAGTACCACAAAGTTATTTAGCAAAGCCCTTTTGTGATCCACTGGCATCCTCCAGGGGTTGGGGGATCTGCAGCCTATATATACATATGTATATACATGTGTGTCTGTATATATACATTTATACACATATATGTGTGTGCATACGTGTGTGCGTGTGTCCAATTTGGGAAGATGCATTAAGAAAATGTTTCATTTCTTTAAAAGAAACCAGCGATTCTACCAAGAACCAGTTCTCTTCCAGATCAAGCCCCTTCCATTCGTCATGCTTTGTAAAGGATTTATTTGCTTCCAGCTTAATTTAATTCCTTCCTTTTTTTTTTTTTTTTTTTGCAAAGCAGGACTTCTCATCTGCATCAAGTCATTGACCTTCCAAACATTTTCTCATTGGTGAAAAACGGAATCAGAGTTGTCCCATTCTTTGAGAGACACAAACCAATTTTTAATCTCATTTTCTTTTCATATTAGAGACTATGAAATACTGTTAGGCATTGCTTTATGTTTCAAGGTGTCCTTTTAACTACTGTGGTTAAATCAAAATCTCCTTGAGTTCAGATTTCAGCACAGTTGGGTTTTTTGGGTCATTACTGGCCTTTGCTGTGAACACAAAGAATCCTTTTCCTTTTCTTTGCCTTTTTTTAAGCTATTCTGTACTATCATTTTAAACCATTTGAAATGTTTATTTAATATTTATTCTACAGTTTATATTGAAAATGTAAAGTTTATATTTAAAACAACACTGTTTGTTAGTGAATGCTTCTCTCCGCCTCTCCAGCCTAGTCTGTTAGTCTCAGTGTACATTTCTGGCATGGGAATATTTTGATATTAGGAGTTTTGTAGCATTTTTCCCCTCAAGCAGCAAATGACATAGATCTAAGGTCCCCACTTGGTACAGACCACCAGATCGCTCAAGCTTAGCTTCCTACATTTGTTGGCTTCTATTGCAGTCCCTTCTGTATGCCATTCAAGTTCCTTTAATACATAGACTGCTTTGTACAGTTACTATACATCAAAAAGCCCTTTCTACAGTAGGTGGGTTTTGGTCTTTTTATACTTTTCTCAATGCTGTTGATGTCCGTTACTGTTAAGCGTGTAGATCAGTAAGGAGAGATCCAAATATTACGTGTTTCAGTTTGATGTCCCTACTGTAGATGGATGTAGACTATCATAGTGAGTAGAATTGCATAGTAAATTCTGAATGCTTTTTCCATAAGGAATTAAGTGGAATGTGAGCATTTTGCTATCTTTGGTTAACTGTAAATGCTTAACTGTAGTCTGAAATAGTTGCATTTTTGTCTGTCTCAATAAATTTTAATTTGTCTGCGACTCCTTATTGCCTGTCCTGAATTTTATTAAACTTTGGGGATCAAAAATACTGCAGTACCTTGAGTCAGCATTTAATCATGCATGGAAATGGACGGTCTTTTATATTTGGGTTATACCTTATACCTCTGTTCAATGTCAGCTGTAATCTGTGAAGTTAATGTAAGGTCTCTAGAAAGCTATATTTTAAAGGCAGAAATGAAACCAAACTGAAGGTAATAACTGTACCAAAACCAGAACTTTTCAAATTACGTGAAAATTGATTTTTAATGAACTAGCGGGGGGGGGGGGCTTTCCATTTTACTTCCCCAGTTTGAAAATGGTGTTTTTCTGTCTCTTCTGAAGGTATCCAGGGAAATTGAATAAACACAGATACATTCTACAGTAGCCATTATCTACAGTATAAATGAAGACAAAATTATATTGAATACAGTTGGGGGGAAGCCACCCTCACTTCGAAATACCTGGGTTTGCATCTCTGTTATTAAATTAGAGCTCCTCTTTAATATTATTAACTAATCTAAACAGCCAACATTATTACAGTGCTAATTACAAAGTTAAAAATGTTATTCCATCACCTTTCCTCTGTATGTGCAATATTAAAGTACCACATGAAAGCATGAAACATATTTTCAAACATTTCTGCAATTATCATCTCATCAGGTATACAGTTATAACTAACTTGTCTGTCTGTACACCATTGGCTGAGTTGTGTCATCTAGGGTCAGAACCTGCCTTAAATTTCTGTTAAATTGACTGCATTTATTAGTTTATTTTTATTGTGGGTACCACACATTACTTCCAATATGTTACCTTACCTGACTCTGAGAACAAATGGGTTTTCCCTTTCCAAAACCACTCTGAGACTCTTTGAAGTGTTTGATCTTTCATGTTTAAGTGATCCAGCTGTGCCAGATGTCAGATACTGTCACACTGAGGCCTGGAAGGCAAGCAAACCAAATCCAAAGCTTAAGAGTGTGTGAGTTGCAGATGAGGTTTTTAGTTGTTGGGAAGGGTTAATGACTGGAGGGTTTGGGGTTTTTTTTGTAATATCCCTTGTAGATTCAAAATTGCAGGCATCTTGCAAGCTTTGTTTTGTATTACACATGCATAGCTATGCACAAACACACATCCCTCTTCTCTAGACACAAATGTGTGTGTGTATATATATATATATGATCATAACATATGTGTGTGTACGTATACATACATGCATATACTGTTATGATCAGCTGCCCTGAGACGTGTTGGTCAAGGCCAAAACATGCCAGAGTATTTTTGGGGAGCGAGGGAGAGTTCACAACGTGCACGGGGACTGCAGCCCACAGTTAGCCCGGCCAGCAGCATCGCTGCCATCTCGGAGGAGCTGCTGGGCAGAAAACGGTCAGGTCCCTCCCATCACCACCCTCCTGCTTCGGTTGCTGCTGTCTTTAGACTCTCCTGTTTTGGGATACCCGCTTCTGGGAATTCCTTCTGTGCCTCATATAAGGTTGAGCTGGTGTTTTATTACCCGTACTTTGCTAATCTCTTCTGTAACAATTTGTACTGAGCTAAATGCTGTGAATTGGTATTTTGGTTTCATACACTAAAATACTCGTAGTAGATTATTATATCCCACTTGTCACGTCCTGATAAGCTGTGTTGATTTATATTTAGCTTTTCCATACTTCCGTCCTCCATTTCGAATGAGGATCTTGGACTCATTTTCATGAACAACTTGGTAGGGAATACAGCCTTTGCTTCCCTAGTGATACTGAGGAGTGTCTGTGGCTGAAATGTTGCCCCAGCAATGGCAAAAGGTCAGTTTGGGCTTAAGGTGAAACAACCCGCGGGGATGGCTCTTACCTGGAGGACAGTGGAGTCCATCCCTACTTTGCATCCTCAGTAAAATCTGCCAGAGCGGGCAGTACCGCACTGGGGAGGCTGATACCTCTGCATGGAAAGAGGCACACATGACAAAGTTACAAGATTAACCATTTACAAAGAAATAAATAGCCTTTTTTTCCCCCTGGGGTTTTTTTCGTTATCTTACTGATACTATTTTGCTAATGATTATACAGTTCTTGTTTTTTTTCTGTGAACCCTCGACTGTGAGATGCATGCGTGCACTTACACACACACGCAGAGCATTTTATTTTTCTCTCTTATAAAATTTTCTGTTGTGATCCACACCAGCTATAAAACAGTAGCATTACAGCCTTCACTGATGATTAGGTTCCTTTTTCCTTAAATACTGACAGTCAAAGGGTGAGATATTAAAAAGAAAAATCATGTCACAACAGCTTTGCACACTGTACAGCTTTTTGACTAGATTAAAAAGAAGCAGAGACCTATTAATAAGCTTTTGACTTTCTAAGCACTCCCATCTTTGAAACTAGACCATCTTTCTCAGAGGGGGCGGGGGAGGCAGAGTGAAGAGCAGGCTTTATGCAGTCTTGGAAAAAGAAAAAAAAAAGGTGAAACAAATAGATTTAGGTAAGCTGTGACTGGGAGGGACAGACCCACTGAGCATGGACAGAGCAGTCCTACCTGCTGCTTTCAGGACAGAGCCTAATTTCTTCAGTGGAAATTTCCCACTGACTCGAGCAGTTCAGAATCAGCCCATCACAACCCACAAACTGCAGAGGCAGGTTCCTGCCGCAAGCTGGGGTGGTCCTGTCCCCTGTGTGCACTATCTAGTAAATGCTTGAAATGAATCCCTGAAAACTAGGATTTTAAAAAAAAAAACCCAAACCACACAATGGCACTCTGGGAGGAAGGAAAGAGCGAGGCCAGAAGCAAATTCAGATTTTGCCAGCACTATATCAGCCCAGTAATGAGGCAGAGGTATGTAAAAAGCTCTAATGTGTGCATTCAGTGGCTATGAAGCCACCACCCCCCCCAGCTGTAGCTGTGCAAGAAACCCCTCTGCTGACAACAGATTTAGAATGAAATACGGTGTCTGGCAGCCACTGGTCTTGAGTATCAACTTCTTTCACGTATCACTATAAATTCCTGCAATTCCGCACTAAAGGGTTGGGCAGAGAGAGAGTTTGTAAAGAAAACTTAAAATGCAGGGTCTTTGCCAGGTAGTTACTGCCTTTTCTCATCTATAGTTACTCAATAAAAATCATTGCTGGAGCATGACTCTACTTCCATTTCCAGCAAATACATTTGCAATCTGGCCCTTAAACATGGGAAAATCGACCCCAGAGCGTATTGTTAGAGGAAAGGTCCAGAAACACATTGGTTTATGCTTTGAAAACATATTACTGCTGAAATTATTTGCAGGTTTTGAGAGACTTGCAGGTTTTGACACTGGTTTTTCTATGTTGAATATCACAAATCCAGTTAATGCAAATATATTCAGGTAAGAGTCTGTACAAGTAGGAGCATACAGACACAGCTTTGCTCCATCACAGATGATATATCAATTTATCACAACTGGCAAGGAATTGACCTAAATAACTACTAGCCTAAAGTAAAATTAAATAAAACTGAGACTGTAACAAGATGTAAGTTTTCACAGATTAATGTAGGCTATTGAAATACCTTGGGTTACAAGGAGCTATTACAGAAGATCAATATTCCCATTGCTTTTGGTACAAGTCACGTAAGAATCCACCACCGACATTGAGCTTTGGTGGCTGTTAGTGACACTAATGCTGCAGCTCACCTCCCCTCCTACTGCAATAGCTGCTGCTATAGCGAGAGGAGATGGGGTGCAAATAAATACATCTGCTAAACTCCTCCCTTGTCATATACCGCATCGGCCAGCTTTGAAAGGTGGGCACTATTCAGTTACACAGAAGGAATTACCATAGATTTATTTTGGCAAGCAAGAGAGCACAGTTTGGCTCAGCTGGCTGTAGCAGTAGAGACAAACATCAGGCTGGTTGTTAAACTACCCAAAATAACTCTGATGATATCCTCTCGGAGCAGGGCTGTCGTCCCGTCTGGTCTCAAGCCCAGTTTCCATCCTCAGTTGAAATCATTCTCTCCTAACTGATTCTTCTGTAGGGTTTGGGGGGGGGGGGGGGGGGTTTCTTTTTTTTTTTTTTTCAATTTTGTCTCCAAGCCTGTGAGTTAATTAAGTTTTAACAATGAGCTGTATCACTGTAGAACAGGATATCTGATTGCTCATCTGTTTTACATAATTGATTAATTAATAACCTTGCTAATTGAGTCTCATGAAATCCTCTGTTAAACTGGAGCAAGGGTATGTCCCCAAACCATTGCTTGTAGGGTTACATCAAAATCAGGACATTTTGGCTGCTCCATCTCCCCCAGGCTCCGTGGTGCAAGTCACGGCACAGCATTAACTTAATGGGGCTCCTGGGCTGCTATAGAGACGCATGATTTGGTGGGTAACCCTTGTTTTCACATGTACCCCAAAATTTCAAATTTTTTTCCTTCTACACCCCTAGCAGCAGGTCCTTGTGTTTGTGAACTCCAGGGCTGCCTCTCTGGCTTTACACCACCAGCCACCGCTTACGTTGTACAGAGGTACAGCCTCACGGCCAATTTTAGTCAGGGACATTTTCCACCACTTTTGGCCGAGTGTGAGTGCCAGCACAGCTATAAAATAAAGTGGCAAAGCAATCCTCTCCCCACACACTACCTGAAAACTGCACCGTGAGCTCTTCTGAAAGGCGCTGCGTTCAACACGATGTGACCTACATCTTTTCTCGGGAGCAATCACGGCTGAAATAAGGCATAACATGATGGATTCTGTGCTATTAAATGGAAGAGGACTATCCGTGGAAATAACCACCGACAATAGTTTGCATTTTAATGTCATTTCTTTTCTTCTTATTACCCCTAGACATGGAGCACAATGTATTTCTACCACGTGATATCGACTGCAAGCCAGCAGCAAGGTGGAGGGGTGCAATCTTTGCCTTAAACCCTGCTCCTGAGGGTGCTTTCCAAACAAGCTTCAGTCAGAGTGAGCAGCAAATATTTTCTTCCAAATCTGTCCATTAGCGAAATATTTTTTCAGTCCTAACCCGCTTGCATCTAACTAGCCATAAACCCACTCTCAAGGATTTTAGTCCACTCATGGAAGGCAGGTGAGCAGGGACATTCCTGCTGTGCTCCGGGCAATGAGTTAAAGATGTCCTAAGACAAAGCAACCAGATTCTGAAACAGCAAATGAAGGTCTAAGTGTCATCCCTCACCTTCGTTTTCAGAAGTCGTCACCCAGGAGGCCAGGGTGTAAATCCGCCAGCCCTCATACATCCCAAATCTCTTCCCACACCGCTTGGTCCACCCGCAGTACGGATCTCCAGCTGCTTTATAACCTCTGCAGCAGTGGCTGAGCCTCATCCCTAATTCAGGCTGCAGTCCCACTGGCGCTGAAGGGTCTTGGCAAGGGCTCGTCTTGATGAGAATTTAATCCCGAGGATCTGGAAAGGATTTAGGACCTGGAAACAAAGAGATGGGTTGAAATCCTACACAGTGGACAAAAAAAACTGTCTTAATACGTGCATCTGCAGAAGCAGTTAGGGACAGCGAACATTTATTTCTGAATATCACAAGGATTCCCAACTCATGGCGGGGGGGGGGCAAGTGGAGTGAATCAAGAGACAAGAGTTAGTGATCAAATGCCCATTCTAAATGGCTAAATTAGGGAAGATAAATGCCATCCCCCTTTTTTTTAATCTATCTATAGCGGTGTGAGAAAGGCTGGCGGCATCACTCCTGCCAGGATCATTTGTACATTGGGGTGGAGGTAGGAAGTGGGCTGGTAACACATCTTACTTCCACACTGCTGGTGAAGTTTTTGAGTAATGAATCCAGGGGCTAATTCATCGTGCCTGCCATTTCAAAGAGCCCTGATAACCTCGTCTCTTCTTGTTTTCTTCTCTAAGGCTTTGCAGATTTACTAACGCAAGCTTTCCCTGAAGAGGGATCACATTTCAGGCCTGAAATGCTCTGATTATTTACAGTTTGTCACACCATAATTTATATTTATTGGTTGTGGCTCTTATTTACACGTGTTCATTACTTTCCTATTTTAGTCATTTATCCTGCATGTCCCCCCCCCACTTTTTCAATTATTTCGCATACTCACAGTTTATCAATTATATTGCCAAGATGCACTTAGAGAGCATAATTTGTTTCTAATACATGATTTTTTGACAGCATGATTTGTTTTCATGTTTGCAGAGAATTTTAAGATGACAGTGACTTTAGGGCAGAGAATAAAAAGTTGTGAAGCTTTTTCCTACAGGGACTTGTACTCTCACATATGCAATATGCATGTTGCATCGGCAGCATTTGCTGACCTGCTCATCAAGTCCACATTGGTTCAGCTCTCCATGCGGTTTCCATCCTCCCAGGGGAGTGTTAGAAACTCTTAGAAATTATATGTGCTCCCTCAGTGCTACTCCCCTACCAACCAGTATTGCTGGGTCAAGAGGGGCCTGGGAGGCTGATAAAGCAACTTCAGTGGGCTGAAAGGGTCGTCGAGCCTTGGCAGCTCTGGCAGACCCCAGACATGGTGTTCCCTTTGGAGTAATCATCTTTAATGACGAGGATGGAAGAGCCCTGCCTGCCCATCGCTGGGTTTGGTTGGGAAGCAAATGGATCCTTCCTAGCAAAGTGCTGCCATGAAGAGGGTCCCTGTTCAGGTGGGGCTGTTTTAAGTGCAGTCCCTCAGCTCTGGCCTCCTTGGTCCCTTTGCTTATTAAGAGCAGTGAGGGTTTTTTTCCTGCTATCTGTCATCTGGCTTTTGCTTTTGAAGCTTTACAGGCTGTCACGCTCAGGCTGGCGAGGCAGGAGGATCCGCTCTTCAGAGATGAGCGCCAAAAAGCACAAACCCTCCCGCCATCCTGCAAGGAAAACATCCAACATGCTTTGCTCTAGGACTCATTACCTGCGCTTATTCATTTACTGAGGCAGGCTGGCCTTTCCTATGGATGGTGGCTCTCCAAAAAGCTGAAGAAATGACAAAGACATTTTCTGGTATTTGCTGTCTTAGTGGTCTCTATCCCCGGTCTGGAGCTTGGCAAGTGCAGCCCAGCTAGCTCCATTGGTAGAGCACGAGACCCTTAATCTCAGGGCTGTGGTTTCAAGCCCCCACGTTGGGTGCCAAAAAAAGATGGTTGTGGTTTAACCTCAGCTGGTTAAACCACAAAGCTGCTCGCTCACTTCTCCTGCCTCCCCGCCGGTGGGATGGGGGTGAGAACTGGAAGAAAAGTAAAAGTCATGGGTCTGAGATGAGCACAGTTTAGTAATTGAAATAAGTATAATAATAAGATGTAATGAAAAGGAAGGTAACAAAAAGAGGAGAAGTAAAACCCAGGAAAGACAAGTGATGCATAGTGCAGTTGCTCACCAACCGATGCCCAGCCAGTCCCTGAGCACTGATCGGCCACCCCCGGCCAAGTCCCCCCAGTTTATATCCTGAGCATGACGTCCTATGGTATGGAATATCCCTTTGGCTAGTTCAGGCCAGCCGTCCTGGCCATGCTCCCTCCCAGCTTCTTGTGCACCAACCCTCTGGCAGAGCATGGGAAACTGAAAATTCCTCGACTTACTTAGAATAAGCACTACTTAGCAACAACTAAAACATCCATGTGTTATCAACATTATTCTCATACTAAATCCAAAACACGCACTGTACCCAGTACTAGGAAGAAAGTTAACTCTATCCTAGCCGAAACCAGGACACCTCCTCTCCATGCTCATTATCTGCCAGGGATGAGCCACTCTGAGCTCTGGCTCTCCAGCACAAAGTCTTTCGTGGTTCCAGCATCCCCCAGGAGATACCCAGCAATATTCAACCTAAATTTATCGGTCTGCAGCTCCAAGCTGTGACCAGAGCTAATCATCCTCCCAGTTTTAGCCTCATCCACCACCAGCGCAGGGTGAAGGAAGAAGAAAGGAGAACTGCTTTGCGTCAGAGGCTCGTTTTCAAAGACATGGCACATTAGGAAGGGAGCAAGTAGTCTGCTGGGACACAGCACGGTATAGACAGAAGTGCCAGCTCAGCATTGACTCAGGCACAGAGGAAATCTTTTCACCCTTGGGTTCCGAGGCCCAATATTCAGCAGAAATTCAGCCGCGGTTTCTCTGCTGCAGCCCCTAGACCTGTTTTCCTCCATGGTCTCTGTCATTGAACCCCTGCGGTCTCAGAGCATTTTGCTCCCGTGATCCGATTTATTCTGTCCAGCAAGGCTGTAAGGGAGGATTTATGTTAACAAGGTCTAAAGCAACCGTGTCTGACTGTTAGTTGCTGAAAGCAAATCAGGCTCCGTCTCAGCAAAAGCCCCAGTTAATTGGGCAGCGCTGTACCAGTAACAGGGAGATGTGGCACTTTTTTTTATCTCCAGAGTGATTTAAAAAAAAGCCAACTAGAAGGGTGGGGGTAGTTGAAAGGGTTCGGGGAGGGTGAGACAATAGATGTTCATTGAACCATTTTTTACATCCAGGAAAGGTGAAGGCTGCTGGATGAGTTTGGTGCCCTCAGAGAAGTGGCTGAGATCTCACGCTTTGTCTTCATCTCGTTTTTCCTTTCTGCACGTATTTTTGGAGCACATCAGTAGCGTTGGTAACAGTGGTTGCGATAAAAGCACAGCCAAGTTAAAGGCTATGTCTTTAAAGGACCGAAAGGCCAAATCTGCGCCCACTGTGTTCACATGTGATGTCCTTCACGTCCCTCCTCTTCCTCCCTGCTTCTACCTTGCTCCCTGCAAAGCCCTTTCCAAGGTGTCTCAGCCTGCCGGTGTCAGGGCAGATGGTTCCCAAACATCACTTGTCAGCTTTGCCCAGCTAAGAAACCCAGGCTGAGATAGACCTTCTGAGTTTGCATCTTCAAAAGACATCCAGCTACCTTGCAAGATGTATTTCAAAACTAAAACATTTTGTATTTTCTGACCTAAAAGTGCTGCATTCATGGCTTGTCAAACCCATTTTAGGCAGCAATTCATTTCTGAAGGTTGAAACTGTCTTTTGAAAAATGTATTTAAATAAATATTTGGAAAAGGTAAGAGATAGTAAGAATACATTTCTTAAAGTATTTATATACAAAATCAAAGCTTTTCACACTGAATTCAATAAACTAGTTTTATAGGGCTCTAAATTTGGAGTTTGGTATACAAAATTGGGAGTCAGAAGCAAATTTTATAGGATTTTATATGACTGTGTAACAAAGAGCATAATCACTTTTCAGAGAAGAAAGCTGTATATGTCTTACAGCTTTGTATAATAAAATTACAAATGGGACATCAGATGGGATGTTTAATTCCTAGATTGGGTACATTAAAAAAAAGGTCATTTAGGTTAAAAGAAATGTATTCACTCCTCGGCCAGGGCTGTAAATCAGTGCAGCTCCACTGAAAGCACATAACTTAAAGAGATGCATACCGAGGAGGACCTGACCTGTAATTTTTGGATCAGAAGGAATCACAGGAGATTCACTGTCATCCCGCAGTGCTTATGAAGGCACTTTGAACCTTTGGTCCTTTCACATTTTGAGTTAAAAACTAGTATTTTTAAAGGTAAAGCTATCACATGACAGATACCTACAATTTCCAAGAGACTGATGGGGAGTTTGGGGTATGTCTCTGGGATGCAATGGCAACGAGCCCCGTCCTCCGGCACTCTTAGGGCTCTCTCCTGCTGGTTTTTGGTACAAAACCAGCTAAATCAAAAGCATTTCTGTTTTGGCAGGGAAAGAGCCAGGGCCATCTCCTGCCCTGCATGTCCCAGGCTGGCACTTAGCTCGTAGCCGGGTGGGAAACACCAGCCTTGGCACGTGGCTGAGGACGGAAAGAGCAAAACAGAGCAGTGGGCAAAAGTTTATACTTCGCTGCACCAAGCTTTTTCAAATACAAGCCACAGCTTTTCTTCCTATCCAGATTCATTTATCCCCTACACGAGTCAATGGGGATCGGCCGTTACTGGGAGCCAATTCATGCCCA
The DNA here is from genome assembly GCF_964188355.1 of Buteo buteo. Classification (NCBI taxonomy): domain Eukaryota; kingdom Metazoa; phylum Chordata; class Aves; order Accipitriformes; family Accipitridae; genus Buteo; species Buteo buteo. The sequence continues at coordinate 5,244,450 of NC_134194.1, forward strand.
CTGAACAGACTTCATTAAGCTGCAGAAATTTCAGAGAGGATATTTTGGGCAAACACGCGTCCCTGACTTTCTGCTACTGCCATTGCAAAAGGGCTCATTCAACGTGGGAGTGTTCAAGCTGCAAATGTAACACTGCATTCCTTCTTCAGCTCTGCAAACGATTCTTTCTTTTTTCAGCAATATGTTATTGGGGGGTTTTACAGATATTCCCCCCTCCAACTTTCTACAAGCAAAGCCTTGTTTTCACCTTCAGTCTGACCTTGTAATCCATGGTTGGTTTCAAATCAGCCATTCAGTGTGGTAATGAATGGATTAACTTTCTGCTTTCTGATGACTAGTAGGAAAAATGTTTCAGAATTATCAAAAAATAATTGGAATTAAAATTGTAAATGGTTTCTACAAGGGACATTTTTGTAATTAGTTGAATTCGTGTGATGGAAGCTATTATAAATAACAAAAAAAATGTATTTACCTAATCACTGGGAAAGTGCACATTAGCTCTCTAATTAGAAGTCCCTCATGGCTCTACTACAAACTTTGGACATAAAATAATTTGTTTCATGCTTCCTTTAGCAGGCAAAGGAAATTCCTTCAGTTCCATGCATGTCCACAACTGTGAAGGCAGCTGCAAATTTAATTGCCAAATTTGCAATCATTTATCTCAGCACATCCCTGCAACTTCCCAGCACCCTGTCCTGAGCACAACCCACAGACAGCCAGAGCCAAACTGGTCTGTCCCGTTTCGATCACTGCTGACCCAACACATCACTTGGGTGCTACCGCAGGGACAGCTGCAGGTTACAAGGTTGAAGCAGGTTCGAGCACCCCTGGGTGCAGAGGGATGGGATGGAGCAAAGCCATGGGTGCTCCGGGCACTGTGCTGTGGGCTTTTGCTCTGGAATAAATGCCATTTTCTGTTGGCGTGAGCTTGGTTTCTTTTTGCTGTAAGTTGCCTTGCAAACTGCTCTCAGACCTTTTGCCATCCTGCCTTCCACGCAGAATGAGGTTATCACAGACAGAAAGGGGCTTTCTTTTTAGAGACACTTTCTCATTCAACACACCCCCGTTTCTAACTCCAGTGAAGCATCCCTGGAGTCCTCTACCCACATCCCTAGGCAGGGATCGGAGCAATCCCAAATTCCCTGGGTAACAAGGACTTCTTATATCTATAAGTACCTGTAGGTCCCTATAGCTGTAGCTACGGTATGGGATGGTGAGGCTGTGCTGTTGATGGAGGGGATTGCTGCATCCATAAAACTCAAGTCTAGATCGAAGTTCTTTAAAACAAACACAAAAAAAATAAGAACAACCATCCAGCAAACAGTTGCAGTATTTCACTGCATTTCAGATGAAGGTCAAATAGCTGCTCCTAGTACACTTGCTCTGTTTCCAAAAATGAGTGCACTACAGCTAAAGTTATTTTTTAAATAACAATATCATACATATTCAGATGAAACTGCTGTGATATAGCTAGTTCATCTGATGATTGTGATTTTCATGCCTCTCAGAGCCAGGCGTGAGCTCTTGTTGTTTGAGCCAACAGTGTGATGTACTTTATTGCACAATTGTTTTTCAGCTCTATATAGAGTCAATTAGATGGTTTGTGTGCTTTGAATTAAGCACTTGCCTAAGCGTCCCTAGATGTGGCTGTAGGAAAGTGCTGCAGGTCCTTGGTCTTGGCTGCACCAGGGCAACAGGGCAACCTCCAGGTATGGTGAGAGCCACAAGTTTTGACCCCCCAAATGACATCACATCTGTTTCTGCCCCAGATATTTTATTTCGGGAAGATAAGAGAGCTTTTCTAGGTCACTGAGGAAGGACAAATAGGTAGTGTCTGCAGTCAGCAATACTAATTACAGTGGGTATCATGGGTGAGGCAGCACTTTTGTAAAACTTTTCACTCCTAAGCCATTCTCCCAAAGAAGTCTGGGTATTTAATACAGCAAAGCTAGTATCTGATGATTAAGTCACATTACAGCAGGGGCTTTTTGATACATTTGACCTACTTTGTGAATAGCGAACACAGATTTATCCTTGTCATTCTAAATAGCTGTTTAAACCTGCTGTGTTAAACTGAGCAAAAATGAAGATTTTTTTTATTATGGTTACAGAGAGAAATTCATAATGTGAGGGGGCTTTTTAGGATCCAGTTTGTATAATGAAAATCCTCTTAAATGACTGAAAACAGGAAACACTATTTTACAAATGAAAACACCCTTTACCATTTAAAAATATATGACCTACTCAATCTACTTAAAAAAATGTATTCACTAGATACATTTGGCACGGTATCAATTTCTGCAAAGGGGCTTACGCTACGTTTCATAGATAGCCTGACAATTAAAGTTGCTGTGATTGCCATAGCACCACAGCACAAACATCCTCTGCATTTGAAGGTAACTCCACAGAAAAGTGCTAATGTCTTTTTTTCTTTAATATCACCTAGAGGGTAGGCAAGCAGAGGGAGCGTATGATTGATGATGATGCTTTCTGTTTTCCAGAATCTCATAATCAATTAAATTATTTAAGTTTTTGAGATCAAGAGAGGAAAAATACATAGGTTTGGAAATTAAGGTATTAGAAATTGCCTATCTAAGACTCACGGAGATTAGCAGACCTCATGGTGATGCAGCTGCTTTCCTTGTCTCCGCTCCCTCCTCAACCTGCTCCCCACCACACGTGTCCATGCTGGGGGACGCCTCCAGGCTATTTCCCACCCTCCACATGTAGCTATTTTGGATGTAGAAGCACAGTTAACTTTTCAATGCGGGAATGCCAGCGTCACTGGGAACGCCGCTTGGCTCTGCCCACGCAGGACATGGAAACGCGGAGCGCCTCTCCAGTAAAGCAAGGAACAGTAAAGCAAGGAGCTCTGCTCCTGCTCCAGGCACACCGAAACCAATACAAGAGGTTTTACTGAGCAGGAGATGGTCCCACTGCCCTGAACCGTGACAGAAGAGATGTCACTCAGGAAGGTGCAAATCCATCACCCCGTAACGGAGAGCTTGCTGATACCATATGCCTCTTTTTTGCTATTAATTACTTTAGAAGGCTTCAGCGTGTTATTTAGCATGGTAAACATGGGAAATGGTATCCATATAGGGAAAAACTTGCCGATAAAGACAATCCAAACAGAACAGAAATTGGGAAATGCTATTCCAGAGCTGTAAAACCCAATTTCTCTCCTGTCAGTACAAAAGTTTAAAATGTTGATTAAACATATTCATTTTCCAAACATTTCCATTCAACTCAGAGCAAAGAGTGACAGCAAGAATTAAGTAGCGCCTTCAGCCCAGTGGCAAGTAGAAACAAGGGGACAAAGCCTGCCCTGGGAGAGTCCCTTGCTGGGTGCTCTCCCAAGCACACACGAGGGACCGAAAGCTGCCCCAGGGCTGGAGAGATGCAACCCATCACCTGGATGCCAGGTCCAACTCCTGTGTGTTACAGTATAAAACTTACTACTTCCACCTGAAAGGCTTTAAAAAGTAATTTCATCATGAATCTTCAGTTTCTTTGAAAATGGGCACGGTGATGCAAATTGTAAGCGTGAATGGTAAATACTCATTTTTGTCCCGTTTTAATAATGCTGCTGGTTGTGGGCAGCAACAGCGTGTTAGTTCCCAAGAACTGAGGATGTAGGGCTGTCGCATACAAAATACACTTGGTACTCTGCAAGTCTGGGGAGAGACGTAGGTGCCCCAAATTACTGCCAATCTGAATAAGTTGCTCAGGCTGTTACCTCAACATAGGAGGCAAATACCATGAAATCAATTTCTGTGCCCAATTTACTCTCAGTAACACCTGCACACATTTTAAAAGGTAATTTGTCATTTTGCTCCTCTTGTCATGTTATTTCAGGTCATGGGATCACAAGTCAAAACTTGGTTTTGACCCTCCACTCCATAATCCAGAAACAGAAAGTCAAACCCCCCATTTTCCCCCCCCAGAAGAGAAGCCACAAGTTATAAATAAAAGTGGATAGAGTGGGTAAATCACTCGTGGGTTTCTGTCACCTTAAGCCCCCTCTATTGTAAGCACCTCCTTTATTATCCCACAGCCCATAGTGGAAAAAGATCATTTAATGACCAGGGAGAACGTGACTTGCCGCATGGCCCATGGATCATGGGAGGTGCGACGTGAGCCCTCCAGGTAATTTATCCACCTGCTTGTTTAGGCGGAGCTGCAGCCTGAAGCAGCGGCAGCAGTAAATGGGTATGGTAAAGAGTGACAGGATGATATTCGGTGATATACTGAGCAATTGAGGATGTAGGGAACATAAAAGGAAAGGAGCAAGACGGTACTAAATGCAGTCCCGAGAAACAAAATGATGGAGTCAAAACAGTAAAAAATATATATATATACATAAACCAAATAAACCCATGGTGCAAGGGGAGCGAGACAAGGGAGGGAGGGCAGAGCAGAGCAGCTCTGTGCCGGAGGAGGCAGCAGGACGTGGGGAGCAGGAGAGGGTGAAGGGCACACGGGAACTGAGTGCTGGAAAAGGGGGAGAGCCCTGCTATGTCCCTGGTAGCCAGTCCTCGTCCCTGAAAGTTCCTTCTAGCCCCCATGGGAGAGCATCCGTCAGCCGGTGGCAAACAGTAGCCAGGGACCGCTGTAAGGACAGCGGGGTGCCTTGGCAGAACCCTGAAAAGCGTGACTGCTGCTTGAAGCAGAACGTGCTATATTCCAGTGAGGGCTTTAAAAAAGGATTTCAATGCTTGTAAATCCTTTTTATACATAAAAAGTTATACATAGATATAGAATGGCTGTTAGCCATCAGTAAACTCCCTTAATAATCAATTGCTAATTAAGTACCACTGCCCTAATAGATCTAAAGCAAATCCCTTTTTGAGACACTAGTAGTGCAGCCAATAGCATCTATTGATTATGCATGTCACAGGCACTGGAGAGCAAAAGGTGCCTTTTTTTCTGCCCCTTCAGAAGCTGTATGCCAGCAGTATCTGAAAAACAGCAATATTAGAATTACTGGCATAATTTGTTATTACCTAAGTCCTTTTGACTCTGGATGTGAACACATTTTTCTATAGGAATAAACATCCCAGGAGATGTCTGGTACCTACCCAGACCATTACAGAGGTGGAAAGACATCAACGAGATACTAATAAACACTGAAAAGCTGGCTCCCATTCAATGCCTCTTGAGCTTTTGCTGGAACAGCTGTTCCAGTGAAACATACTACACAATGCTGGCTTTTTCCAAAAAGTGATTTGTCCCTAAAACACTTGGTCCTGTGAGTTCTTCCAATGTGGCATTACCAAGCCTGAACAAGATCTGCCTGAGACCTCAGCCTGCAGCCAAATGTAGGCAAGCCTCCTGTTGAGACCTACTCTATTTTGCTGGGCCGCTACTTACCATTTACATATTAAAACCATAAATTCCTTCACTAACAAGAAACAATGCTCCTTACGTTGTTTTTTTAAAATTATAAATCTTACACTTAGAGCAATTTAAAAATGAATTTCAGTCGCTTTCTTGCTGCTATCAATCAGTGATGCACTTCAATTCCACAGTGCTCTAGGGACTCAGTAGGTTAGAAAAAGCAAATAGGAAAACAGAATGAATATTTTATTTTTGTTATTCATTGCAATAGCCAGAAAGCAGTCCCTGAAATCTGCTAAAAGTAATAGGAACTGGCTGCCCTTTTAATATGCCCCCTTTTAAGGTGCCTATTAGGAGCCCAGAATACAATTCAATATTCATTACAGCAGCATGCCTCAAGTTTTTATTGAAGCCCAAATTTCTTATGTGGTAGAGTTTACGCGCTTTCTTGTTGATATTTTACTATGGTTCAAACCTCCTTTGCATACTAGTGACTGTGTGGGTGTGCACGTGAGCGTGAGCTTGTGAGAGAGCAAAACTTCACTTGAATGTGTCAGTGTGTGATAACTGCATGCCACTGTCTGTAGCTATATGGTCACCGGCTGAGCCAAGACATATCCAGTAACACTGTGCATAAGCCACAGTTTTCAGCCAACATCTTATTTGTGAATATTTCCTGAAATGGTTCTACCTGTGCCTTTTTTTTGCTCTATATTTTCTTTTAAAAGCCCAAGTGTTCAAAACCATTACAACCATCACTGATGCTCCAGACAAGCCTTTTTTTTTTTTTTTTTTTCCTTATTTGTACAGCAGGAGGTGATTACTGTCAGAAGTTCCCTCATTCTTCCTGAAAATCAACCCAAGTTTCCCATTGCCTCTGGGCATGAGTTTCCCAGCCTGGGAGCCTGTCATCTGATAAGGACAGAAAGAAGAATTGGGCACTTAAAATAAGGAGAAGAAGAAACACCTTAGTCAGTGTTTAATCCTGTACTGCAAAGATGACATTAGATCGTTGGCTCATAAATGATGTAAAATCCCACATATCTTCCCCCATTTTTACAAGGGAAAGAAATACTCTCAGTATCTTAGATGGTTTCCACTTTTGCCTTGTATGGAATTATTTTACCTTCATCAAACTGGAGAATAAGCTGCCTCGTAGCTCGCTGACAGAAAACGTCTCCTCATTACATGGTGATTATGTGCAGATCCCTCACCAGAACTGTCGTGTTTGATCAGCAAAGGGACACGCCGAGATGCATGGTAGCTGTGATAAAACAAGGGTTCCTTAAAGCCTGATCAAAAAGATAATAGACTGGGAAGAGATTTATCTTCAGCACCAGGAACACACCCCAGCCAACACCACCAAAATGCCTACCTGAGTGCACGGGAAGCCAGAACCCATGAGAAAGTGGAATAACAGGAATAAACTCAAACAGTCCCAGGATGGCACCTTCTCATGCTCAGGAGGTCGGACCCAGACTCAAAAGTGCGTCCGAGCCCAAACCCAGGCTGCCATCTGAGTAACCTTGCAAACAGCGAGGTCAGAAATGTCCCCAGCCTTTCTTTCCCTGGAGGAGAGACCCAAATGTCCGCTGGTGATGGTACAGAGATGCCAGGGGAGAAGTCAGCAGCTAAGGAGGACCTGCAGATCCCCCCATTCATACCAACTGCCCCATCTCCCTCACTCTGCCTAGCCCGAGTAATCCAGATAAATAAAAAATAAAGCAAGCATGCCTCATTTTTCCTGACACCAGAAAAAAAGCAAATTAGCTGCCTTTGAGCAAAAATTAGGAAGCAGAATATTTCTCTAGGCATTGCTACAGAAGTAGATCATTCCTCAGAGCAGAAGCCATAATAGCTTTTGAATCATTATAAGCACCACACATTCAAGCAACAGTGATTTGCACTGAAAATAATCTAGGGAAGACAGTGAAAGCAGCATTTATGTAAATAAACTAACCTTAGCATTTTGATACATTTGTATTGCACAAGGGTTTTGTTTTTCTACACCGAAGGAACCTCATATAAGAGAAAGAAAATAAGAACAAAAAGGATTAAAGGGCTTCAGGAATTTTAATATTTCACTTTCTTTGGTGGACAACTATTTTCCACAATCTGATACTAGATGCAAATAGTTGCAGCCAAATTCAATTCTGTGTTTACCAATGTAATTTCAGCTTGATATCAAATCATCAGATTTACTCAAACCCAATGAAAATTGCACATCAATCACAATGTCTGTATCAGAACCAGAGTTGAGAGTATTTTAGAAAAAGCTCTAAGAAACTGCCATTCAGGAAAAAAGGTAGTTTTGAATCTGTTACTCCTGTGAGACCCTAACACCATCCCTAGCCACCTGTGCCTCTGCAGCTGTTTAAAAAACCATTTTATGTATTTAAAAAGGAAGCAAAATAAGAAGGAACAAATTTGAAAAAAAGTCTCTTGGGAGAAACGGTATATACGTGCAGCTCTGCAGGGCAGAAAGCTCAGAGGGTTTTATCTAACTGCACTTCTGCATTGTAAGACACCAACAAAACATGTATTTCCAGGACTACCTAGTTAAATTAATGCAGCTCAGTTTTAAAGTCTGTTTGTCCAATTCAACCAGAGGAACTGATTACAGTTAAACTGCTATTCCCTAAGGGATTTTGCTCCAGTTTTATTTGGTTTTACACTCATTTTAGTTAAACTATTTTAAATTTGCCTACAGGAAGAGTGCTTGGATTTAAAAATACAGTTGCAGGAAACAAAAAAACCTGTCCCATGATGCTAATTGTGCCAACAAAAAGCTGAATTTCTCATGTGGCGGTACCCTGTGTGGGCTCTCACTTCTCTTATTGCTAGAAAAATAACGCCAGGGTAGCAATCAACAGCTTTACCAGGAAAGATGCAAATATGGTCCTTCTGAAGAGTTGTCCCTGTCCCCATCTACCCAAGGCAGCCCTGATGGAACTTTTTTAGGCAGGTGAATTTATGAGGAGTGCACACTGCATACGTCTTCATTGACCGGCCTCAGCTCTAGCACACTGACCTCTGAGAGCTTCAGCACAAATTAAGGTGTCCAGGCAAGTTTTGAATAATTTGTGTTACTTTTACTCTTGTTGTTCTCAAGAGTCCTTGATCGAGGTAGGAAAAACCAGCACAAAGCGAGCCCGAGTCCTCACACAACTCTTCCTTAACATCCTTTACGCTGCGGGGCTTCTGATGGGTTCAGAGCCTGTGATGGATGAACCTGCAGTCGCTGCTTTATCAATGGCAGAGTTTTCAGCCTTTACTCCAGAGATACTCCGCTAACTCAAAGGTCACCAACGCGCTGGCCCCGTGCCCTGCGTTTAACTGAGGAGGGACCGTAGCCCGTTAGTGCTTTGATCACGGCGCAAAGTGCTTCAGCCTGAGCCCCTGAAGAAAAGCGACAGAGGAGGCCGTCTCGCTGGAAATCATCTCGAGGAGGTGGCACGTGCCAACAGAGACGTGCCGATGAGTTGGTGCAATGGTTGGCAACAAGGCACGGGGAGGATTGCAAAAGCCGAGGCAGTTTGGGGGAGAATAAAGCAATGTGTCAGAAGTGGAAAAAAAAAGTATCCGACACAAGTAAAGGTGTGCTGGGCATTACCGTTCTCCTGCACGTCTCACTTGAAGCATTGCAGATGTTGCCTTTACAAACTCGATCATATTAAGGTGGCAAGAACAGAGCCTGAACCCTGCAGCCACGGAGCACTGCTCGGCAGCACGGCAGCGCTCCCTCTGCCTCAGTGCCCCTGCTTTGGGACTTTGGCACTTATCTTAGCCAACAGGCTGCCCAAAGCCAACTAAAACATGGGTGGTAGGCCAACAAGACAGGTTACAGGGGCGCAGCTGAAGTAAATCTTGAAAGCGATAGCATCACGACATCTCAAGGATGTTCTCACATTTGCTATCCAAAAAAAGGGGGGGGCACATCATAGCTGTTTTGAAAGGCTGTGGAGAACCTTGTTGGCAAGCAGAGGACCAACACAGAAAAGCAATTCTACAGCCACAGCAATTCTCCAGGCCTGTCTACACTGCAAAGTGAGACAGTGCTCCGCTCACGTCAGCGAGAGCAGGCTTGAAAAGCCACGGCTGCAGCCAACGTGCTTCCATCCCACCACGGCATGGGGCTCGCTCGTGCTATTTTATGATTTTGCTGTGTAAAATTTTCTGTTAGACAGGGTTTGCAAATCTGAGGCAACTATATTTTATAAAATAAATTGAGTTCTCTCCTATATGCATAATAAATATTAAAACATCATCACTGCAATTTTAGGCAGGGAATATTTATGTAAGAACATCGTGCAGATGTGGCGAAAGGCTAATAAAGCGATGCTAATTATCTAATCAATCTTTCTTAACCTTTGTCTTAGACACTACATAGCGCTTATGCTAAGATTAGACCCATTTTTCAGGGTCTAAATAATGTTGTAATCATAGCTGTAATGTGTGGGTTCATTGGAAACTTCTCTTTAAATGCAACATTGTCAGTTTACACAGAAATCTGTCTATAAGCCATCTGTTGCAGAAACCGGTCATTATCAATTTCATCAATCTGTTCCCAAATTTTGCAGATGCCAGCCACTAAGAACCATCTGTTAGTGTCAAAAAAGTAACAATTCAATAAGCAGACTATTTGGGGAGGAGGTGGGGAAATATGCTGCAATATTTGGCGCAAAAGGCAAACTTGCTAATTGTTGCACTTTTACTACTGACCTACAACTTCTTTCGGAGTGATGCCCAGCTCATTGATTAGCCATCAGTGGGAGGGAGATTTCCAGAAGACAGTCATAACCATCAGCAGTAATGAAACTGGAGAACTGACACCTACTCCTGCTGTAACATATTGTCCAACAGCACCCAGGCTGGTGCCGGCAGTGACTTTTCCAAAGTCGCCAGTGCAATCTGAGCAGCTTTGAATGATTACCTCTAGCAGTAGTGTAAATAAAGACAGAGTGTATAAATGGGCTGAGCTTGCACGTTTTCATGGATTTGTTCAGTCTTGTGAAATAAAACAAATTCCACAGCTGTTTCTCAAATGACCATCCCTCACTGTGACACTCACAATTGCCGGGACCATCTGGACACCCAAAAATTGAAACCCCTTGAGCCCTCCGCTGTGATGCGGCAAGGCATGTCGCTCCTGCAGCGTTCCTTTACACCCCCACTAGAAACAGTTGCCAAAGCCATGCCAAGCAGGAGGCTGGGGGCCGACCACAGGGCTGGGGGTGTCAGGGCCCATGGTGGGGCCAGGACCTGGGCTTCATCTTCTCCGAAGTGACAGAAGACGTAAATGGGACGTTTTGGTTGAAAAACTTTTTGTCCCTCATTTTATCATTTGTGTATCTGTAAACTCGCACATTAACCATCCAACTCAGAAACTTAGATACTAACCGTCATGATAATAGCCATTTGACTGTCACCAAATTGCTCGTGCCTTCTATACCCATTACGTCCACAAGGTCTGCTTGTTCCTAAGATGCCTCTATGGAAGCCACCACAGTTGCCTGCATGCCATACCGTCTATGGATACAGAATCACGAGAACTAAAAAGTTTTGTGCAAAGCAAAGCACAGGCTGGAAAGCAAGAAAAATAAAAAATACAGCGGACATGGTGATACTTAACTCTTGGCCAGAATTCATGACCCTTGCTGACAATTACATTTTCCCTTTGTTTTCCTTGTCCACAGAGAAGCCTGCTTTGACAAATACCTGGCAGATAAACATGTAATGCTGGAATAATAAAGCACAGAAACTCATTGTTAATGAACTACCCTTGCAGCAAGAGAAAAAAAAAAATTTGTTTTCAGACACAGCTTTCTCAAGAAACAAAAATCCCAATTCAGGTTCAATTTGTAGGAGGATATGCATTCAGAAAGTGCTTCCATTTGCAGTTTCTAATGGGCACTTTTATTTGGGTCAGCTGCATAATTGTATAAGCAGTCATCCTCTGGGAAAGCTTTGTCCATACAGTCAGCCTTGGGACTCTTTCACCTCGGCAATTTGGGTTAAATCTGTATCTGTCTCAATCTCATTTAAAAATGCAATAAAAAAGACCAAGCCATTTTCTTCAGCCAAAATAGAAAGACAGTATCTGCAAAACTACTCTACCATCTAATCACCATCTTCAAGCCTTGCAATTCCTTAAATATATTCTGGTAAAGAAACTGTATCACAAGAACACACACAACTCCCCTCGTAACAGCTCCTGTTCAGGAACGCACCTATGCATCTTACACATCTTGCTGGAATAGCGCTTGTTCTCATGCCTATATTTTCATATGCATGTGTATATATATGTGTGTGTGTATATATATATATATATATATGCACACACACGAAAGCATGTGGAAGTACTGCATTAACTATTGCTTATCCTGACAAGCTGAAATGTCTCTTCCTATCTGACCTTCAAAGACATTTCCTTTGGGTACGTGTTCCCCATAAATCACAGCTGGAATGAGCCAAGCCGGGGCTGATGAATGTGCAGGGCAGGAGCGAGTGCTCTTCATCGAGAAAGGAGCATGGAGGCAGGCCAAGATGAACAAGGGACTAGATTCGTATGTTAGGGCTCCAAAAGCCCTAATTAAATGTTCATCGGTGCTGTCGGGGGACAAAGAAATGCAAATATTACACTCAGGGGGTGAGTGCTGGGGTAGGCAGGCAGGAGGCAGCAGGAGAAGCTGATATTTGTAAACATTTTACAGGCATTGAAATAGCTGAGCAGTCCGCTGGTGGAAGAAATGGAAAAAAATTAAAAGCTCAATATTCATATGCTGTGCAGCGAAAGCCATACCTGTGTGGGATTATTACAAATGGATTTGGCTGTGCTTAGGGTTTTCAATTCGGTGTTTATAATAAAGGGTAGCTAAACTCTCTTACAGCTCAACATCAGCATGCAGACCTGCAAGGATAACTGACCTTTTTGAATGTTAATTATCTTTAAAAGGCCTGTTTGCCCAGAATTGTCTGAACCAGCTGTAACCAGCCACCAGTGTCACCGAGGAGAAATGATGGACGTCATGAGGAGTCATTTGATATCCATTAAAGTGGAGGAAAGTCATTAAAATATATTGGGCCCAGGGACCTTATGAAACAAAGAGAAGGTAATTACTTTAGGCTCGGATTTACCTGCCTGGACTAATCAATAAAAAGACACCCTGAAAAGGAGAGAGGGAGTAGAAAGAACACTTTTTGACATGTCTGCGAGGAACATCTGTCACCAGGGCAGAAGAAAAGGTCAATCCGCCTTCCTGAGCGCTGCTCGCCCGGCTTCACCCCTGCGAGGGGAGAGGGGCCAAAAATACACCTTTTTAGAGGAGTCATGGGTCAGAAAGACCGCGCCAGCACACCCTCAGCCCAGTCATGGCTTTGGCTCGTTGTGTGACCTTGGGAATATCACTTAGGACACGGTCAGTTGCATTAACTAAGCAGACAGAGGTACCTAATTAGGTGGCCTCATTTTGCTGCTGCTGTGTATGGATATTAGCTGTCCTCACGGGGGCTGAGCTGTGGGTAGCAGAGCATTTCTGAAGCTTAAAGCATGTCTTCAGTGGCTCAGCGGCTATGTGGAAGCAACCAAGCTGCTTTTTCGGCATGGCAGTAAGGATTAACTTTGCAAAATTTCCCTGGATTATGCAGCGTTTTCTGGGGCTCTCCATGGCCAGATGCTCAGAGGCAGCAGGATTCAAGCCCTCACAAGTATCTGCTGACTTTTTAACACCCTGCTAGGCACCAAGCTCTTTGAAAAACCTGATCCCACCTAATCTCTTTTAAAATGTAATGCCAGTTTACTTCTTCACCAGGGTATGTACAAATTAGCTCAGCTATAGAAGATGAGCGAGGAAGGCTCAGGCACAGAATTGCCATGGGCACCTCGTGACACAGAAGTGATGCTATCCTACCTCCACCAAAATCAATGGGCATTTGAGCACTTCTTTCCCCAAAAGCAAGTTTGCTGATTTTATGCACTGTGCAAATCATTTGATTTTTTGCAAAAGGAAGTATCCTCTGAGCCATTTCACAGAAGTCCATGTATCTTCCAAAACGAGACATGCAAAAAAACCCCACTAGTTAGTTTTGTATCATTATTCATTCTAATTAAAATCTTTGTCAAGGGAATCTATTGCCTTTTTTCTATTTTCTGCTCAGATGTTGCAGTCCTTGACATTACGCTGTGGTCTATGAAGACACAGAATATTAATGCCTCCCATTCTAGAAAAAATATATTGAGTCTGCTCTACTATTTTGACCTTTTCAGTACATTGTATTTTGATTAACTGGCCACCTTGCCTCTGCCCCACAGGTCTGCAAGGCTATAGAGGGACGAAGAGGTGGAAAAGCTACCAAATCACATTTCTAATCACTGGGAAGGTTAAAGGAGTGCGATAAAACACGGTATCTCACAGAAAGGCTGAGGCACTCAGGCTGCGGCACAACGGCACACATAGAGGAGAACGGTGGAAGCCAGAACCAAAAGGCCCCACCGTCATCACAAGCATCTTTTCCATCTTACTATTCTGTATTACTTTGTCTCGATAGCCTCTGCAAGTGCTGTCTTTCCCGAGAGCCAATTAATTCAAGTCACAAATATCTGCCCTGAATTCTTGCAGGTAATTAGCACCACAGGTTATCAACAGGAAGCTGGTACCCACAGGCACTTCAGATAATTGTGTTTCAATATTGGCACATTTCTGCTTACCACAAAAGGTCACTTCAGTTTCTTTCCTCCATTTTCTCCCTCTCTTTTACTAAATGAATGAAAAATCGTTATCATTATTCTGAATACTCTAAACAGTTGGCAAAGGCTTTGGGCATTACAGGACAGACATGAGTGACGTGGGCAGTTTAGGAGGTTGCAAAATTATTATTTTCTAATCCTTGGTTTCAGATATAACCCTCCTCAGCACACCAGTTAATGAAAAAACGCCCAAAGTCTAGTCAAATACTCATGCGCCTGAATTAATTTTGAAGAAAAGCAATGGAAAGAATACATAATTATAATGTAGCAAAACTGTTGGTCACTTTAACCAGCATCTGCAATTTGGGTAAAGCTGTATTTAGTACTGCACAAATTTGGAGGACTCTTTACCTGTTACAAGAAGCTGTAAAGGGTAACCATTCATTTAATTATATGATGAATAGCTTCCACAAACAGACTAAGTATTATACATGAAGGACCGTGTAATTACTTTGTAAATATAGGATTATATCTGTCCTTGAAACAACAAAACAAGTTAAATCAGCCTTGCAAAATTGTACTCCCCACTCACAGTAAGTGAGTAATTCTGTTGCAAAAATAAATTACAAATCATCATCTTCTTTACAGTATGGTCACAGTAAAAGGACAGCTGTGATGGTTTTGTGATAGGGCCAGATAATTTCAAGGCAAGGTTGTATTAAGTGTTAAATTTCAGTAATGACAAAACCTTATCTGCAAGAAGTATTTGAGAGCGTGCAGTAAGTTCATAGTCGCCTTGGACTGCTGAATAAACAATGTATTGAAAAAGAAGTCAGCAGAAGTGTGCCCTGCTAAGTTGAAGATATGAATCAGAAGCATCACTGCTGGTTAAAAGTTTGAGGATGGTGGGGGTAAGCTGTGGCTCTCCAGCTCTTAGCTTATACCATCATGTACACTTCTGGGGCCTCTCCTGTCTTTTTCAAGACATACAGCCACGCTATTTACCCTAGCATTTTCTGCAAGAGCTCAATCACAGTCATTTGATCTTCTCAGCCGGCTACCTGCTTATTGACATACATATCTATTATGCCAGTGTATACAAGTGGAGCAAGTGAAAGCCAAAATTATCCCCGTACAGAGAGGTTTGCACGCACAGGCCTGTGGTACTTTGAGGTACCAAAATGAATCAAATGAATCTTGCAACTTTGCTTTCTGAATTACTTAAAGGCAAGATCTCATATGGAGTGCATTAGCAACAGGAGTGCTCTGAGCTGCTTTGAGTTACTCCCTTTCTATCATCGCTGCATTATTACACTTAGGGGTTATTTTTTATTGTATCATTAAAGTTAATGAAACCTTATAGACACAGAACTGGTGGGTGGTGCAACTGGGAACATTAAAACCACACTCTTGTTTCAATCACTCACAAAACCAGAAAGCTAACCACTTAACCACTAAAGACCAAAGAGACCTTGCCTAAAGAAACATCTTGGCCCTTTAAGGGGAAAAAAAGTGACACTACCTCAGTAAAAGAAAGTGTAGCCACAGTGCAATTCCCAGTTGCCTTCAGGAAATCAATACTCACTTCATATGGTACAAAACTTTTCCTTTAACCTTTATTCAAGGTACAACAGTACAATCAATCCAGGGTTTCAGCCCCGGTGACCTTCCCCAGCGGCGCACACAGCCCAGCGCGCAGCGAGCTCCATCACCCCTGGCAGATCCAGCCCCTAATTGAAGCCGACCCCGCGAGCGTCACCCGTTCTCCCCGCAGACGAGCAGTCTGTCACACACTCGCCCTTTGCCCCTGTGCTCCGTAGAAGCTGCCCGGTGACATTGGAAGGCGGCCGTGTGTGAGCGGTCGGGGTCCCCACTCACCCGTCCCGCAGCGCTCTGCTTGTCATCAGGGTACAACGCACCGAACAGGGTGACCGTGGAAAAGGAGAAAGGGTTATTCTTTACAGCCACCCAAGAAACTCACTGCTTGCCTAAGACAGCAATAGACTGCACACAACCCAAGAGATTTTTTTCTTTCCTTTTTTTTTTTTCCCCCAAATTTGCTGTTCTAAAAGAGTCATTGGGAAGTTCTATGCATTATCACCTCCCGCTGTAAAAAGCAGTCAAGTATTTTCTTCCTAAAGGAATGAAGCAAAATAACAGAACAGAAGGTCACCTCAGCTCACCTATTTTGAATAAAGATTATTTTGTTAAACCCAATTATTTTTCTTTTATTTCTAATGGCGTCATTGGGTCATTTAAGCTTTTATGTACAAAACTTAAATGCTTCTCACTACAGTCAACTGCAAAAGCAGAGTGAACATCATTCCCAACCCGACCTACATCTAAAATCTCCGGCAGGAATCCTGCAAAGCGATGCCATCTACACTTCTCTGTGGTTCATGCCTCTGCTGCATCTCTAGATAAGAGCACATGTCCCAGGAAGTTAGTCGCTCCTTTAACATCAGGTTTCAAGTAACTGATCTAGGAGGCACACCTCCTTGGCTAAATTCAGCCCAAACTGACTCCTGTCCAGGTGTGAGAGCTGTTGCTGTTTAAGCATTACCCTTAAAAATTTCAACCTACTAATCTCAAAGTTGATAATCTCACAAAGTTCATAATCTGATATGACCCTTGATGGTGGAACTCAGACACGACGTGCACATGCCACCCAGGCTGCGTGCAAGCACACAGCTCCAAACGCAGGCTGAGCCGATGCTAGTTATAAGCACCCACACTTGCAGTTTCCTATAAAAAGCAGAGTCAAACAACAAAATTCAGCTCCAGACCCCCATGCCCATCATGGATTTTTCCTAGTCACAGGGAGAGTGATGCTCTCTGTTCGTACCAATACACCACGAGCAACTCAGTGGATGGTGACAATCCATCTGTCCACACACCTGAGAACATGATTATGCTTCGCTTTTTAACTGATAATGCCTATTTTCGGTATACTTACTTCCACCTTTATCCGTGACCATGTTCAGGACACAGTTGCACACATCCAGTGGATGCACGCATCAGTCTCCTGAAGATGCTCAGGTGAGAGAGATGTGTGTGCGCGCACGCCGTTGCATGATGTTCCACTACCCAGATCTGGAAAAGCAGGAGGAGTTGGGGTGTGGGTTTGATTTCTTTCTGCCTCCTGAAATGTGTCTGACTGGATGTGCCGGTGATGGTTGCCTTAGAAACCAGCAGAAGTTATCTTGCCTGGCCGGGGCAGAGTCTCTCGTGCTGCCAAGAGCAGGGAGGCAGCAAGGCAGGTACAAATGTTCATGCTGGAAAAGTAAAAGGTTTTTCTGCTCTGCACGAAGCGGGAACGCCATGAAGCGACAGCACCAGCAGATCCCGGCATCCACCAGCCCCTCTCCAGGGCCAGGACGTTCAGCACCGAACTGCTGCCGACCAGGGTCCGACCATCCCAGGAGGAACTTTGTCTCTCTGCAGGCGGAGGGGAGGTGCGTTTTCGCTAAATGAACCCCCAGATCTGGTCACAGCTCCTGTGCCTCATCTGCTTCATAGGTGGGAGCAATGGGACAAATTCTGCCCTGCCCCACGCTGCTGCTACCCTGCCAGCTCTTCCATCCCTCATTTGCTCAGCCTGCCAACAGCAGCTCTCAGCGGTACATTAGCACAGCATCTCTGCACTTCTTGTGTCAGTGCCGTTTCGTGCAGAGGAGGAAAGGACGTACCTTATCCTTCCATTTTTAATAGTGGATCTGTTCTCACAAGCTGTGTGGTTCCTTCACTTTCCTGCCTCCCTTGGCAGGAGAGGTTTCTTGACTTGGCTCCCGGTCCCCAACGCTGCTGCGAAGCCTTTCCATGGGGTGCCAGCGCCGATGGCAGCTGGCACCTTTGGAAGCATTTCCCCATATTTCTGCTTTGCCATCCCAACCTAATACTGGCAGCAAGAGAGAGGTGCTGCCCATCCTCACCTCGCCAAAAAGGCCAAACAGCCTGCCAAGAGGGTCACCAGCAGCAGGCCAACAACTCCAATGGAAAAAAGGACCCAAGTATTTCCTCCCGCTGATGAATATATTTTGTTATAGTGGTTGCTTTTTTTCCTTAACCAAGAAAAAAATATTAATTGAATTAAGCAAGCTTCCTTCCATTTTTATGTGTAAATACAAATAATACATAATGGCTACAGATAGCTATCTAGATGTTTATACGAAGTGATCTACATATGAAAAGGCTACTGTTATGATCATTTGTATTTTAATTATCAGCACAGTTCTGTTAATTTCAAGCTCTAGCAGAAACACAGAAAAATCAATCTTTGATAAATAGAAAAAGGTTTTCACGGGTCAAGGAGGATTATATTTTTGCAATGCTGCAAACTGTAAGCAAGAGAAGTAAACAAAGATGTTGGAAATTATTTAAAGAAAAATATTTGACAATATCCCTTTAAACAGATTTAAAATTTACATATATTTATGCCAAAACTTTCCCAAGATATTTGAAATTATATTCATGATTTTGGGGGGAAGAGGGAGAGTGAGGGAAGAAGGGGTAAGAAAATATACAAATATTTGAAAGCCAACTTCAGAATGTATTTAAATCCTTTTCAAATGCAGTCTAAAGGTCTGCAGTCTGTGCAATCGTTGCCTTCAGTGCCATTTTTGTCAGTTCGGTGCAGTATTCAAAATCCATTTAATGCTATAAAAAGGAGCAGCCTTTTTCATGAATTCTGATTTATTTAATATTAAACCCGAGTCTAATATGGCACAGAAGCAGCAGAAATTGTGCTTGAAGCAACACCCAAACTTACTTTCCACCTTGACAGGTGAACAAGCAGTTATTACATTTCTGTAGAGCACCTTCCAAACTCCGCGTAGCCGAGTTTCCTTATTAAGAAATGTAATTTCACTTGGGTGCTGCAACAGCAAAATATGGCATGCTAGGTCATGGCTAACAATGGAGACGCGAACATGAACACAGATATAACTAACTTTTTCATTTTTTTTAAGTGCGGCAGCAATAAAAATGGAAATCAAGTCCAAAGCTGGAGTTGCTGCCAAGTCTTGGCCAGCGCTGAGCGACGCCAGCGGCCACAGCCCGCGTGGGCAGCGTGCCCAGCAGAGATGGGCAACGGCAGTAACTGAGCATCCTTCCTTCCAGCGCCGGTAAAAGCAGGGCAGGCGAGGGTCTGCCTGTCCCCTTTGGTTTATGAAGGTTCAGGAGCACCACCAGAGCACAATATTAATTTTTTGGAGGGGAGGCGGCAGCTACAGTTTCTTGACAACACGTGCAGCAGCTTCTTCTGCACCCAAGACAAGAGAGTTCATGGGTTGACAGTTCAGCGGCAACCCAAGATATGATGAAACCAGCGGTTAAGGGATGCCAAAGTGTAGCAAGTGACAAAGAGCTTCTTCCTCTGCGGGAGAAAGAGCTTGCCCCATGATGAAGAGAGAAGGCTGATTGATTTATCTTGATATCCTGTTCTCTTTAATGAAACTACAGAACGATTTCAGACTAGGGTAGGGATATCAAATAAAGTAATTATTAGATCCATGAGACAAGCAACCAAATAAACTGAGCTGAGCTCCAAAATTAAGATGCCAACAAGAAACAATTACTTATCCTGGCTTTTCTCTGGGTTTGAATTAAGGATAGTTAACTTCACCAATAACATCAGTTACTAGAAATGATGAGAATGACTAATGCCCTGTAAGTAAATTCATTTTACCCCTAATCTATGAATGTATTTTGCTGCATTTTGACCAGGAATAACCACCCTCTACCTTAGTACAGACAGACAAATCCCCAGATGAAGCAGGGCAGCAAAGTCAGCTGTAAATCTGGCCCAGAGTATTTGTACTGCATTTTTCATGTATAGATTCCTTTAACAAATAAGGCTGTCTCAGGAAAGGGATTCCAATACAAAAGCAATAAAAAAAGTCCCTGTGGTGGCTTGGCAAATGTTTGTTTGAATGAGTTCATGTCAGCTGTATTTGTGCCAGTTCTGTACTTTCTCTCCTCAGGTGTTCATGTAACTGAGATTTAATCAAATATTCCTAAAAACGCACTCACCCAGCTCCTAAAGCAAGCTCTAAATCAGCAGCCCCATGGTAGGAAACGAACTGGTGCAGCTGAGCAGCAGAGGCTGCGCTTCTGCCAGCAATCACCAAACCACAGCTCCAATTTCAGATTTTACCCATCAAAGGGCCAACAACAGCGTGAACTCAAATCGCAGCTGACTTAGGGACACTCGTACAGAGACAAAGGCCGCATTTGTCAAATAAGTGGGCTATTAGAAAGTGTTTGCCTAGCTTGGCTACATGATTTGCAGGTGAGAACAGGGTTATATCTGAAGAAGCGGTTGCATCTATGAAGCATGGACATTGGTGAGCACCGCCTGGGGCCAGCCCTGCACCTCCATCCACGTGTCCTGCAGGACATCCCACCGTCACGCCCAACCACGTGCCTTGAGCGTAACCCTCCAGCAAAGCAGCACTGACCTCCTCGGGACAGAGCCTGGTGTTTAAAATAAGAGGAGCCGTGCAAGGAAAGTACGAATTACATCACACTTACCGGAGAAATTCAGGTCCTGAGGCTACAACCTAC
This sequence comes from Buteo buteo, assembly GCF_964188355.1. Taxonomy (NCBI): domain Eukaryota; kingdom Metazoa; phylum Chordata; class Aves; order Accipitriformes; family Accipitridae; genus Buteo; species Buteo buteo. The sequence goes on from NC_134194.1 coordinate 5,265,040, forward strand.
TTCATGTTATAGGGGTGTGATTTGTGAAGCCTTTTCCCAAAAGGCATTTTTCCTGCTCAGGTCAAAGCATCAGCTAGTCCCATACTAGCCAGGGAAGGGAAACGCCATGGCAATTGCTGACTGTCCAGCTCCCCTGGATCCCCTCCCCTCCGCTTCTCCTGTGTTACCACCCTCAATTAAAAATGCTCATCTCTCACTCGCCTCTACCACTAAAGACAGCGACGGACATCACTCCTGCGACGTTGCCACAAGCACACCCAGTTGCTGAGGACATGGGAGAGGCAGGGGCAGAGCAAAATGGAGAAAGGTCTTAAATAAGAGTAATAATATTTAAAAGGATGGCCGGGAAATAGCTGTTTGAGATTGTATGGAGTCAACTTTGACAAACAGGCAGAGGACTGGGAAGAAGACTGCTTAGTTTTCTCTGCACAAGGTTATGTTCCTCTATATTTTACCCACCAACATTGTAATTCTATTTCTAAGCCTAATAAATTTTCCACAGAAGCCCTATTCATTCTTAAACCTATGACTGCTGATTCAGGGAACTGTCATGTTTTTCCATGCCAGCATTGGTTCACACTGTACTAAAAAAGCAAGATAAGGACTAGAAAATAAAAGGCAACATTGTGCTTTTACCCAAAAGAAAGGGATGGCTCAGGGGGACTTGACAGTCTTATTTTGCTGATCGTCAGTCTCTGCAATAGGCTCTGCGACCAATTAATGAAATGCAGGCTGTAAGAACCATGATTTCACAAGAAATCTGACCTCTCTTACGCTGAAACTTAGAGATAAACGTGGGGTCTAGTTCTCCCCATCACCGTTCCAGTTTGTCGCAGTGAATTGCTGAATATCTGTGCTGTACAGCTCAGGCTGAGAAAACCACCCAAATGTGGATATCAGAGGTGGTAGGAACATGACGGGCGCCTCTACGCTGTCCCAGGGACCATGGTACAGATTCCCACAAGCAATGTGACACTTCCAGACCAGAAAAAGGGGATTATTTTTTTTTTCTTCAGCTTTGAAACAGATGCCATCTTTATCTCAGAAAGACTCTTAGTTTCCCTTTGCGAATAGAGAACAAGATCCTCTCTTCCATTGCGCAACACACGTGTTACCACCAGCGAGAAAGTTTGCAGCCCCACAACACCCCCAGCTCCTGACATCCAAGGATTATTTCGAAGCACACAACACTCCAGGCTACCCCATCTCTGGGCTTCCTTCAAAGCCTACCAAGAGGATTTTAGCAAAAATGCTGCGTATTTTTTGATCCCGACATCTGTTCAGGAGTAAGTGGTCTGACACCACCAAACTGCTATTTTGCCATCCAGAATCAGTCAGTCTTACACCGCTGTCCCACGAGACCGTGTTTCCGCGGGCAGCCTCACCTGCCTCCTGACACTCCTGCTATTTCCTCTGTTCACATTTTCCTTTTAAAAAATAACATTTATGTAGTCAAATTTCAGACATCTGATTTCACTGGCCCTTTTTCCCTCGGGTCTGCTCTTTACATGCTTCTCTCCCCCAAACCTAGCGTGTGTCACTGTGCTAAGAGAAATAATAATTAACACACAAATATTCAAAGGACAATAGGCTGAGCAACAAGAATTGCTGTATTTGTACACATTCTCTCTTTCTAAGGTCATTTCTCTCATAATAGAGTCTCAGAATTCTCTTTGAAGCTGTTTTAATTGGGGAAGAGCTGGCTCTTGCCATTTGTAATAACATTGATGTTTGTCATCGAAGAGGTGCCTTTTGATTTGGTTTGTCTTTCTGCTGATACAATTTGCTAAGCGGCCAACCTCATATTAATTTATTTATTGGCTCTAATCTAGCAATGGCTACAAGTTAATTACAGTTTGCTTTTTTTAAGACAACAACATGCTGTAAAATGTTTTTATCAGTGATCAAATCCTTGGATTACTCTGTTAATTGTGACCTGGCTTAATCACGAAGAGTATTCCAATTTAGTAGACAATTTCTCCATCTTATCTTCACAGTCACAAGCTATGTTTCCCTGGCAGAAAGTAAGGTAAAACCATTAAGTGTGCTTTGGGAATGACATTTAATTTTTGTATCAGGTGTTCTCCATTTAAATCAACCACCGTTTCTACTATTAAAAGAACAAGAGCAGCAAACCAGCCTTTTTGTAATAATTTATAACCTCTCAGCAACTAAGAGCACGTAACACAGAAACCGCTGCATGATCCATCTCCGCCCTGCACAGACTCAACTTTTGTTGGCAGATTTGTCAATCATGTTTATAGGCTCCTTTCTGCTGTACAGTCAGGAATTCTCATCCCATTTTGATCTGTGTCATAAAAATGTACTAGGACTGATATACACCCAAGGACTTTCTGTTGATTTGTTTCTGTCGCGCAAGCTATGTCTAATTTATGTATAACTTATCTCATTCTATTAGATCACTTTGTAATCATATTTAATTTAGATTTATTCCCGACAGTTCAGGCTGGCTCCAGGCATTTAATTAAATTTTGCCCTCTTAAGCCACTTAGTCAGTCTAGATTTCAAACATGATGTAGTTTTTCTTTGGACAGCTCTTTTCTATCCATAACCTTTGAATTGGTAATTTGTGCGGTTGCATCTTACACGACATTATCAAGAGCTCCTTTAAAACCTGGCCTTGATGCTGTGCAGCGTGAGCATGCAGCGAGCACCAGATGAACAACCCAGGGAGAGCACAGCACCATCCAGCCATGCCTTAACGGGAACTACGCCATTTAGACACCACTTTACCATGCATAAAAACCTGAAATTGCAGCCACCGAGTCAAACATAGCACAAGGGATGAGGTCAAAAGTAGGGATTGTAAAACTAATAAATTGCGCTATTAAATTATAAACTGGGTTTGGTTTTGAAGACTTGAACCGAGAATTAAAATATGTGTCTCATGAAAATTTGAATAGAAAAATATTGGTTGAAAATTTATAGAATGCAATTAATATCAATTCAAATTATTTTTATTCAATATAATTGCCCTTTGGGAGATGGATGTGAAAGTATTTAGGAAAAGAATAAAAATGCATAACTGAAAATTAGGATTAGAAAACAGCCCTAAATACAGTGTTTGGTTTTCTTCCCTGATTTTTATTAATAAGCAAAAAACCTTTGCGTGAACAGGACTCTTGATGGTTTCTTAAGAGTTCTCCCTCTCTTGCTGATTACTGGAATTGTCTCTCCCCTTCTGCTGTTACTGACAAATTACACTATTTCAGAGAACACACTTTAAATTTCCTTTTGTCCTGCAATTTGTCTCACCTTTCTTCCTCAAACTTGAACAAAACCCTTCAAGTCTCACATATGCTCTCCTCCCTACTGCAAAACCTCCCTCTTAATTTCTTCCTGCCACTCTATCAAGTTTGATATCATCAAAACGCAGACAAGACATGACTCCATAATAGCCACAAACCTCTGCACATTTTATTGTAGTCTGGTGTTCCTAAAGCACTTAGACAACCTGCCTGCTGCTTTCCTGTTCGTGCTCGTGGCAGAGTGCACTGCAGAGACAGCTGGGCTAATCATAATGCAAATTCAGTGAGAAACTAGTCACTTAAATTCCACTAATATATCTTAATTTTTCACCCAGTGATATGAGACACAGTGCCAATATAATTCAATCTTCTTACATTTTTCATGAGTTGAATAAATCATATCAAGATAGAGTCCTTCAACCATCGTATTTTACTCCGCATGCAGATCCTCTTCAAACGGATGCAGAGCAAACCCCACATCCCACTTTATTAGCTTCAAGGAATTTGAACCCAGGTAAATGTGGATCCCAGGAATCAGCACATCAATGGATACAGGCAGTCCACGCAGGTCAGCATCCTGTCTCCATGAATATTACTATTTCAGAGGAAGGCATAAGAATAACCTGTCTGTAAGGAGTTTTCCTGCTGCTGTTAAAGCTCAGGCACCGGGATAAGAGTACTTATACTCCTTCCATAATTCTTGACTTGCTTTTTAAGGCAGACCAGTTGTTTCAACCCTTCCTCCCCCAGCCCAACATATTCACAGCATCCACAGAAATGTCTGCACCATTTTAACAACGTCAACATCTTGCTTTCAGCACTGCTTGGCAGGAGCAGCGAGTGCCATGAAGGGCATTTTCCCAAAACTGATTTCTGAAGGGTTAAAGAGGGCTGATTTACTGTGTATCCCAGCTCACAACCTTGCAAACCTGGGCCACCCAGGGTTTCTGTATGCTCCTGCTAGATTTCAGTAGTGTATTGCAGCACCCCAGGTTTATTGAATGAAAATTTTGTAAAACTCTGTTTTTCTTCTCACTCTTTTTATAGCACATGGAAAAGAGTAAATGGATGATTCACATGAATAAACAGCCAGCATTATAAGCAAAGATCGCAAAATGAGTCTTTGGAGGTACAAGCACTATTGTTACCAGAGTAGTCATTTGTATACCTCAACATTCATAATGGTTACTCTGGTTTAGGAATTATACATTTATATGAAATTTCTTTTATGTTCCATATCATAGCATTTTGTGATCATAAAAATGTAGAAATCAAGAAAAACTTATTTCATTTACTTGCTTTCCATTTTTCTCTCCCTATCAGAGGTCATTTTGCTACAGAACAGTAGCTCTCCTACCTCTGGCAGAGCTGCTCTTTGTCATTTTCCTTTCATCATTTATTTTCAAAGCTACTCTATAAACTTTCTATCAATGCATTACTAATAATCTTAACAGACTTTTATCAAGGAAAACCATAGGTTTCCATTGTCAAGAGGCCTTTCTCTGAACTTCAAGTGCTGACATTTTTTTGACCATTTATCTAAAGTCAATTGTCTTCTATTGACTTTTTTCAGCTGCTTCCAGAATGACGACACTTTTTAGGTCTGACAGTTCATCTGGCTTGCTAGACTCTCTCTTTTGGTTTTTACCTGCCATACATAAATCTTGATAAAAAACCACTGTACCTTGCTAACAATATCTCACTTCAAATGTGTTTCATTAATTTCCCCGATTCTGTTCTCATTGCCATCAAAACCAAGAATCAAGAAAACATTTTTAAATGTTTCTGAGGTTCTAATTTGATAGCCAATATAGGTACGTTTTCAATATTTTAACTTGTAGGACAGTGACGTGTTACTTGCTCTCATCTCCCTTTGGGAATCACTAAGTGCTCACCCAGGAGCAAACCCAAGAAGATGCTGGAGCTGGCAGAGGACCCACAGCTGCTTTGTCCCCTCTGAAGCCAGTGAGCGGTGGCCGTGTCCCTTGGGCATCCCCAGTCCCTTTGATCGATCCAGTTCTTCAGTTCCCAGCTGGTCTGAGGTCTGACTCTGCACCTTCTCTGCTGCTAGCTCATTACAAAGTCCCCTCGTGTTCAGCAGCGAGAGAGGCGAAAGCATCATTTACAGGCTTTGCTGAACTGGAACCACGTGTCTGTTTTCCTTCTGTAACATGCTTTTTCTTCAGTACAACTCCATTTTCCTACACATTCTTTCATTCTTTATACACAAACAATTTGATCAAGCTTTACTCTATATTCTCTCCAATAAGACATTTCAAGATTTATTCCAACCTTATGTTGCTGCAATGTCATGTTAGGAAGCAAATTAAGTTTATTTTTATATCACTTTCTTACAAGACTATCTGTTCAAACAGGGATCCCTTCCTCTTCTAAATGCCCAGGTTTTTTATTCTCTTTACAATTCCCATCACCATTGACTTCCTTCCTTTCTTCTGTGCCTTTGTATTTCATTCATCATGGACTAACGAGGTCTTTCCTTCACGGTATACTAACACCACCCACACACCGCATTTTGGACATGAAAGCAGGACAGCTTTTCCAGCATCCCTATCTCACACGCGCGCGCACACACACACACACATACACGAGTCCAGAAGATGCTTCGGAGATTATTGGCCCAAGCCAAAACTCAGTTTTATGGAGCTGTACCCACTCACTGCTCCCCAGCCCAAGCAGAATGAGGGCTTGATACCAAACAAGACAAGAGGGAAACTCTTTAAATTGCTGGATAATCTCTTCTTCTTTTTCCAAGCACTTCTCCCCATTGCATTTCTTGGGATGTGCCTGGCACACCTTAAATTCCTTGCGTCCGCATGCCATGGATTTGTGCCTATTGGCTGTAGCCATATCTACACTGGCAAGAAATCCCTCTCTGCCCCATATAAGATTCTTTAACTATGACTTGCAGTTGCTAATTTTAAATTCATAGTCTGTCAACATTGAAAAGCCTTCTTCAGCAACTTCTGCCACGTATGTTCTTAGCTATTACACCAAACCCTCCTCTGCTACATAAGAAGAGAACAAACAAATTCTAATCACATGCACAAATCTCCTTCCAATGTTTGCTAAGCACTAAATCAACTTTTTATCTTTTCTCTTATTATTTCCCAGAATACTCTTAAAGCTCAAGAGAGCCAGAAAATGAGAGGAAAAGTGCAGAGCATGCTAAAAGAAATGGGGAGGGGGGGAATCTTTTTTGAGTCAAGGGAGAAATCAGAGGTTTGAGTGATGGCTGACAACAGGCTGGTTGTTTAGGATAAGGAGCCCAGCACCAGATTTGAACCTCACTAAAGTCTGAAGCCGATAACTAGACCAGAGCCTTGAGAAATCTCTTGGGTAAAGAGGTTTATTATTATTAAAGCAGAAATTGTGTAGGAATTTTATGTAAAAGATGTAAGATAAAGAGCCTGTCTTGTCTTTTGGCAGATGCTGGCACAGCCTCTTTCCATTTTGATCTCCCCTAGGTTTTATTTTTATTTATTTTGGGGCATGCTCACAGCATTAAAAAAAAATCTAGATATGATTCAGGGTGGAATTTTTCTACACCTGAACGACTCAGGACCATGGGTCCCTTTGGCTTTTGATGGCAAAGGTGTTCCTAAGCAGGTTTGAAATCTTTAATTTTCACTCCTTGTGAACTCCCCAAAACCAAAAACCCTGGAGATATGCATTTGGGTTCTGGCTATTAAAACTACCCAGCTCCACTTAAAAGAGTAGTGTGCGCCAACATTGCCCACCTACCCTTTAAGCCCGTGAATCCCTTTGCACATTTGCTAAAATAAACCAGAAGTTAAAAAAAAATAGCGTGGCTGGGTAAAGAACGTCCCTACCGCTCCTCACACCCGCTGTGAACCCAAGGTGACAGTCTGTAGGATGTCCCACTAATTTACAACTCACGCCCCTGCCCATCCCTCCGTCCCCCTCCCTGTCGGCCAGAATTAGAGGCGGCAGAAGGAGCGTGGTGGAAAATGTCATAGCAACACAGGATGCAAAGGGACTCCCTCACTCCCAGAGCCACGTTAGCCTCAGTCAGAAGCAAACTGCCTTTGCTTGCCCACGGCTCAGCTAAAAACCCCTCCGGGAGAGGGGCTGCCCTGCCCAGCTGGTGAGCGGAGCTGAGGAAAGAACAAGAGGTGGTCTCAAAGCTGCTACCGAAGCAATCAAATGAGAATTGAAAGCCTCTGTTGTCAAACTGCAAAGTCAGAGAGAAATGGGAGCTTTGAAATACAGAAAGCCAACTTGAACATAAAATGGTTTTTTTTCCCTAAAAAAATTCAAGAAACCCCCACACAAATGCAATCTCAGCCTTCAATGTGCAGCTGCACACGGACACGCAGATACCCTGTTTTTTCCAGCTCCAAATCTGACTCTTGCAAGGAGAATGTATTTAATCTGCATTGCCAAATATGTTGCTATAAATAGCATACAAAGCTGTGAGGAACATATAATGCTACCAAGAGAACTCCTTCATTTTATCTGAACCATTCTTTGCAGTTTTCATAATTTTCCTAACTGAATCCCACCATCATTCTGCATTGCACAAGGGATTAACAAACCCGTGATGTTTTCTGGATTCCCAGAAATCATTGTTTCTGGAGCGTATTTGGAAAAGAAGTTCACAGAAAGAGCATGTTCCCAGTGGCATAAAATGAAAACCAGTCAGCGTGGAAAGGTGACTGTGCTGTAGCGGGCTGTGGATGGAAGCAGGACCCATAGTCCTGTACTGGCAAGTACCAGTAATCCCACACATCATGTACAAAGGGTACACAAGAGAACGCATTTATGGAGAGAAAAGGAGGATGCTGCAGGGCTAAGGGAGAGAGGGGGAGAATGCCCCCCAGCACTGCTCTACAAAGAGCAGCTTTCCCAGGTAGGCACTAACCTCTGTCATGGAGAAGCCATCAGCCTTTGGCAGTACCCAGGGAAGGATGACTATGAACTGCTTCATCCTTACTTACTCCAGATGAATCTCCCTTCTCAGCTCTGCTCGTGCCAACGGGAGTTAGTGTTGAGCCGTAATCAGTGCCTTTTACTGCTGTAATGGACTCTGAGTGCAGAGAGAATAAAACTGGGCATTTGGGACATGTCAGTCAGCACATGCCACAGATGATGCTTCTGACAATTTCGCCTGCAAACATTATGGGCTGAAGGCATCTACCAATTACAGGGAGCAAAGGACCTCTAGAGCAAAAATGGTAAATTAAAGCAAGGGTGTTTGGAACGAGGAGTGGTTCCAGAGCACCTGATGGTGTAGGGAAAGAACAAGGAAAATGGTCCTCATGGGGGATGGAGGGAAGCTTCAACCTGCAAAACAGTAGAAAACAGTAAAAAACTTTCAGGATTTGGAGATGAGGCAGCAGATTGGAAAACAAAAAGACATTGGAGTTCATGGGAGTGCTGGAGGAGAAAGATGATCCTTCTCTTCCATGGAGAGGAAAGGAGAAGAAATGCTGATGGAAGGGGTCCCTCATCCTTATAAGCTAACGAGTTGGGCTGGAAGTGACCTCTGGAGCCCAGCTCCCTGCTCAAACTGGAGCCTGATCTGGTTGAGTTTGCATGAAAACATCTGCTGATTTTAGACTGACAAGACACTGCCCATTTTTGTTATGAAGTTTTGGTGCTTTAAATTCAGATTTCATATGTATTTGCACATGACTTACACAAAAGCAAATGAGCTTACTCTGGAAAGCCAAGCAGCCAAATCCTGCTAATTCCTGCTAATAACTGAGATTTCATTGCAAGTTGCTGAAGCTAGAAAAATTAGTGAGTAAACAAACAAATAAGCCAAGCTGAAAAGCAGAGTATCGCAAGCTGTTCTTTACTGGAGTTGTTACATTTCAACAACTTGTAGTTGCTTGTGGAAAGCAGCCACGTAGTTTTCTACTCTGTCTTGTAGGACGGTCGGAGGGAAAAAGGACAACAAAGCCAGTAACTCGTATCGCCAGAATGGCTCCATCCTCCTCACCAGAGCAGCAACGTGCTGCCTCCTGCAAACTGGTGAGCAAAGGGAGAGAGCAAGTCCCAGCAGGGCGAGGAAACATTTTATTAGGCTGCAAATTCAACACCATTTCTATAGGTCATGTTACATGGCCCAAGAGGAGACCGCTAGATCAAGTGACACAAAGCCATTAAGCAATGTATTTCCCCAGTGCAATTCGAGTAATGAAACACCTAGAATTAGATGACTCTGTGCGACTCTAGCCAGAAAATATCAAAGCTGTTGCTACTCGGGAACTGTGCATAGATTGAAGGGGCCGATACGTGTGAGCCAGCGGAGATGCAAAGCCTGGGGCCAGGTCTGTGCCCTGCAACAGAAGGACACAGCCCAAACCGCTGCAGCAGATAAGCAAGCGAAAATGGGATTGCGAGGAGCACGACGGCTCACGGAGCGCCCGAAGGCGCTCAGCTTCTCAAGGTGCCCTTGTGGGAGAGCTACATGCTTTCGAGGTGTCGTTTTGCCGACGATCAAAAGCGATAGGCGTGCAAACACGCGCCCCGGAGCGGCGTCAGATGAACGCGATCGCCGTTAAGCGACTGGCCCTGAGCGGGTGCTGAGGCAGCAGCGTTCGTGCCGACACCGTCGCCTGTCGAGGCGAGCAGGAGGCTCCGCACCCTGCTGCGACCAGCCCGGATTATCCCAGCGCAGGCTGGGGAGTGACAGGGTGCCACATCCCATCTCCGCTCGAGTGCTAACGTACCTCGGGGTCAGTCCCGGGCTCGTCCCTCTGCATTACGAGGTTTCAAAACGGGCTGTAGGGACGCACGAGAAATAGCGAGAGGTGAGATGTGCATGCTGCCAGCGAACAAGTGTACACGCTTCTTGGCAGGCACCGGGTACGGGGAGGTTTCCCAGAGGACGCTCGGGCTTTCTTGCATGCTCATGACCCTAAAAGACGAAGTGAAACGCGTGGAATTAAATCGAGACGGGGAAATGCAAACACCGGACCAAACGTGCCCAAAGGCGAGAAACAACCTCAGCAGCTGATTCCCAGCGTCGCAGGGGTACGAAACGCAGCTCCGCGTCTCCTCCACCCAGGAGAAAGTTTCTAAAAAGTCCCTTTTTTCTCAGCAATTCCCCAATAGCTTGTTTGGGCACGCCGACGTGCAGCACAGTACCTAATGCTCTCCATTTCTCCTGTAGAGTGTAAATGCACAGTAACCACCCCTGCGCATCTTGAGCCCTCTATATAATAATGCCAGGAGCGGGTGGGTTAATCAGCAGTGAGCCTGGTGAGAGGGAAGGCTGGAACAAACCCCAGAGCATTCACCCCGCTCACAGCCCCGCTCCAAACCCTCACACCCTCTCAAGCACAGGAGGGCACATGTTTTTCCAATTTTCCTTTATGATTTCTTTTAAAAACACCATATAAATCTGAGTCTGTGTGAAGCCGTTTCTGTAAAAATACTGCTTGCTGATACTCACTTCAAATGAAACATTTCCTCTTATTCCATCGCTGCCAGTCACCAAACCATGACCACCCTGAAATAATGAACGCTGCAGCTATGGGACACAGAGATACCACCCAAAATTAGAGTGTGTGACACCAGGAAAGGACAGAGGTATGAAGAGGTCAAGAATTGCAGAAGAGCTACAGGTGCTTCTGGTCTCCCTCTCATCCATCTGCTCCCCGGAGAAACTGTTAAGGTCCTGCTCCATAGCAGAGAGCTGAAGAATAATAGTAAAACTAGGAAAAATTTCATTTTTAGCTCAGGCTTGTTTGTTGAAGGGAGGCCTCAACTCTTATTGTATTTTTTTCAGACTTCAGGATCTGATCACATCACTTTAGAAGTTTCCTGTTTTTTCCAGGAAGATAAACCCCTCTCACTTTATTTCAAATGCCTGCACTTTAATATAAGCCACGGGCTACTTCAGGAATTATATATATCTAAAAAAAAAAAAAAAAAAAAAAAAAAAGACGCATCCTCCAAAAAGATGAGGAAGTCAAATTATTTTCCCTGCTTTGATGTTTGTTTGTGTTTTGTACTGCAGGGCACTTGTGCAATATGCACAGAAACGCCAGGAGAATGAGTGAATCCTGTTCAAGTAATTTAGAGGATGAAATAGTAAAAGGAACCGCTTTGAACTCAGCCCGATGGCACATTGTGAAATGCACTTTCTGATCTGCACATTGTCACTTTTCCCTAGCTTGGGTTTGTTATCACCAGGGCAAACCTGGCCATAAACATGCAAGGCAGTACTGGAACTGGGATTTCATGTTATTTCTTTCTGTCAGGGTTTGAAAAGGCAATAGAGGAAGATTTGGTACCCAGGAAATATGTGCCTCATTTTTCTTCAGAGCCCCCTAGATTTAAAAACAAAAAAAAAAAAAAAAAAAAAATTTACAAAAAAATCTCGGGTTTATGCATAATTTACAAAATTGGTCCTAAGTTACAAGGGCAACATGGAAGGAAGCTATGCAACTGCATGTTGATTTTATGAACACCACACCAATGCCAATGGTTTAGCTAAATAAACTTAAGTATTGCGACTATTAATTGAAATCCAATCCTTGGCTAATGTGAATTAGTGCTGGATTATAATGCTACATCATGATAAACAGCTTGGAAATATTTCAAACAGATTTGGAAAGTTGTTCTCCGTTAGATTATAAATACTATTAACAGATAAAAAGCCATAAAAGAGCTGTCACTTCAAAGGGGATCTTCTGGCCATTTTCTAGCAGAGGAGCTGAAGGTACACAGTTTGCTAAGCCAAATTTCAAAGCAGAAAGCAAATCATGGCATCTAGAATTATTATTGATTCCTTAAGTTAATAACTTAAAGGATTACCTTGTTCATTTTTGTGAAGGATAAAACATTAGCTAGATATAATAAGGGCTAAGACATGCCAAGTTTTAGCTCTAAACATTAGAGGCCTTTGAAGATACACATGAAATCTGCATAATGACACTGTTTTTTCTCCCCAGAGCGATGCTGGGGCCAGCCAGGAAAGAGCAGGGGTCTCACCTGGGCTGAGGAAAGGGGCAGGAGCTTTGGCAGGGAACAACGTCAGGTCTGAGACACCCAAGCGCTTTCCCGTGCCTGCACAGGACACGTCTTCATTAGCAGTTTATGAGATAGTCGTTATTGACAGATCCACTTGAGGTTATGCCAGTAGCTATGCAAACATGTCGTTTAAAAGGCAACAACAAAAAAAGTCCTTCCCAAATGAACAAATTGCAAAGAGATAATGAAACAGGCCAGACAAGGCTTCCTGAGGGAAAATGAGATTAAATTAAACTTGCCATCAGCTGATCAGCATGAAGTTTTCTTTTCAGCAAAACCCATCGAAAGAGATATCATTGCAAAACACTGCTTGGACAACTAGTTTCTATTAAAGGCTTCTAAATTTTTTTCCTGCCTACTCAAGAGATTAAGTCAAACTTTTGCTCAGTCTCGGTAACAGTGTTCACACTGATCTGGAGAGCGAAGGGTTTTCCCGACTCCCTCTCTGTGATTACAGCTGAACTGTCCTGCTGAGATTTATTTTGATCCTGGAAATAGAGATAACCCTGTAGATCAAATGGGTCTGTATTTAGATTGTACTGTCTTGCCACTGATAACAGAGATTTCAAAAAGTTCTTCGTAAGAAGGATTACACCGGGATCTGTACGTCCGATCCTCTTGTAAGTACAATCCCCTTTCCCAGATTCCCAATGCACTCCCTATAGGCAGCTTGTCTCGATGGCTACAAATCTCTCATATAAACCACATAACAGGTAGTGACACATTTACAGCACTTTTCATCTTTACAACACTGTGTGCTGGTCAGTTTTTATTATACTTACCAGACAAAGTGCTTTCCTTAGTGTCCACTAGGAAAGAGATTTTTTCTCAGACAAGCTTTTAGCCTGGCTAGCTGTAACTACACAATAAAGATATATACACATTTTCTTGTATTACAGTAATTGATAGAAAAAGTTAGGTCTAAGCCCAGTATGTTTGTGTCTCTGTTCCCAGCTAGCCCAGAACATCATCCTGAAAATGTTCTTTTTTATGGTACCTTAGTACTTGGTACCATCTAGGCCCGAAGTGCTCCCTCAAGGGTTTGCATTAGGCTCAGAAAGGATGAAAGAACGAACTAACAAGATCAGAGCTGTTGCAGGTTCAGCTTTAGGGGCCACAGAAAATAAATTTCTAGTTTGTAGTACTTGCTTATTCCTAAAGTTATTAACCGCTCCAATATAGTATTTATAGCTGGGCTGCCTGCCCCTCTTTCCCCCAAGCAAAACTGTCACTATTTTAATGCTATAATAAGAAGCTGATTTACTAGTGTATAACTTCAAAGGGAAACTTTCTTCTTCTGCTTGCTAAAATATTAATGGGGAATAACAAAGCGTGGTGACGTTACACAGAACCCTGGGAAGAAGTCCTTCTGGGGCTCCGAAGCAGCACGCTCCCCAGCGGGTAGCTTTTGTTCTTGCCAGGTTATCTAATAAAGTCACCTCGCTGTCTCCTTTCCCAAATTGTGGCTAGGGACCAGAACTACTTACCCAGCACAACCCCTTCCCTTTACAACCCCAAAGCTCCCAAGCAGGGTCATGCCGGGAGAACCAGCTGCAGACCGAGCTCCTTGAGCCATTTCACACCGGGGAGGGTTTAGCAATGATGCAATAAGCTGGGAGGGAGCAAGGAAGAGGCAGGAACAGGCTAGAGCAAGGTATGGCTTAAAGCCTCCTCAAAACAATACACACAGGATGCATCCACCATCCCAGGCTGCATCCGCCAGCCAGACACCCCACAGATGATACCCCAAGGTCACGTACAAGCGACAGCCAAAGAGGCATCTCCCTTTCAGCCAGAAAGGACCTGGCAGGGTTCCCTCAGCCAATATTTGATGCACAAATACGTCAGTTGAGTAAGTCAGAGAGAGCACATGCCCCGGTCCTGTGTTTTCGAGACCAGTCCCTATTGCCCTCTCTTTTTCCCCCTATTTGTGCAGACAGATCAGCAAGCACAGTAAAGCGTTACCACGAAAGGTTGTTAATCACCTGTGCCAATGTGGTTCAGAGGCAGGTTTGTCAGCGTATTTTATGCTATTACTGCACTTTGTACGGCGCGGAGCCTGTGCGTGACAGCCCAAAGCAGACAGGAAAGGTGTGCAGAGGTGCTTCTGCATTTAGATGAATTTGCAGGAGCTGCGCACAAAACTACTTGAGGAATTTGAACATGTAGGGTGGCTGGAAAGCTGTAAGGGGAGTTGTCAGGGTAAAAGAAAGCCGCAGAAGAGCTCTGACAGCAGTTCTTGCCTGAGGGCTGGAAGCCCTCGGGTGCCAGTCCCGCACAGGCATTTGCATTGCACAGCGATACCAGAGGGGTGCTGAGCTGAGAGGGACGTTGTTTCGGATGAGACCTTCGTGCCGTATTGCGGCTGTCCAGCCTCCGATGCAAGTAGAAGAGTCCCATTCTACTCTATGGCGTTTTATTCAAATTCCCATTCAGTTCTCTGGATTTTCTGTAATTTCTTTTTCCTGCATTGCCAAGACTTTTGTGTAAAATGAAGATGCCGTAAAGCTCGGCGTGACCAGCTCCGCAGGCACGATCTAGCTCAGCTAACAGTGGCATCATGCAGAGCTGTAGCAAGTCACACCCTTATCTGCACTGAATTAAAAATCCCCCAAAAGCTGGTGGTTCTGGCCACCCTTCTCAGGAAAGATTGAAAAGTTCAGTGCTTTGTAAAGACCGTAAAGGACAAACATTGCCGCTTTCCCTCGTTTTGGGTTCTTGCACCAACAAATACAACCTTTGCAGGCAGGATTCAGATCCAAAGAGGGAACTGGCTTCTACTTGCTCTTCCAACAGACTGAAAAGCACATGCAGGAAAAAGCCTATTGCCAGAAAATATATCGTGATGTGTTTTCTTTGTCTATTATATTGTGGTTATTCTTCACATATCAGTAAGCACTTGTTTTGATTTTTTGAACAAATTTTTGTGCTGATTTTTTGAGAGTCATTCATAGGTAGGTCATCCCGAATGTGCCAAAGAAGAGCTTTGGGAACACATATGGAGTAAGGTGTATCTAGATAGGAATTGCAAGAAGGATTGGAGAGAAAACTTTACAAATCTCCAAAGGAAGTAACTTGTCTCTTCACTCCTCCCAAGAGTTTCCCAAGGTAGAAGGCAGTTACTTTTTGTGTGCAGCCTCCGCACATGCTGGACATCCTATGGAAACCCATCCTAGCACAGCGAGTTTTAGATACACTGCAGCCACAAGCGGAGGAAAATTAAGCAGATAAAAGGCAAAGCAGGTAGGTTACAATAAAAGCAGCAGATAGTCAAAAACAAGAATAGCGTGATCCTGACTTGGTTCTTGCAATTCGTATTTCAATTCCTTACTCTGCGCTCTTGGGCAAGTGCTTCAAGGCCCTCAGAGGTGCGGAGCCACCAGAAGAATCTCTGTGCCTAAAAAGCACGGTGAATTCAGGGCTTCTGCTCTCCCTTTGGGCTCTGCACACACAGCACTGAGGATCCTGGTCATCTGCTGCATACAGGGAAATACAGCAAGGACTGAGCTGAGGTAGGGCAACTGGGTTACCTCTTGGTGGTAATGCTACGTTATCATTGCTTATGGGGTTTCTTTCAGGTCTTTCACTGCTTTCCATCTCATTTCATAATGACTGGTATAGTTGCTATCGTAGTCCCCAAACACTCAGGATTTCAATTTTGTCAAGCACTTAGAAATACCTTAAATCTGAAGGGTACTACATGACAAAATGGATTCTGTACTATCAGTGCCATCCCACAGGTTTAACGTCACCCCTGGCTAATCTCAATAAACATTTCAGGACCCCAAGTCATTATTCACTATGGAAACATTGGCTTCTGGCTCTGTAATGGGTACAGTACATGAGGTCTTGTGATGGAACCAGAATTACCCCGCACAGCCGCTGCAGTGCCCAGCTTTCTTGTGTGGGAGCAACGCAACAGTCGAGTCACTTATTCAGCTTCATGCAGAGGAATATTCATTAATGTTTGCTGATGTAGAGTGCACACACTACATTAGTCACAATCCTATAAACAAACATGTTTTTAATCCACACTACATTAATCTTGATCCTATAAATAAACAGATAGAGCACAGCCATAGCTTTCTAAGATACCCCCTGCAGAAGGAGAGTTACTGTACCAAAATACATCACAGAGCAGGACTGCGGCATCGGCTGCTTGTGAAGAGACCATGGCTTCAGTCATTACTTTATTATGGGGTTATTATTTGTTTGGGGAGGATGGGTAAGTTTATGTCCTGTAGTACTGACTTTTAGTACTATCTGGTTTTAAGGTGTGTGCTGCTGCTGCCCACAGCCTCAGGTAAGAACTTTATAACAAATCCAGCTAAATAAAACTCAGTGTCCCATGAGCAGCACCTAAAAAACTGGATCACACACAGAGACTTTTCCTTACAAGATGAGGAATATACAGTACCATCTTGCCTTCACACAGTATCCCCTCTACCTGCGTGTCATACTGAAGGAAAACCACTATGGTTTTCAAATTAAATACCCATAGGAATCACTTTACCAGCCACAGAAATGTAGCAGCTGATTAACTGCAAATCAGCTTGTGATGGAGAGGACACTGTTCCGAAATAAGATCACAAGGAAATGTAGGGAGGCACAACACGCTTACCAAAAGTGGGATTTGAAGCCAGTGTGAGCGGATACTAGTGCCTGCATATAAGCTGTAAAATCTGTTCTTAACAATCCACGTTAGCTACCAACTAGCTAAGGAAAGGCCAACAAAGGAAAGAAAAGAAAAATAAAAACCATCAAGATGATGGAAAGGTGAAGAAAGAAAAACAGAATGAAATTGAGCCCTTTTAACCTCAAGCAAGTGGGCCTGGAAACTTGAAAATAATTAGATACAGGTAAAGAGAAAAGAAAAAGGAAAGGGGGAGATTAGTATTTAACCTAAGGCACAGTTGCATTAGCTGTGTCCTATTCTTTGGCATGGTATCGGACTAGACCCTAGACATTTTTGTCTTTACAACCAATAATACTTGTATTTTAACAAGTGATGAACCTATGACTAAGAGCATCTTACAAGTCTCGCTGTCTGTGTGCACCCGCATCCGTACAACCTGAATTATGTTCAGGAGGCTGATCAGAGAGCACTGAGCTCTACCCAGATGATTGGTAATATGATGCATTGGCCATTTTAATTAACTTTCCCACTGGGGGTTGACTGTTTATATGCAGCGCAATGAAATGCGTTCTTAATTTTTAAGACCTTAAAGACAACGAGACAAAATTAGAGCATGCTATCGAGGCTGTCCCTAGAGATCGGGGCCCTTGTGCTCCTCTTTCCCCCGCGAGGAGAGGACCAACGCAACAGCGTTGCGCAGCAAGTGCAGATGATTGCTACGGCATGAGATTCATTTGATATACAGAATGTCTGAGGCCTAAGCAAATTTTTGTCTAACATTTCCATTACAATGTTTTTACTGCCTTCTTTTACTGAATCTCATCTTAGTATAGTCACTTAAGCAATCAGAAATAAAGCTGACTATTAATAATACTGCTTCCTTTTCTATTTTTCCTTCTCAAGAGGGTGTAATCATGAGAAATTTAATTGTTCATGAAAGACATCTGAATCACGTATCCATCATATTTCTACTTAAAAAGCTTCCCAGTGCAGCTGTTCTGTTTGGTGTGCATTGCCTTTAGTCTCATCATTAATGAAGTTGATTTTGTTATTAGGGATCTGGAAGCTGTAACAGGGGGTGATATTTACGTCCAGAGCACGTGTGTTCATTTTATAGGAGATGCAGTTCACCAAAAGCAGACACAGATGACTAAACCGGTGGGCAAGGTATGTTGACTTTTTATTTTATTTAACAGTAATGAAATGTAACAAGTGCACCAGAGGGATACATTTTCATAAGCAGACAAGCAGATGGGTGAAGAAATTTGACTTGCTATAAAAAACTCGTAACTGCTGAGCAGTCTGAAAGGCTCCGTGGAAAGAGTCATCTATACTGCAAAGCGTATTCCCCCTTCAAAGATTTCACATTATATGTGGCAGTGTCTCTCTTTGGCATTTTACATCCTACAGGTGATAAGCCTTAAAGCATGGCTGCTGGCATCCAGCCAGAAGCCGTACACTTCCAGACCACATTTTGCTTGAATTCCTCCCAATTTCGCTCTTACACAGAGGCGGGTGGAGCGGGGATGGGGAGGACAGAGGTTTAAACATGGATCGTTCATTCAATTGATTTCATTGCCTCAGGGAAATAATGTTCTTTCAATAAATTGTATTGGAGCATCAGAGATTCTCTACTTCAAATGCTCCAAAACCATACACATGCCGGAGGAGAGGTTAGCATCAACCATCACCTGAAGATTAGGCATGTAGACTAACCAAGCCACAACAAACCCCAGCTCTTCCCCGTTTGCACAGCACCGGTCAGAAAGGCAGATGTATCCTTTCTGTACCTTAAACTACAGAAATTTGTAGTTTTATGGAACACAGTGGGACTTAACTGTAAATCTGTTCTGGGCTATGTCTATGTTGTATGTCTATGTCTGGGCTATAATCTTGAGTGTTGAGTGTGTTGAGTGAGACCAGGGTTGAGATCTCCTAAATCTGCTGTGACTGTACTGCAGCTACGCTGCTAGATTTTAATGGCAAGAATGCTTCGGATCCTTTGTAGTTGTGATCATTGGAATCCACCCAAAATACCTACAAGGCACCAAAGCAATAAAAAGGTCAGCAACTGAGCAAGAGGGAGCAGTAAGCAGAGCACTCCTCCCATGCTGAGCGAGTAGCAACCCGCTACAGCTGACTGCAGCCCTCAATGGCAAACGGTTCTCCTTATGTTCACAGCACACACAACACAAATTTAACTTGCCAAAATCACAATCGATAAGACATTTCTTAAATTAGTTAGATTCAGAGGAAAGGAGGAAAATTAATTAGTGTTGCTTATCCCTCAGCAAAGGCTTACACCGAAGGCCCAGATCGACGCTTTTGAATACAGATGGCAAAAGTCGGGCACATCACCCTGACAAGACCGGTGGGCACCTGGCACCCCTAAAGACCAGACAGCTCACTATCAATTTCCTCTAAGTTCTTTATTGTACCAGAATGTTTGACTTAGAGCAGCAATCATGGTCAGACTGCCTTGATGTTTTCAACATGCCAACCTGTTGCTTTGTTGTGCTTGAGTCTTTTGTCTTCAGGATTTTACATGCAAACCAATTTTCTTGGTTATTTGTGTTCATTTGCAAGAGGCCTAAGTCATCAAAAGCAGATACAGATGAATACTCCACTGCACATTGTGGGTTTTCTTTTTCATACCAACAAAACATAACAAGCCAACTTGAGAGATGTATGTTTACAACCAGTCAACCAGATGGATGCAAAAATCTGATTTGCTGTAAAAAGCTTATAGCTGCTGAAAATCTTAAGGATTTGCTGGAAGGACTCAGCTGTAACAAATCACGCCAGGGTACTAAAAAGACTGATCCTGCTTTGTCCAACTGTTGTCTCAGCATTAGCTTTCCTACAGCCGTGCCAAGGCTATACCTAATGCAATGCTCTACAACAGGATATGCAGCATGGGACAGCTGGTGCTGGGGGCCAAGGCACATTAGCACTGGAGCATATTCCAGCTATACATGCCAGTTGGGTTCATTTGAAGGGAATCTGCTCTGGGCACTCAGAGATGGCTCTGCAATACAAACCAAGGCACAAGCAGTGGAGACAGTCAGGGGATTCGCTTCAAAAGCACGCTCTCATCCAAACCGCAGTACTACCGTAGACATAGCCGCATACACATAGTTTTCCTGGGCAAACAAGTGCCTAATGAGCAGATTTGCAATCGGCATGGAGCGTCTGTTAACTCCAGGCGGAGCTCACCCTTCTACAAACTGCCGTTACCCTCCAAAATCCAGGTCCCTACCTCAGTTACATCTTCTAGTGAGACTGCAGCTCTCAAGGGCCTGAACCCCTCCAAAGGAAGGGGAGATGCTTCTGCCAAAAAAAGCTTCTTTTGCTTCTGTCAAAAGCTGTTGTCAGGCCTCCAGGTCCGCCCTGTGCTGGAGGAGTTGCCCGCACCATCCTGGTGGCTTGCAGACCTCCCCAGCACAGAGGGACACCTTCCAGCTATCCCAGGGAGCCCTATTTCCACACTCCTTTACCTCTTCTCCACCCAGAAGGGACTATTTTACTTTCTACTTATTGCTAATGTGTTTTGCAAGTACAATTCAAATGAACTTTTCTACAGGCTATAACATCTCTCCATCATCCACAAGCAGAGCACACAGAATATAAATCTTTTAGCCTCCACACGCAAAGCAAAATCTATTAGTAGTCTTTTGCACCTAAAATGAGATCTGCAGAGACCCAAAAGGCGTCCAAAATCTGCCATAGGCTGTTAGTCCAGTTGAACTGGAAGCTCATCAGAGCCAGCGAGCCTCTCAAGGCACTGGGAAATGACTTGCCTCTCCTCTATGTAGTTTTTCTCCTGCTTCAGGTGTACACAAATTGTATCCTGATGGGGGAAAATTGTTATTCACTTTATAATTCATGTTTTCTTGAAAGGCAGTTTTCATATTTTTGGCTCTGAGTCTCTGGAAGCCCGGATCAGAAAAGGGTCAAGACTCTCCAGCTATCCAAGATTGCCAGGCAGATACTGCGATAAGAATAAAGTATCTGTTCAATATAAATGAAAACAAGACATACCCGCTAAGAAACAGCAAAAATAATAAGCCGTGCAGATTCACACTGGATTTTGACATTGTAATATGACAGATATCCTTAAAAGCACTTCCGAAGCAGCTTTATCAGCCCTAAGCACTTACTAAATGAAGCTGTTGGGTCCACACCTGCATGTCTGCTAAATGCCAGGTTCCCCGTTTCATGCCCCAGTGAGAATTCAGCTTCCCACTGGTGACATGGAGAGCCCCAATCTGCAGCCCTGCGGTGGGAAGGCACCAAACGCAATATCATTCCTGCTCAGGTAACGCTCCTGCCTGTTTTCCTGAGGTTGAGCAGAGGGAAGCATCACTGAAAAACATATTCTGCTGCTTTAAAACCCAGCAGTGATAACTGGAATCCATAAATCAGGTTGGGCTTTTTTTTTTCCCAGACCTGTGGGACTGCTCAAAGCATAATTAGGTTTTGGGTTTACAAAAAATACCAGCATCTGTTGCCTGTTCTGTGCACGCTGCCGGTCTGAAGGGACCGCTCTGGGCTCACTACAGCATTTGTTCTCACAAATAGAGAAAACTTTGCCGAGCCTGGAGCAGGGCTGCTGGCCAAGGGCCTCAGAGACCCACATTATATGTGGGACTGGGAGCAGAGGTGGAGGAAGGAGGAGAGGAAGGGTATTGAACTCGGAGTGCCTCATCCTTTGGTTGAATTTAATTTGACGAGTCTCAGTTTAAATTAATACAGGGAAAAATCCCAATAACAGCTACTGCCAACAATCCCATTACAAAATAACGCTGGCATAAAATAATCACAAACATATGTCTATCTCTCACTTTAAAGTCAGTTCCAAGAATTTAGAGGCTGACCGAGCCCCTTGCTGATTAGCAAGGATATGTCCTTTTGTTAGATGAAAAAGCTTTCCTTCCCCACCCGCCAACAGGGAAAAACATCAGAGCAATTCTACCAGAGCAACACCATCCTCAGCAAACCCAGACGCTAGTGAAGGGTTAGGAGAGAGGGATCTGTCAGTCCTTCTCCTCCAGTTTCTGGAGGAAAATCTGGGTGAGCTTCTTGGTGACCATGGTGCCAGCACCATCCATGCCACCTTCATCACACCTGGGTTGTTGCTTCCCCAAGAGCAGCAGCAGGGTACAAAACTGCAGAACACAAAACCTCTGCCTGTGGGGGCTTTAAAGGAGGACTATGGCTTTTTTGGGTTGTTAAAAAAATATCTAAAAACTGCACATCTTTTAATGACTGCAGGTGATGGTCACTGAATACAGGATTGCAATGCAAACAGCACTCTTTGTAGAAATGTGCCAGCCCAGAAACTTCTATCCAAATCCAGCTGAACTTCTAATTACATTTGGCTTCAAATCCTTCAAATTCCAGCTAATTTAGTGTTACTTTCATTTCTAGACAAGCAGCTCCAAGCAGTTTCTCTGGTTTCAAACCTGATCTCCTACTCTGATCCTCTCCCTTGGCATCCAGGTGCCTCTTTCCTTTCTCTGCACACAACTGCTGCAAGTGCATCGTCTAAGCTTGACGATGCTCTTCTCTTCCTTCTCTGAAGCCCAGAAACACTTCCAGGAATCCTCCCACTACTTTGAAAGTGCTAATTCATTTCCCCAAGACTGGAAGAGGTTCACTCCCATACCCCCAGCATCTTCTGTGTAGGGGGACTAACCTATTAGATTATTAGGTTGTAAGTAGCATTGATTCTAACTCAGGGGACCATGTTCAGCCAGCGCAAACCTGAATACATTTTTATGAATACATTATGTATGAGGGTATAGCTATACAAGTGGGGTTAAAGAAAAAAAGCTGAATATTGAAAGAGGGAAGAGCCAAATTACCTGCCTTGCTTCATACCATGCTCAGTCCCAATACAGGAGTTTTATGAAGTTGATATGAACATGTATTTCATGGCATAGGGGATTGGCAGGTGGCAATATATGCTCTATACTGTCAGAAAACAAGTGGTATATTTTGAAAGACATTCTCCATCAGGTGCTTCTTAACAAGGAGGGACACGTACAGCCGCACACAGGGTCAGGAGCACGAGCCTTTGCACTCTATCTTCGCTACAGCCACTAGTAAAGAATTACACTAAAACCAAAGTGAGTTGTCATGCCATGAAACACAAGGTTGTGCAAGAGCTGTCCAAAGGGCAGGGCAGTACTCCTGCAGAAACAAAGCAAAATCTTCCCCAAACTGTGTCTAAAACATGTGCAAAACTGCTGGAGGTGTTGCAGTCATGTACCAGGCTCTGGAGTCCCTGCGGGGTTTCTGTCAAAGATGCCAGAGCGTTGATGCCAAAAGAAGCAAGTTTGCAATTATATCGTTTGCCTTTTTATTTTCTTATCTCCTTTTCTAAAAAAGTAGAGGAAAGAAACATTTAAAATAAATTGACGAAGGATTGATTAAAAACTGTCTTGAACTAAGAAGGGTAAAAAACCATTAAGTGGACATGTAGAGGGAAAACTGTATAATGATATGCTACACCTACATGACTAAGAAGTTAAAATGGACTATGAAAGGAAGGTAATATTGAAGGCAAAATAACAGCACTATTTCCAGCACGTTTCAAACAAAAGGCTGGTAACATGAGTTGTCAAACCTTTCTGAGATTAAAAGACAAAAAATCTACCCCCTGGGACATGTAAGAAAAATTAAGAGAAATGTTTCTGTTTGCAGGAAGGAAGGTAACAGGCACCAGAAGTTAACATTTTCTTCTCTCAAGAAAATGCTGCTGGCCAGCATACTTAAAGCCAGAAGAGACCACGGAGGATTCACAACTGCAGATCAACAGAAATCCACCACAGCCGTAATCCCCCCTCAAATTCTGCAGAAAAAGGGAAAAATGGACAATAATACCCCAACTACATTGTGCTGAGAAAGGCAAGTCTGGGTTAGAAAAAGCTGGTTCTCCTTAGCATGACACAGTCCTGCCCTGCCAGTTTAAGAGGCAAAGCCAATACTATTTGGGAATGACCTACGATGACCAGGAATAAGTGATGTACACAGCTCACTGCAGGGAAACGCAGACGATACCTTTGCTCCGTGATGTCTGCTGTGGGACAGCTAAGGAAATCCTGGTGGGGAAAGGGTAAGGGTTACTGCAGGCAGTTTTCAAAGACATGGTCACTGCTTTGATGGTCCTTCAACTTTCAGTGCAAAGTGGCAAAGAGTTAAAATATTGTGAGAATACAGTGCCTCAGCACTGGTGTGCTCCGCGCAGTGCAAACGTAATTACCTCCTCCATTAGCAGGCCATCGGGGCTGCTCTGTGGAAGCAACCACCTCCTGGTTATTTTGAAGTGCTAATCTAGCAATTTTGTCAGAGACCATCTAGATAAAATTAATTGAGGAGTCAGGGTATAACTGTTAAAGAGAGTGGCTATGTTTTGAAAAAGCCCTTCTTCATGTCTATGTCAGTCTAATCTTGTTTAACTCTCCAGTATCAGCCATGCTGAAAAAATATATCAAGTCATACAATATCTTTTGGGCTTGTTTCTTAAGCGACTGAATATTGTCATAAATAGCAATCACAGGCCAGGCTTGGAAGCCCGCTAGCTCAAATACCCATCGACTTCGGTGGAGTTTCCATGTGTGAAGTACATGCAAGATCAAGCACAACCATCACGGTTACAATACCACTTACAAAAGCATTTGATACTTCAGAAATAAATTGATAGCTGCAAGAGGAACAAAAGAGCACGCACATTATTGTGCAACTGAATGGAGGCTCTGCATTGCTTTATACATTACTTGGGCCATACATGTTGGCTGGTTAGACTGGAAGGGCTACTAAGACAATTCACTCTCTTATGCTCCTATTCTGCCATAAGCACACAGTAAAGCCCATGACTTTTTCTAAAAACAAGAAAAAAACGTGAATTCTGTGAGTCCTATGAAAGCTGAAGCAACACACGCAACAGTTGAAAGAAATTAGCCTTTGGCAGCACTAAGTTGTAAAACACGACAAAGGAGAACCTATGGTTAGCACTTGATAAATCTCCAAATGCCTTGCCATAATCTTGTGACACCGTGAGTTACAGTCTCTAGCATGACATTTTGATAACCGTTGCTTTTAAAACCAAATCAGCAAAAAAGGGAGATATAAATCAT
Organism: Buteo buteo; assembly: GCF_964188355.1. NCBI lineage: Eukaryota > Metazoa > Chordata > Aves > Accipitriformes > Accipitridae > Buteo > Buteo buteo. Next base: position 5,290,113 of record NC_134194.1, read on the forward strand.
TAAGAGAAGAAGGAATGAGATTTTTTATCTCTTTGTATAGGAGCGTGGCCATACTGGAATGCTGTAAAGAGCCTCTTCCTTTTCTTAGAAAATACCACAGATACAGGGTACAAACCAGCATTTTTAGAAATCTTTCTTAACCAAAAAGAAAAGAAAAAATCAAAAAAACACAGCTCTGACATCTCTGAAAAGAGAAGACCAACAAGTACCAAGGTATTCTGAGATTACTAGCAGATTACTACTAGATTTGCAATAGTAAGTGCAAAATTATCTGAATTAATATAAATCTCAGGCCAGCTAGTGATTGTTCACAGAGATTTATGAGGCAACATGAGTATTTATGTGGATTTTTACTTTAAACAAACTTTATGAGGCCAAACAGAGTCAAAAGGGACCCCTGAAAAAGGATTGGAAAAAAATATGTGTGAAGCATCGAGCATCTAAATGAGGACTTCCATAAAATGAACTGCAATAAAGACCTTTAGAACACATTAGATGAGTATTAGACAAGGGTAAATATTGTTGTTAGCTTACAGCGAACAACTGATAGGCTTTAGGAGGCCTATGAGGGAACATAAACCCACTTAGATCTGGCATGCACAAACAGCAGAAAAGCATTTGCAAGCAAAATTTTGTTCATGCCAGTAGTATCACAATCAGCAGCTGTACTGGCTAATCTGATGAGTGGTAATTTCATTTTATGCATCCAAAATAAGCTCTTGGATAATACAATTTTCTAAGAGACACTTATGTGACAAATGCTTGTTTCATACCAGTCTGCTATTAATTTTAAAATGTTGGGTTTTTTTTTTATTTTAAATCCACTCTCGTCGCCAGTCTGAGGTCCTTTTGCAAGCTTTCCTTCCTTCACTGCATAATCGATGCCATCTTGTGGTGGAAAAAAACCTGTCTCCCAATGGTTTCAGTCTCCTTTAATAGCCAAAATAATCCTTGACTAACTCAGTGTTACAAGAACGGTGACTATATTCCAAACCTACGTCTCTCCTCCTAACTCCCAGCCTTCAGAGCGGTATTTCTATTAAACTCTAAATGGTTATTCCAGCACTGTGAAATTAGCTGAAGTGTGAGCTTTTAGAAATTGAAACTGCATGCAGATTTCTTCCTCATTCATAGCTGAAGTACCAAACCTGCATCCACGGTGCTTCCAGTGACAGCCCACACCGAGGCCGCTATTCCAGAACCACCATCTTTTATGTTAAGCAATTCAATTTCTTCTCTTTTGCTGAGTCTTTCTCTCACAAGCTCATTACTTTCAGACATCACCACTCTTGCCCTACTTTTAGTTTCTTTCAAAGAAAGCCAGTATATTGCTCACACCACTCTGCAGCTCTCTCTTTCCTCCTTTCTATCACCTGGAGGTGTTTCACATACTCCTAGATGTTCTTCTCACATTTTTTTTCCAACTGTTTTCTGTGTAGTGACCTCATCTGTTTCACAGAAGTCTGGTCTTCCCTCCTTCCCTTGAGTGTGCGAGCGTACCCCACCTCCAGGCAAAAGGAGCTGGTCCCTCTGTCTCTCCCATCCCCTTCACCAAGGTGACCGGTGCTGTGAAACACAACAGCACCTGACGTAGTTTGGATGATCTGCTGTGAAAGCACGCTGGTGGACAGAATGACCAGGAGAGGCACGCACGGATCCGGCTCCCTTGCTCAAACTCCTTCCTCTATTACGTGCAATTACCTATTGCTCCATCAGTCATTAGTTACACACCCCAACCTGCAAAACAC